>NC_133805.1:21000327-21314750 GCF_043250625.1 Sebastes fasciatus
TTTCAGTAAAGATACGGTAGATTTAGATTTAATTAGAGCAGCAAAATGTAGCAGTCTAGTTTGAATTTCTTTGCTGCCCGGAAAGCTTGCTTACACACTGCCAATTTTAAATCTAACCGGATCTAACAGGATACAGAGGAGATGATCCCAGTCCAAGTTTGTTACTCCAGATAAATGTACGGCTGACTCACTCGACGTATGCCTGCCAGATTTCTGTGTTATTGTACTAGTGCTGAAAGAGGATAGGCGGAGCTGTGAGGGCGGCTTTGCGTCCCAAGGCCGGAGAGGATGGCCACTTCCCAGATGAAGCGTGTCCCGGTCCCTCTTAACATCTTAAAGGGTCGACAGCCTCCACTACATCAGGGCTCTTAGCTAGATCAGGGCCGCGTCAACAGAGCAGGGCCATAAACATCTTTTTACTACTGTTTGTTCAGGAAAACATGCAGTGTGGATGAGGCTGCGCAGAGCTGTGTACTTACAATGCTTTCGGTGCCGGGTGAAAACATTTTTGAGCCGGGGCCAGGAACATAGTGTTCCTTTCTCTCTGTAGCTGGTTAGAGTGTGACGTCTGCTGGCACGCCGCCCAGCAGGGTCAAGTTGATTCAAATGAGCGAGCACGTTGGCTGACAGAGCCTGGTATGCTGGTCTTGTCTGCACATGACAGGAACTCAGGTTTCTCGTGGATTTTTCCATGAGAACTGATTTCCCTCAGGTGTAGTGAGCGGTGATGCAGCAAAAACGATTGTTTTGTTACCATATCTTGTGAATTAATCAGCCTGACAGTGTATCGGTGTACCGAATCCAACCACTGCTTGATTGAGATAATTTATTTTATTTAATCTTTAAAGCAGAAGTAGGCGAGATTGGAGCAAATATGATTTAAAAAAAGTTATTTTTATAAAACGGTCGCTATATCGTGACAGTAGTACATGAAACAGGTAACCTGAAAAAAATAATGTGCCTCTGTGTCCTCCGGTGCTCCTAATGGCATCTGCAAGATTTCACAGACCGGAGGAAAACAAGCAGTAAGAGCTGATCTGAGGTCTGCTGTCCAGCTGCCGTCTATGAGAGCCGGCTGTCAATCACACGCAGCTATGATCAAATATGAATCCATATTATGTTACGTTAATGCCTATTTCTCACCTCAAATGTTTTTCAGGATCATCCTGTAGTGCACGGTTTAGCTGTAAAACGAGAAGGTTTGTGACGAGGCTGCCATTGTAAAATCTGTTGAAGGAACGAGTTCTGGTCACATGACCGGAGCACAGCCAATAGGAACACTCTCTCAATGAATTGATTTTTTTAAAGCCTGAAAACAGAGCCATGAGGAGGTGCAGCAGTGTAGTTATCTCAGAACACTTTAATTACAATATGCTGAAAGGTTATTATGGAATTTTTGCCCAATGATGCCAAAAATATACTGCCTACTGCCACTTTAATGACTCATCATTAATTTACTGAAGGCTGAGGTCATTTTAAATATCTAATATACCCCTGATATATAGTAGTATTTTATCTGCACTTCATTTAAATATGACATGTTTCAGATTTGGGTCAAATTATTGTTTTTAAAGTTGATTAATAAATAATTATGACTCTATCCCTAGATGACAGAGCTAGAAATCTCAGGCTACGTGTCTGACGGCGAGAATATTGACGCAACGATGACTTCGAGCAGACTGGATTCTCCTCTCCAGACTGGTATGGGCAGCAAGAGGTCAGTCAGTGACTGGGTCAGATCTGCTCAGGCGATGCTGCAGACGCCTCAGAAACCGCAGGCCAAGAGCCAGTTCAAGACTCCTGAAGACTCTGCCAAAAAGAGAAGGAAATTTCAAAGGTTTGCATGTTGTTCTTGTTTCTAAAAGTCACATTAGGGACGCACCAGTTCAGCTCTCGTGATACTGATACTGATATCTCAACCGTCTGCATACTACAGTGTGTGGAACATGAGGTAACATGAGGCCAGGGAATGTTGTGGCGCTGAAAACTGAGTCAACAGCCCACTACGACTGAATGAACTGATCGCATAAACACATCATTTTATAATGGAAGTAATGAAGAAACTATACTTAATGTGTAGCTGATATCTGCTTAATGAAGGGTCAGTATTGGCCCAATACTTATCTGGCAGATCTGATCACTGCCTGCATCCCTACCACACATTATCATATAGAGCTGCAACGATTAATTGATTAGTTGTCGACTATTAAATTAACCGCAACTATTTTGATAATCGATTCATCGCGTTGAGTATTTTAAGAAAAACAAGTCCAAATTCTCTTAATTAATAAATTAAATGTGAATATTTTCTGGTTTCTTTCCTCCTCTATGACAGTAAACTGAATATCCTTGAGTTGTGGACAAAACAAGACATTTGAGGACGTCATCTTATGCTTTTGGGACACACTGATTTATTATTTTTCACCATTTTCTGACATTTTATAGCCCAAACAACTAATCGAGAAAGTAAATCTACAGATTAATTAGCAATGAAAGTACTCGTTAGTTGCAGCCCTGTTACTATATACTGTATACATCAAGTGTATTGCCTCATAATAAGAGCAAACAAAGTAACCTGTTGCTTGCTGCGAGACGACAGTCAAAGTTTGGCGGCGATGTTTCCACGGCAGAAGTGATGATGAAAGGGACACCTGGTGTCACGATGTGGGTGCTAAATGTCATTGCCATCTCCAAGCCCACCAAATCTGACAGATGGCTATCTGTAGTCTCCGACAGCTTGTGTTTTTTTGCATCAGAAAATCTTTTCCTTTTGAAATAAACAATTTCGCACATGGTTTGTGTTCAAGTGCTGCGTGAGTTTATCAAGTAGCGTCATCTATTGTACCTCCTTTGTTTGTTTGTTTCACAGTGGAGGTCTGGCTGAGAGGCTGAATCGACTCCAGTGCAGACAGAGGTCAGCTTTTAGCTTCTGGAGGCACCAGTCCATCTCTGACACCTCAACAACAACAACAACAACAACAACAGGTGATCCACGCAAACCTACTGTATGCTGCACACATTCACCTCTGAATCACCGTTCACGTTTAACAATGAACTTTGATTTGTGAGTGGGATGAAGGCCGTCTCTAAGCAGGCGTGATTCTTTTTCTGTATGTTATCGTATATGGAGAGGCCACGCTGAGGAAGGTTGATCACTCTGGCTCTGAACTGTGAACCTCGATATGTAGGTGACAGGAAACTGCTTGCCTAGTTCTTTTTTCCTTTTCGTGGTTTACTCAACCACTTCTCGTTGTTAAGTATCTCCTCATAATAGGACACAAGCTGAGGCTTGAAGGTGACAGTTGATTGTGGAAAAAACAAAACGCCCACCAGATGCAACTTAAGAGTTCACGGTCAGTTGATGCTTTAATTAGCATTATGTGTAAACGGAGGGTTAAAGCGTTGAGGTTTGCTGTGACTTGACCTCATTTTTAAAGGTCCGATCAATGTTTTTTTTTTGCATTGACAACTGTTTCTGTTTAGTTTTCTCACCGTTAAAGTCAGATGGCGTGCACTGCAGAGTGCATAATTAAACCTTTTCAGGAGGGTTTGTTCACTCTTATTTGTCCCACTCCCTGCTACATATCTTAATAATAACAACACTGTGATAGATCATGCTGTTACATGACACCTGTTTATCTTTGTTGCTGTAATTTTGGTGTGTGATGTACGTGCACTCACACACAGGTCTTGAGTTGTTTCCCGACTTGATGCCCTGCCTACAACTTATCAGATCGTTGCAGGCCAAGAGGAGGTCTTGAGGACTATCTCAGTTTTGGCCCGCTGCCCTGCGGCTATGCTGATGATTTTGTAATGTGGGACCTAAACGCACAGAGCACAAATGAAGCATTTAGATTTCATGTTTGGACAAATTCATGTTAAAACTTAATCGCTCTCTAGCGACTCCTTTGATATGATCTACTCTTATCGTATTAAAATTCCCCCCTCTGGCCTCTTGCAGGGATTGTTAACGCACACAGACACCGAACCGTGAGCGCTCATGCTGCAATTTTCACAATTCAATGCAATCAACTTTACACACAAAATTTGCACGCAACCAAGTTATCTCAGTTCAATTTACGGCTTCAGGGCATTGTCTCGATTTGCTCCTCTTAATTAGTTCTGTCGAATTTATTGCCCGGGCCAAAAGCAGCACAGTCAGCGTCGTGGTAACATTCCAAACATTTGCACACTCACCCAGTGGGATTCGCTGCGTTTCATATCCAACTCAGCCTGAGTCAGTAACAGCTTTACAGCTATGCAGTGCGAATTGTTCTGACGCTAAAAGTGAATTACTCTCATAACGCATAATGAGCCCCACAGAGAGTACACTCTCGTACACGCACACCGCAACAGACGCACACACTCAACATCTGTGTTGTTGTTGCTCTGCTCTCCAGTGGACAGGCCTGGCGTGCTGGTGCTGGAGGTGCTGAAGGTTCAGGAGGAGTGCAGCATGCAACTGGCGCACTGTGAGCACCACCGGCCTCCCGGAGAGGGCCACCAGCACAGTGACCCTCCCTCTGAGGAAAGAGCTCATATGCTGGTGTTGTTCAACAGAGAGACTGCCACCCAGCTGATTCCTGCACACGGAGATATCGTCCACATATACCCGCCATGGTGAGAGGATGCAGCACGTGTCACACCTTTAAAGGGCAACCCTCCACTGTAAAATGTGTTACTTCACCTGGATGTTTGAGCTTCACTGTGCAGAATGATGCGTGCGCAGAGTTTGACACAAGCAGAAAGTTTTTCTGCGCTCATCTTGAATCTGGGTTTGTAACACGTGAACATACGAGTAGGATTTTATGACGACATAACTAGATTGGAGCCAATGCTGCGTCCAGTATGCAACGTTCACAAGTGTAATGAGGAAATTTGAAACCTCCAGTAGACACACACTGAGACTAGACTTTTTAGTGAGGCAGGAGACGTGTTGTTGTTCAGTCTTTAAACTTTTAAAATGACATTATATGCAAATAATGTTCATTAAATAAACATTAGGACTGTCAAAAGGTATGTTCAAAAGGTACCTTAAGGGAGATTTGTAAAGCATTTAATACTCTTATCAACATGGGAGTGGGCAAATATGCTTGCTTTATGCAAATGTATGTATATATTTTTTATTGGAAATCAATTAACGACACAAAACAATGACAAATATTGATCCAGAAATCCTCACAGGTACTGCATTCAGCATAAAACATATGCTCAAATCATAACATGGCAAACTGCAGCCCAACAGGCAACAACATCTGTCAGTGTGTCAGTGTGCTGATTTGACTATGACTTGCCTCAAACTGCATGTGATTATCATAAAGTGGGCATGTCTGTAAAGGGGAGACTCGTGGGTACTCATAGAACCCATTTTCATTCACATATCTTGAGGTCAGAGGTCAAGGGACCCCTTTGAAAATGGCCATGCCAGTTTTTCTCCGCCAAAATTGAGCGTAAGTTTGGAGCGTTATTTAACCTCCTTCTCGATAAGTTAGTATGACATGGTTGGTACCAACTGATTAGTTTCATATGATACTAGTATCTTCACTCTAGCTTTAAAACTGAGCCCACTTCAACCTTCAAAAGATCGAATAGCGTTAATGCGTTAAAGAAATTAACGATTTATTAACGTTAATGCGTTCTTTTACAAAATCTTAACCCTTTTTGTGGTAAAAACATATCAGATGCAAATTGTCATTCAAAGCAGAGTATTTTCACATTTCTTGAGATGTGTCTGGAGGGGGTATTTAAATGAAAATCTCATTTCGCTGCCGTTTGCATGCAGCTTGTTTTGGATATTTGGTGCTGCAGGGTCTGAAAGTGACAGCCGTTAACCACCAACTGCAGAAAACTTTGACTGAGAGTTAAAGTAATAAGGATCATTTGTCATCTCAGGGGGTTCTTCTACAATTTAAGAGGAATTGCAAGCTGTTATAAGAATAAGGACTGCAATTATTGTAAAAAAATGCACATCACAATTTCTTAAAGGCCAAGATAATAAAGGTTCACCTCACAAATTTCATCACGATACAATATGATATTGATTCTTTGGACAACGATACGATATTTGCTGTTTTTACAAAGTTTTCCATGATATGATTCAATTCAGGGTCCTACGATTGATATGGGACAATATCATTTGCCCATTTAACACAGTCAGTTAGATTTATATCAACTCACAAAAGGCAACTAAAATATGATTTGACAATTATATTACTGTGCTCTGTAGGAAGGAGGCGCGCTTGGACAGAAACTGGTGACACAGACGTGCCATGGGAATTTCAAAATAAAAACGTTTCTTAAAGATGACGATATGCATCGATGTTTTCACTTTGCATCGATGATATTGGATCGTTGATCAGTGAATCAATATATCGATCCAGATCGATGCATCGTTACAACCCTGGAAGATTCATCATCAGAAACCCAAAGATATTCAGTTTACAGTGATTTGAGTTTCACAATTAAGATGCTGGAACCAATGACTGAAAGAAATGATTAGTGATTAATCAATTATCAAATTAGCTGATGATTCATCTTCGATTGACATAATCGATTAATTGAATAATCACTAATCATTTGAATATTATCCAGATCAGTCAGTTTTTTTCTTGCACTTCCCTGTTTTCGATTTTTAACGTCATCATCTCTTAGCAGGTGATCAAAAACTGCACGGAAAACACACAGTTACACAATACAAGACTGAATCACTGTGTGCAGGACAAAGAGGAACAGGATGTCATGAATTAATGCTGAGGAGGCATACTGATTGACAGAATACAACTTGAATATGTACCTTAAATATTGGGGGGGAAAAAGTTTAATAATAATTCTGTAGAAATCCTAATTCTTTTGGGTTTTATGTATGAAAACGTACTGTCCTCAGCTCACAATAGGAAGCAGCAAAGGCCCAGATGTGAGGGGCGGAGAGGCTAGGAGGGGGGGCGTGTGTGCGTGTGCGTGTGTGTGTGTGTGTGTTGGGGATTGTTTTGGAGTTGGAGCGAGGCAGCAGTTGACTCCAGCTGTTGGGAGTTTAGGTTTGAGTGTACTCTGGAATATCCAGGCTGGCGGAAGCGCGGGGGCCTCCTCGGCGCTCTGACGTCACGAACAGCTCCAGGGAATGCTTCACATTCCTCTTCCTGGCAGTAGTTAGGTCATTTCCAGCAAGCCGGGGAAAAAACACAGTGGGATTATTTTCTGGAGCATTTGGGAGCAGCGAGTGGAGGGAGCCAAAGGAGTGAGATTGAAAACACATGGCGGTTTGAAAGTATCTCTGGCTTTAGCACCTCTCCTTCCCTGTTGTATTCTATTCCTGAAATCACAAGATAGAGTAGAGCCCCCACCAAATGCTCCCATTTACTCTTTCAAAGAATTGTTTCTCCTCTAAACAAGCATCCTTAAATCCTCTTTTGTTGTGTAAGTTACTTTAAGCAGTTACAGCATTTTAAATCAATAAATATTCTAACTCAATAAAAAGTCAATCAAAACAAGACAGTCGAGCTGAAGACAAGCTTAATATTCGCTGAGTCATTTGTCTAACTTATACAGCGACAGGACAGGCTGAAGTGGAAAAACACGGAAAGCAGAGCATCCGTGTGTCTGGTAAAATTCCTCTTATCAGCTTCCTGTGTGACACTCACTAAGGGGTTAAACTCCTCCACAATTCCTGCAGTGAGTAGGTTCGCTCCTCCCACCTCCCACGCCTTGTTGTGAGTGGGCCGAGGCCTGAGCGGAAATACCTGCAGGGATTATTCACTTACGATCTGTGACGTTAGCAGCCGGGGCCGCTCCTTAACTCAGCTACCTGTCAGATGATGACAGCAGCTGCCCACTCACCTGTTCACAATGGGGTCACACTTCCTGTGCGGTTGTTGTACCTGTTCTCGTGAACAGTACGTTCTGCTCTACTAACATTACTGTATGGCTCTCAATGATTAACTGATATTCGCCCAGATGTTTGGCTGATAAGAGTCGTACTAAAAGTATAAGTGCTCAGGCATAGTCACAAAGTACATGTGTACAAGGAATTTGTTTTGCAAAATGAAGAAAAAGTGGCAATAAAAATAGAAAGATAAGATTAATAAAGCTTTAACCCGAGATCAAAATTGTAGTTAAAACAGTACTTTAATATTAAATATACTTTATCTGTAATGTAATGTTATTTGTATAAACAAAATAATGATGATTTGATTTGATTTAGTACCATTTTCAAGTAATTATTTTGTCAAAAATGTTGAAAATAAGTATGCATGCTTAGTCTGACTCTGAATTGTTGTCTTTTTCATATGATTTATAGAAAGACTAGAAGACTTTAGAAGTGTAACCAGCAAACCTTAGATATGTTCACTTGATAAAGACTAAAATGATTGACAGACAGAGTACCAGCAGATTAATTTTCAGTTGAGTGACTAATGGATGAGTCATTCAGGTGTCTGCACCAGCATAGTAAAGCATACAGTATGTCCTGGATGTGGCGAATGCATACCAATGCATGCACTATTGTAGTGCTCGTTTGGGGTGTGGCATCTCGCAGCGCGTGCTCGTTTCGGAACGGGCCGATGGCATGGCTCCCGGTATTGCTGCTTGCAGCGTTGTTGAGAACCACTCATCGCTCGATGACTCCAGGGAAGTGAAGAAGACTTTGGTTGTAACGTTAGTATATCCGGCATCCAGCAGCAAAAGTGAGCTGCAGTCAATGAGCTGTAGCCTATAAAGGCCCTGCTGTGGACGACATCCTCTACTCAGTCCGCAGAGCCCTGAAGCCCCGCGCCCGCTGCTGCACAGAGCCCCTTTCGCTTGTTTATTCAACGCTTATTAATATTGAACGTATTGCATGTCCAGATTCAACACTGCACGTCCTTGGGCCCCCCAGCAATACACCCCCCAAGTGTGAAGTAGATCGGATGAACGGTTCTCCAGATATGCGAAGGACACACACACACACACACACATACAGACAGACAGGGATTCCTTGCTTTATAGGTAGTTATACTAGTCTTGCTTGACTGCCAGTTTAGGAGATGAAAACAGTGCCATGAAAATGTACTTGCAGTTAAATGCAGTCAAGGACAAGAGCCTGCAAAAAACACTACCTTTTTAAAGATTACATTATAATTTGAAATGTTTTAGTTGTTGATTTAACTCTGCTAGGCGCTGTACAGATGCTTGTGTAATTGTGTCCACCCTCTTTCTACACTGTATGCTGTATATAATATATAATAATTCCTGTAGCTCATTATTATGAATAATGCTCTGCTTTGATTTCTAAAAGGACACAGTATTTACTTTAACCCATTTATATCAATGAGGATGAACTAAATATTAGAAACACCTCTCTGTCTAATGCATTACAATTCAACAGAATGACAAACTACAGCAGCTAAAATAACCATAAACTCCTAAATAAAGACCGAAAACAGAACTTTCTGACCTTCTCAAAGATTATTAGACTGCATCTAGTTTCAAACTTCAAACTGTCAACTGAGTGTATATGATAATTACATCCAGACACATAGTTTTTTCCGCTTTATCTGTGTGTTCAATTTCTCTGGTTCAACTAGACGAGCTGCGACATGTTCGGCTGGTTCCAGTCACACAGTGATCTTGGCTTTGAGTCAACGATAAGCCATCATCATCATCACACTATTATCTGTGTCACATATGGAAGAAATCAAGTCGTAAATCAAACTTACCACAAACAACGAGCCATATAATTATCTGCCGTTCAGGTCGTTTTATTCTCAGGCTCGGTGCCACTCAGGTGTGTGTGTGTCATTTACCCTGATGAGTGAAAACACTTGACCGGAAATGTTTTAATTAAATTGTATTCATCCTCTCCTTCTTGGCGCACACAGATGAGTGAAATCAAAGCTGGTAAACGGTTGAAAATGGGTCAAATTAAAACACGAGAGCACTTCAGGTCACACATACGCAGCATTTGATTTGGTGTTTTTCATCAGCGAACTCTCAGCCCTGTTTGATTTTGACGGGTGTTGAGTTTTTCCACGCATGATGTCACATTTGGAAAGTGTGTTTTAATCAAGCTGTGCAGCGATGCGAGGTGTAGCCTTTCAAGGACCTCACTTACATGGAAAATGCATCTTTTACCTCAGTAAAGGAGGACAAATGCATCCGTTGTGTATGTTCACTTTTCTCAGAGGAGGTTTTTTGAACTTGTACTCTGTGCTGGGTGGTACCTAGTGAAGAGACCTGTGGAGGAGGTGGTATGTACCTTATCTGTGTTTGACATTCAAACAGTCTCGAGCTCTCAGCCCCCCTACGTTTGTGCAATGATCTACTCCGTATGTACTGTAAAAATCGGAGTCTTTCCATCTGTTATCAACAGAATCATAACGCAAACTGTTTATCATTGCCCAACGCCTTCAATAAGTTTAATTTCATGGTGAATTCAATGTCCCAAACTCAATAGGAAAGTGCAGAGTCATGCAACAACAACAACAAGGAAACAACTAAATCTAAAACTAATGAACTTTCTGTCATTGCAGGCAAAGTCTTTCTATTGAGGGCTTCAGCTGTGATGTTATCCTGAACACACACTTCAGCCAGAAAGTCTACTCTGCTACCAAACCAGCCGGCATGTCCGTTCCTAGAAACCTGCTCTCAGCAGAAAAGTGCAACCCGTATTCTTTGTGTAAGATATTTGGATTACTGGAGGAAAGCAGGACGACAGCGGAGATCGATGCCAAACAAGTACGTATGCTCCGATATCATTAGAATCACGTGCCTTTTTTTTCAGGTAATTCTGTAGCTTCCCAGTGGAGTTCCTTATCTATTCAAATCCCAACATTCAAATTTTGGTCAAAGTATGTATGTTTTAGCGTCAAAATGCTATTTTCCTAAGGCCTTCTAAAAACATTTTCCCACGTGACCTGACGTAGGTTTCTGCATGATATATACAGTATATATATATATCCTTATACATTCAGTGTGTATTACTTACAGTAACTTAGATGGCCGTTGGCATGCTCCCAGTTTGGAGAAGCAGACAGGAGTACCGGCACAGAAGCTAAGCTATGTACCGTTATGGATGCCACGGTAATTCGGACCCAAAAGTCACACAAGAACACAAACAAACTAACTTATGGATGCACCGGTAGACCAGCAGCTCCTCCTGTGTTCTGCGAGGGTGAAATGGCTGAATTTGTCAATAGTGTCTGGTGGCTTCGAAGAGAGCGATATAGCGGATTCAGTCCCTTCAAAGTCACCAGTCTACATTCACAAAAACAGTAATTTTACCTCACAGAACGTGAAACATACAACCCCACTTCAAAAAATCTGAACCAACCCTTTCAGTTATTTCCAAAATTAGCAGAGCGAACTTTGACTCAGCTAGTGCCAGCGTTCACATGACTCATAACCATATTGATTAACTTACTTTAATAACCTACATCACTGCTTTTTGCGAACGACTGAGTGGGTGTTTCCATTTGGGAAAAAAAGTAGAATAACGCAGATGGACCCGCCCTTTTAAATGTACTGTATTTAGTAAGTTATAGGTCATATAAGACATCAAACAAACTGTAATTTAACCCAAATGTAACTATCACACATCAGGAAGCTTTTGTCAATATTCTTCATAAATATAATATGAATGTATTCTTCATAATTGCATATTAAATCAAAGGTGCAACTGTGCGAGCAACATGTTTTGCCACAGGGTTCATTGCTTTGACTTCACAGTATTCTTTTACACAAAGAATAATAAATAGTCTCCGTCCAAAACTCAGAGAAAGTCTTTTATTAAACTGAATAAGAAACCCAACAATTATTCATATTTGAGAAGCTGAATTTACGCTTATCAAAATACTTGCAGATCAACTTCCTGCCAATCAACTAATTGATTACTTGACTGACATTTACATTAATTAGTATCATTAGTCTCATTTCCCTCTCTGTCTTCCCTTCAGGTTGCTGCCTCCGATGCCCTGTGCAGTTTTGGAGCTACAGGAGTTTTAACAAGACGCTGCCTTTCTCTCCTGGAAGCTATCGAGGGGCTGGGCCAGGCTGGCTCTGTGGGGCAGGACGTGGAAGTGGTGGTCCAGAGAGTTTACTCCATCCCTGTGCCAGACTGCTCCCCTGTGTCCATACTCAAGTCCAGACTTCCCACCAGACCTCCCTCAGCTCCTCCTCCTGCAGAAAAAGGCAAAACCAGGTATTGTTGGACCGGCCGATAATTGGCGGCCCAGTGAGGCCTTTGGTTTGTCACTTGATGCCAAAAGAGATTTTATCTTTTGTGTACGCTTCTCTCCCACAATATAAATTACTCTTTTTGTAAATGCATGCTGGTTTCCTTGGTCTCGGGCCCTTGCATGCTTCTCCTTGGTGGCACAGTGTGTTTAAGTGGTCGAGCTATTGTTCACAGCGCAGCGGGCCCCACAAAGTGCTCACACTGTCTCCAGCCATATGGCATTGCTTGACAAAGGACACAAACATTTCTAATTGAATCCAGCCGCTCTGCGAGCGATTCTGGCCAACTCTCGGGAAAGACAGCATGATGTTTTCAGAATCTCGTGCACCAGCATGCCAGAGTTGAATTGGTGCCCACTCGTACTCTGCTGGGAGGAACAGGTTTTCAACAGCTTTTATTACCTTGATGTTCTTAAAGAAAACCACAAGTGTATTTCATATGGGTGTAAATATGTCATGCCTCTCAGTCCCAACATTAAGATAAATGTACAGATGTGTGGAATGGGCTGAGATTTGTTTTAGCTTTGAGTACATTATCTGAAGATGGAGCCCATACATAAAACGCCCCACAAAATATGAATTATAGAGCTTGAAATGATTAGTAGATCTTCAGAAAATTAACTGTGACCTAATTTCATAATCAAATACACATAGTAATTTTCTAAGAAAAAATGTGAAACAAATGCTGGTTCCAGCCTCTCAAATGTGAGGATTTTAGGCTTTTCTTTGTCATACATGACAGTAAACTGAATATCTTTGAGGTTTTGACTGTTGGTCAGACACAACAAGACATCTGAAGATACCACCTTGGGCATTGGGAAAAAATAGTGATCATTTTTCACAATTTTTTCTGACATTTTTGACAAAACGATTAAGCGGCTAATCAAGAAAAAGACACAAAGCCACATTAGTATTCAATTTGAGTCGTGTTTTGGTCACCTGGTCAATGTAAGTCAAAACTCACTCTCTTTAAGCTCTGTTTTGGTCTCCACCAACTCCTGAAGGCTCTGTAGCTTGAAAATGCTGAACTATGTTCACCAGCTAGTCGCTAACTTTGTCCGTTTGCCGTTTGTTGCTGTAGCGAAGAGTGGGTTTATCAAATCTTTTCGCTGAAAACAGCTGCTTGTTGTGACTGGAAATGATGCTGATGAGAGCGGTTGAGATGTTTGGGGCTGTAAAACCAAAACAACAATTAGCTGAAAGGCACTAAAACACTGCCGAGTCCTGAGTGTTGATCCTCTGTGGGTTTGTCACTACAGGTAACCAATTTCACATCACATGTAGTTGATACAAAAATATTGATTACTGCAGCTTTAAAAATGCCCAGTTTTATTTTAATAACAAGTGCGAATTCGCAATTCCTGCGACCACACATGCGCATGCATCCACACATGAATGCATTCACACACACAACCTCACAAACACTTGACCTCCATGGCAAAATGAAAAAGGAACTCTTTGTTGAGTTCAATGACGCCTCCCACAAGAGTCTACGAGAAATGGTTCATGAGTTTGGTCATTGTACGTGAATCTGTTTAGAAGTCATGCACCTTTTCGTTACATACGTAGCCGGGTCAGTTTGGCACTATGGAAACAACCACAAAAATGGAGCGCACACACATACACACACACGCGCACACACACACACACACACACACACACACATACACATGTGGGAGAGGTTCATAGAATGATAATTTAAGATTGGTCTCAATTATAAAGACATTAAATCATGCTGCAACAGATGAATGTTTAAATCATTTATTTCAATTAAACACTGTGGTTAAAGCAGTAAAAGTCAGTAAACCGGTCTGCATTGATCTATGAATGAATGTGGATGATTATTACAGTAGTGCTTTATTGGCTACTGTATGAAAAGCTCCTTCAGTTCATGTAATCCCTGCAGCATCTGAAGGCAGCAGGACTGATATGTTGATAAATCTACAGCCTAATGGCAGCACCATTACGCACAGGCGTTCACTGTGTTTACCTTCATTAGATCACCTGAAAAGGACACCAGGTTGCTACAGTGTAACCATACAGACCTCTACACACATCAGACTAGGCGGTTATAATCTGCTATTTTGTATGGAGACGTCTGGTTACCAGGGCGCATCATAGCCTCATTTCCAACTTTCTTTTTTAGCACAAGTAGCGTCTCATGTTTTAGCCTTGAAACACATTATAGAATCACGTCGGTCCGATATAAACAGTTTCACCAAATCATCGTCATTATAGGCCCAGTAACTGATGGAAAATCATCTTCCATCTGTCTTTGTGTGCAGATTTGTGGTGATGTGTGTCCATGTCGTTACGCTTTGAACCATCGAGACAGGAGGTAAAACCGTTTGCTGAGCTGTCTTTATCTTGTTCTTCTTTAACTGTGATTGGCACCGCCGTTTCAGAGCTATGACACCAGTGATGTGACTGGCTGAGAGAGTATTTAGAGAGAGTACAACACCCGCTACTCTATATTCACCATCACCCAGACGTTTTGCACGTTATGCTGCTGCATATAGATGAACCAAAATAGAAGGCGCGCATGGAGAGACGCCCACACAGTCCAACTGAGTGGGCAAAATATTTGCAATGCATTTTTTTTTTTTTTAACTTTTGTCTTTTGTGAGATCTCGCAAAACTATAACGAAATCTCGGGAACAGGTATCGGCGAGAACGCCAGTCTAGGCACTGATCCGTAACCAGAAATCGATTCTTGTTCACTGCTACAAAACAGTAGCCCTCACTGTGCTGTCCATGGATGTATAAAGAGAACTGGATACAGCGTTGGAGGCTCCCGTTCATTCCTATGAAAGTTGCTCAGTGGCGCATGAAGCCAAAATGGCTCGACTACCGAGTGACAAAGTACCCGGATCATCCGGCGATCTTCCGCATCCATTGGGCCCATACAGCAGGCGCAGTAGCGTTTCCTTTAACTCCGCCTCCGAACCCTCGCTCCAGCCGTGGTCTGGGTCTCATTCACATGAACGGAGGAAGGGAAATAACTCTGGATTCGGCTATTAGTGCATTTTACAACTTTTAGGACCTCATAATTTAAATAAGGGCTTTTCTAGTGTTCGTACTGGGAAGTTGATTCACCTAAAAAAAAAATATCTGTTGAATTACAGACGTCTCTCCCAATGTAAGTCTATGGGAAAAAGTATTTTTGGGCCATCATGTGACGGACACAGAAGTTGTAATTCCACCGTTTGGCCACTATGAAAATTTGCTTCATAGCCCGGCGCTCTTCCTGGGGGCTCGGTGCTGTCGCCCTGGATGTGTCATAGCTGCCACTGGCAACTACTCTTTTAGAGCAGCGAAGAAGAACTGATTGCAGGTAGTTTGTCACGTGACGATAGCAAACAATAACAGTGTGGTGCTAGTGGAGAGTGTTACGGTAGTCGGAGTGAATGTAAGCCATTTGGCAGTATTTCACAGTGGAAATTCCATCAAGCTGTTAAATAATAATAATAATAACTATATATATATTTTTTATCACGCTGGTATCGGATCGGTACTCGGTGACGGCCGATACCGCAAGTTCAGGTATCCTACCTACCAGGTAGGTAAAAAATGGTATCTTAACATTTCTATAATTGTTTTTTTACCTTACATTTTCACCCCCTCCATGTCCCTTCCCGGGCTTCATAGCTCTGCCAACTACTCTCACTTCCACTCCACTGCCACACCCCCTTTTGGCAATTGGCGTGACCATAAATACACCTTCACAACCACACACTAGACGTCCATGCCAGATTTCAGCCTACTAAGGCAGAAGTGATTGCCAAAGGGTGGGGAAACTTTTGTGGACGGACCGACAGAGTGACCGACAGAGTGACCGACAGAGTGAGCTAAAGAGCTGCTGGTCGCAGCTGAAATATAACTATAAAACAGATCTATATTTCTAAAAAAACAATAGTTGTTGACTCTTGTTAAAAGGCTCGCAGTGCGAGCTCTTCAAAGCTCTCCGTGTTATTAAAATGACTTGGAGGTTTACTCGAATGCTCTTGTTATGGTTAATGAATCAGTGACTGTTCTACTTGAAGCAAATCCAGCGAGCATGACCTTTAGTTGCCTGGCCCTCCCCAGGCTTGTTGTTTTAGCTCTTTGCTGAGTAATAAAAGAAAAGCTTTGGTTCCTCTGAGTGGAGCGGCCCGAGGGGCACTCTGTTGCGCAGGGAGAGCCCCGGTCAGCTGACAGGCTAACTGACTTAATGAGGGTCGGTTGTAATATGACACCTGTTCCTGCCATGCTGCTTCTGCGGCTGGTAAACAAACGCCGCCCTCTGACCGGAAACACTCCCGCTCTTCCCTCCCGCTTCTCTCCAACTCAACCAGATTCAACAGGCTCTGTTGGGAGTGAAAGGATGGAGGATAGGAGGCGATCACGAGGGCCTGAGTTCAAAAATATGTGGTTGACCCTACCTGCTTATTGTGACGGATTTAAACTGGAAAGTTGTATTTTTAACTTTAAATCCTTCATGTGTTTTTCTAAAATACAATGAGGTTTACGGGTGTACAAACACGTTTATGCCACTTTATTAGAGGTTTTGTTTTGAATAACAACTCCTGGGGACATTGTGTTGCTTATAGTACTTTTCCAAGATGCACGTCTGCTCTGCAGAGGGCAGGGTAGTTTACTTCGCAGCCCACTTGCCCCATTCTGTATAAAGACAAGGACAGTTTGTACCTCTCATGTTGTGTCCCCAGCCACTATGACTCACTCCCCTGGTCAGCATGCTTATTTGATCCTTTTGTTGTTTAGCCTCCATGTTAACACACACACATGGGAGGGAGGCCAGTATGATATTTACGCCTGAAGAAGATGTTAAGTTCCCGTAAATTCAGAATAGAATAAACAAGAAGATTAACTGTTTGCAGGAAGTGAGGAGAGGCTAGTTTTTTTTTTTTTTTCTCTCTGTGGAGAAGGAACACAATGTGCTGCGGGGATCCTGTTACAACCGTGTTTATCACTCTGCCTACACCCATTGGTGGACAACACATAGGAAGGAATCCCGCCTGTCCGCCCCCCACCAATGAGGCCCCTCTGCTGTATTCTTAATGTGTGGGTCACTTTCTTACTTGTGCGTTGCCAAGTAATGTGCAAGTGCATGCGCACACAGTGTGACTGTGTGTGTGTGTGTGTGGGTGTGTGTGTGTGTGTGTGTGTGTGGGTGGGTGTGGGTGTGGGTGTGTGTTTGCACAGGCTCAGTGGATCGTAGTTCCTGGAAGAAAACCTGAGTTGCTCAGAATTCTGTGATCGCTCACAATAACAAATTCCTAAAGACAGCCCGCGACTGAAACCGGCCAATGGCAGAGGGTTTTTATGGGAGCGAGGGGTCGCTGTTTGAGGAAGTCAGGCTGTAAACGGCTTAAAGGAGGGACTGAAAGGGGGAGGTGGTTGTTTATGTTCAAGCTGGTACCACTAAGACTCTCATCGCTCTTTACTCTTCTATCTGTCAAGTGTCATATCAGATTCCATGGGAAGTTTTTACAAGTTCAGACAAGCTCCACTAAAAGTGAAAGTATATATATATTCCCATCAAATGTGACTCTAGCTGCTGTATTCATATTGTAGGCATGGTCATATTGATTTATTTATTGATTTAGCTCGGTACAATTTTATAAAAATGTTGTAACTACAGAACACAGTAGGTAACAGCATTGTATTTATTTTTTATTTATATTAGGGCTGTCAAAGTTAACGTGATAATAACGTGTTAACGCAAATTCGTTTTAACGCCACTACTTTCTCTAACGCATTAACGCAACTTGCGATTTTTCAGTTGTAGCGGGCTCAGTTTTAACGTTATGCCATATGTCATACTAGCTCGTCGGGAAGGAGGTTAAATAACGCTCCAAACCTAAGCAAAATTTTGGCGAGGAAAAACTGGCATGGCCATTTTCAAAACGGTCCCTTGACCTCTGACCTCAAGATATGTGAATGAAAATGGGTTCTATGGGTACCCACGAGTCTCCCCTTTACAGACATGCCCACTTTATGATAATCACATGCAGTTTGGGGCAAGTCATAGTTCAAGTCAGCACACTGACACACTGACAGCTGTTGTTGTCTGTTGGGCTGCAGTTTGCCATGTTATGATTTGAGCATATTTTTTATACTAAATGCAGTACCTGTGAGGGTTTCTGGACAATATTTGTCAATGTTTTGTGTTGTTAATTGATATCCAGTAATAAATATATACATACATTTGCATAAAGAAAGCATATTTGCGATTAATCATGGACATTGATGCGTTTAATAGTGATTACATATTTCAATCGATTGACAGCCCTAAAAACAAATCAAATAAATAATAAATAAAGATAAAATTTATCAAGTAAAAATGCTGAACCTTTTCTGGTTCCAGCTACTCAGAAGTGAAGATTTGCTGCTTTTCTCTGTTTCACATCACGCTACATATTTTCTGTTTGGGGCTGTTGGTTGGTGAAGAGGGTTTTAAAACGTTTATGCAAATAAGCATTTTTCTCTTTGATGTTTTTACAGACTAAACAATAAATCAAAAGACAGATCAATAAATCCTGACAGGGTTCATCGTAGGACAGTAGTAAATGTTATTTTGGTGTTTTGAAAGCATGGAAGGAGTGAGTGTTCAGGAATTGCTTTTTTCCCCTGAGGCTTTTTCTTGTCAGTCTTGACTAAGTGTCTAAAACATGTCAATAAGTGATTAAAGTGATAAATACCATCCATGTGAAACCATGGGCTGGGGTCTGTACTTTACTTTATGCACTCATTATTACAGCAGCTCCATAAGCATAAAACCTACAGAAAACATTATTTGTCTCATTATTTTTATGTTCAGCTGTCCGTGTTGTTTTTAATGAGATGTACTTTAGGTCTGATTTTGGATTGTGAATATAGCAAACAACTGAAAATAATCCTGGTGAAAACATTGGCCTGCACCACCAGAAGTCATGTCAGGAATGTTATTGAGATATCTATTTCCAGGTCTCTGAAAACAAATACAGACAGACCTCATGTTTACCAACAGAAGACGTTTATAGGCCTAATCAGGTGGTTGAAAACTGTCTCTAAACTTTCCCAATGTCTGGGACGTGCGCATGCATACACATGCATGATGGGCACGCTGACAGTCCTCCCTCTTCCCTGTTTTTTTTTTTTTCTTCCTCCTCCTCCCCCTCTTCCTCCTCCTCCTCCTCCACTTCTTCCCTGGCCGTTGCTTGTCTAACCAGGGGATATGAACTCTACTGTTTACTCTCAGGGTTGGTACAGGGCTGTGTCTGGGCTTGACTGGCTGAGATACTGGAGCATATAGTAGTTCCAGTTGCTCGCTCACTGGGAGCAGCAGAGTGCAGGAACACACTGCAGCTCACTGCCTCACAACTCTGTGGGCCAAAGGTCTTTTCTGTCAGCAGCAGCCTGTCAAACCGGCCACCAGCAGCAGTAACACTTCCAAACGGCAGTACTGAGCCTACACTGTGTATTGTTAGTGTGTCACTGGGAGCAGTGGTGTTTCATTCCTATAAATGCTGAATTGTTTACATGGCTCATCAACAAAGAAAGTATCGGATTATCTGATTTTTAAAAAATTTAATTATTATCATGTTAACTTGGTAACTATGATATTTTCAATTATTCTGAGAACTTTTAGGACTCCTCATTCATGTTGGCTTAAAAGTTAAAAGGGACAACTTTTTGAACTTTTTGAACTTCAGTAACTGACGAAGACCTTGAAGGTCAAAACGTTGCTAAGATTCAGATGAAAATCCTTTTAATCTTATCTGCTCTTTTTTGGAAAATCAAGGTATGTGAATTTAAACGTACCATGTGGAGTTTTTCACCGCTAGTAGCGCTAAGGAGCAATGTTTTTTTACAAGTGCATAATGACGGCGTTTTTTATCACGAGGGGGATCGCCTCACTTCCCAGCATTGGACGCTTGATGGGCTGCCACTAGACACATGGCGCTCGCCACCTGACTGGACAAACGTTTTCCCTCGTGGGCTGCTGCTCCCAGCTTTCAAACTGGAACCGACATGGCGGCTCGTTTGGAAACTTTCTTCTCTTATATCAGAAAAATACTTCACCGAAATGTGTTTCATGGAAAGGACGGAGGCTGTGCACATGTACCATGAGTCTGTCTATGCCACAGGACACTTTTTACATGATTAAGAAGTATTAAGATTAAAATCAGTGTTTCAAACCAGTCTGATTTTGTCTTTTTTGTTTTTTCCCAGGCTCTGTGTGCTTGTCCAGGACAGCTACGGGATGTTCAGCGTGGTCCAGCTCCAGCTTCTGCCCTGCAAGGACGACCTCCACCAGTACTGCACCATGTGGCAGGGGAGGACCTGCGTGCTGAGAGGCGTTAAAGTGGTGCAGCGGGTCACTCGAGAAAGGTGAGACCCACACACTGAACCGGGTAGCTTTTCACCTGAATTTCAGCCCAGTCATGGTTCAAACTGTGACCAATACCAATCTGTGATAAGGATTTCTGCCACATGTGAGGTTATTAGACATCTGCACTCATCACACATTGGCTTTAGTGTCTAATGATTGAATCTCCAGAGTTTTAAACAGCAAATTCCTCAATTTTACGCTTCAATGCCCTTCTGAAACATTAACACCCACATTTGCAATACAATGAGGATTTAATGTTCGCAGCTCATCTGAACCTGATTACGCCGGTCCTGCCGGCAGTGCGACTGTGTTTACATGTAAAGTGATACCGAGGTGCACAGCACGCTCTGTGTCCCTTGTGAGTTTCCATAGTAAGGGTCCCAGATTAGAAGCAGTTAGAAGAAGTGACATGAGAACATTTAGAGACCGGCTGGGGGTATGTTTACATCTTTGGTATTTTCAATGCCGTCGCAGCATATAATGTCTCTTGAGGTTTTCTGTGGTCAGACTGTGATGGATGGGCTATCTCCACTGCTCACACATGGGGCCATCTTACAAGTTGGAAAGCACGTGGGCCTGGCTGGGATAAATCAGGCATTCATTTTTTTCCCCAGTTTCTTAGAACCAGTAAATATAGGCCTTCTAAGCATTTCACAATCTATACCTTATAGGAATAGTTTCACATTTTGGGGATATATGTTTATTTGCTTTTTTTGCCTTGCGGTAGATGAGAAGATTGATAGCACTCAAGGTAAACATGAAGCTACAGCCAGGGAACCGTCAGCTTAGCTTAGCATGAAGACTGGAAGCAGAGGAAGCGGCTATCCTTGCTCTGTCCTAAGGTAAAGACAAGGCCTATGGAAAGGAGGCTGGGTCACGGGCGGTCACGGGTCTTGGGGTACAGGGTATAACACATGCGCAGTGTAACTGAAGCTGCGGTCGTGCGTTGCGATTGGCTCAATTTCGGCGAGGGCAGACCAGATTTTACTGCGCATGTGTTATACCCCGAAAGATATGACGCTTTGATGACGCGTGACACAGCCTCCTTTCCAAAGGCCCTGGGTAAAGCCAGGAAATAGTCCAGGATATAAAACCCCCATGACACCACAACTCTGCGTTTGACTCTTTGTTTTTTGTCTGACGGCCGATTTTGTTTCCTTTTGACCGGGGTTAAAATGAAAATAAGCAGTGAAAAATGTTTTTGTGAACTGAAGCTCAATAATAACTATATTTTTTAAGAAATTAGTGTTGTCACGATACTGGCATTTCTCACTTTAATACAATACCTTGAAAAATATCTATACCATTTCCGATACCGCAGGGAAAATTTGACACAACATTGAGGGCATAACCTTTTTTATTTTTATTAAAAGATAAATAGCGGTGTGTGTGTGTGTGTGTGTGTGTGTGTGTGTGTGTGTGTGTGTCAACTCGCTGACGGAGACAATAGAGAGCAGAAAGCGCAGCTGATACCCGATACTTCGATGTTTTTGACAAAATTATTAAGAAAAACTAAACTGAAACTATATTTCCTGTTTAAAAATAAAAATTAAATATAAGTGCATGTAAATTCATTTCAATTTTAGTTTTTTTAGCTTTAATAATATGTCACCAACGAAAAAAACAACGGCATGAATTTCCGTCAACTCTTGTGACATTGGACCACAGAAATTGAACGGATTTGACCTTCCAGGAGATGGCGATATGCCGACATTGCTTTACCAAAGGAGCTTGAAGATTAAACATTAAGGCCCAGACACACCAAACCGACACCAAAGAACTAGCGGCGACTAAGGCCGCCTGTTAAGTTGCCTCATGTCGCCTTTGTCTCCGCCAAAATGTTGTTGCACGACAGCCAGAGATGAAATTACTCTCCACACCAGCAGGCGGCGGTAGTCTGTATTCGTCATTCAAAAAGGGAAACCGGAACACTGAGGACTGCGGATATACAAGCCCTTGTTATGATAGGGACATGAGATAAAGCAGCGTTTGCCAACCATTTTCACACCACTCTCACTCACCATTTAGCTTCCTTCCAGATGGTCGTGTCGTGAAAATATCCGTGTATTGAAATGATCAGATGAGATGAAGATGAAAAATAAGAAGAGTCGTCCTCTGTGTTTTTCCTCTTGACTTTACTTGTTGGTTTGCTTTCCTCACTTCCGTTCCTCTTCTCGTGCACTGATTCAATTAAGCTGAACCACCAATCGGAGTGATTTCTCTCACCGACGGGCGGCACCGCCAAGTCAACATGCCGAATTGGCTGCGACACAGGCAGACTAGAGCCGGCGATGCGGGACACACCGAAAAAAACAGGCTGACGGACGCTCACCGACGGCCCGAGCGTCGGCTTGGTGTGTCAGGGCCTTTTAAACATTATGGCCACACAGTTTTCCAACCATGTATTTTGTATGTGTATGTAGCTACATACTTCTGAGACATCATAAAACAAAAAACAGACTAAAAGTACTGTAAAACTAAACATATAAAAACTAAAACTAAACCTTTCTGAAAAACTGAAACTAAACTAAAACTAGCAAACACATTCTGAAAACTAACTAAAACTAAAATGAAATTGAAAAGTCATAACTAAAAATAGAATAAAAACTAATTGATAATTCAAAACTATTACAACCTTCCTTCGGACAGAGCTCAAGTTTCATATTTACCCTACAGGCATCAGAGTGGTATCTATCTTCTCATCTAACTACTGGCAAAAAAAAAGAAAAGTGAATAACCGTAATTCCCAAGATGTCGAACTTTAACAATATTAGACTTTGAGGGGTGTGTGGTTTCTAAACAAACAATCAGAGGCCGCCCTGGCACCTGTGTGAGCAGTGTGTCCTGTCAATATTGTCCTTATGGTAAGGAGCTATTTTCACAGGAAAGCTGCTTATTCTTGGAGGCATGCCACCGACTGAAAAGAAAAAGAAAAGTCGTGCTTGAAACAACTTATCAACATCTCATCTCTTAACAAAAGAGGAAGACGTATATAAGCTGAGTATCAAAATCAAAGTGCGTTGAATGAGTCCTGTTAGCTTGTTGTTACTCATCCCTGAGCCAGGCCTCACTGGACTTGAATGGGCTGCAGAACCAGTTCCACACAAAGAAACTCTGTGATTACAGGCTGACTAACAGGTTGTTAACCGCTGGCTGATATGACAGCAGACACACACATGGATGAATAAGTAACATTGACCGGCAGCCGTGAAATCAACAGGTACTTCTTAGTAAAGAGACAATGAATCAAGAGATCGGCGCGTCTTGTTGGTTACTTGTTTCACCTTCCAGTTATCAGTCTGACGGAAATGAAACGTCACAAAAGCACATCAAGTGTGATCTAATTTCAATCTGTCATTACTCAGATTAAGATTGTGGTGAAAGAAGACGAACGTCACTAATCGGGCGTATTAAATGTGGCCGTTAAAATCACTTCTAATTGTTTTTTCTAAACCTTGTTACTTTTGCACCACAATGATATCGTGATTTACATAGGGTGTGAACTGTTTTCCCACCCTTCAGTCTCTTCAGTAACCTGCTTGTAAAAACAGTGTTTGTGTGTATGTGCTCTGCCAGCCCAAGCATGCTCTCTGACAATTTTGTTAAAAAACAAGCTCTGTCTTAACACATTCGTGTTTCAGTGGAAGTGAAACTGGCTGAGAAAGCTTTCTATCTTCCCGCTAAAGTCACCAGTTTCTCACCCTCCCCCCCATTCTTGCTCTTTTTTTCTCGTTGTTTGTGTCTCACTCTCAGGAGCACCAGGCTTTTCAGCTTGATAGACAGTCTGTGGCCCCCAGTGATGCCTCTTAAAGATCATGGAAACACTCCCAGTATGTCCAGGGTAAGTTCTTACCATAGCAGGAGTCATGCATCTAGTTTGTGAGTATATAAAACAATATACGTAGAGAAATATAAGTAATAATAAGAATAAGAATATAAGAAATATGTATAAATATTTGCATTAAGACTGCAGCGTGCAAATAAGTACGGTAGTATTAATTGTGTTAAATATAAATGCAAGAATAGTATAAATTAGGGATGCACCCATCTGACTCTTTCAGTCCTGATTCCGATGGCGTTACCTGGTCTTTGGGTATCGGCCGATACCGAGTACCGATCTGATACCGGTGTTTAATTAATAACCTGTATGCCTCACTGTGTTGGAAGTGACTGGCATCATTCTTTTATGTTTAAGGCAACAGCTGGCTTGACTTAAACATTGCTTTCCTTACTTTGTAAAACAAAATGTAACAAATAAATACATGGATATAAATTTACCGAATTGTTATTAATCATTAAAATAATAAATCGTACACCAACAACTTGGCTAAATAAATGAATTAAATCAAAAGCAAAATACAATTCAAGTGTAAACCTTTTTAATGCAGCAACAAATTGCTCAAAACTTAAACAGGAATTAAAATTCCAGTCTATAATGTATATAGTGTATAAAGATAATATATAAATAGAATTTAATTTAATAGATTGGCCCCATTGTCACCGATACCCGATCCAGCTATTTGAATCAGTATCGGCCCGATATCCAATCCGATATTCAGTTGCAAATCATCACAATTTAGAAGCTGGAACTAGAGATTTTTGGCATTTTTGCCCAAAGAAATTTGACTTAAAGGGCCAGTGTGTAAGATTTCGGGGATCTATTAAACCATACTGGTATGGTTTGGCAACATTACATCATATGACCATAAACTCCTGATGAGGCCAGTGAAAACATTATTAAAATTATTGGATCACCATGACCACAGTTACAGGACATTTACACCGCTCACTGCAGGAAGAAAGCACTTTGTATCATGCAGGACAAAAGTCATCCAGCATACAGTATTTTCTCTAATCTCCCTTCAGGGAAGCGCCTACAGAGCATTAGAGCTCGGATCTCTCGCCTCAGAGACAGTTTTTACCCTCAGGCGATCAGACTACTGAACAGTAGCGCTAAATGAATCACCTGAAACTAAGAAATGAAGTTGTTTTCGTTAGCTTACAATGAGCCCTTCATATCCACATAGGGAGCGGCTCCTCTTCACGGAGTCCGTGTTGCTCCGCCATGTTTCTACAGTAGCCCAGAACGGACAAACCAAACACTGGCTCTAGAGAGAGACTTTTACGTTTTTACGTTACCTGAAGGCCACCTAAGTTCTCCGACACCCTTGTGAAACTGCGGTAACGAGAGACGCAGAGTGCAAAACTGTGGTACCGCCGGTCGCCATCTTGCTCCCGTTGATCCTAAAGTAGTGTTGTTATGGTGAGGATGGCCTCAGAGTGAGGTGATCGGCGTTACCACGGTTTTGCACTTGGCGGCTCACGTTACCGCAGTCTTGGAAAGGGAGGAGTGAGCGGAGGGGTACTCAGTTGGTTGCAATCTGCAACCACACCACTGGATGTCGCCAAATCCTACACACTGTCCCTTTTAAAATAATGAAATGATCGTTGATGATTATTTTTCCGTCAATCGAGCAATCAGTCAATTGTTTGTTTACAAGAAAACTCCACAGGGGCACCTTTAATTTCTAGCCTTTTTTGCAATGAAACAGAAATGTACCATTGATGCACACATCCAGAGATGAGCCAAGTGAAAGGTATGGTGGCCCTGAGAGTCTTAAACAACACATGGAAAAAGATAAAAGACAAATAAAGAAAATGTTTTCACCCATTCAACAACACATGTGCAACACTTAAAAGAAATGCTGCAAATAAATAAAACATGGGAAAACTGACAGATTCACAAAGCTGTCAACAAGTACGTATTCAGCACGAGAGAACATGCCTCAAATGCAGAAACACAAACAAATACAGAAAAAGACATTTGTATGTTTTCTTCAGTTTCAGTCTGTTGAGCTCTCAGGACCAACGTAGAAAAGTGTGTTTACAAAGATCTGAGGAGATTCAAATTTAGGAATCAATATATTTTCTTAAACATAAAGATGCTTTTCACACGTCTTGTTTTTTTAGGAAAGTAAACCTGCCGGTCCAGCTCCAAGTTTCTGCTACCTGCTGTGTGGTAAGGAGAACTCAGTTGAACCCACCGACGAGCAAACTGTATCCCCGCTTTACCTTCCTCCCTCCCAAGAAACCTTACGAGACATACTGCAGGTGAAAGGTTTCTCACGCACACACAACATTTTTAAAATTGGCTGCAGATTGTGATCTTCAACAGGTTGATCTCAAACTTGTTTTTTTTTTTTTTTTTCAGAGTGAACATAAAACCTGTCGCTGTAGTTTTGTTGCCACTGTTCTGTACAAGAGGAAAATGCAGGTACTTTTTTTTTCTTATTCCTGAAAAATACTTTGACTTAAGAAGAAGACGATAAACACTGTGTCTTGTAGAGCTCTTCAGTCATCACTTTGAGATCATTTGAACCAACAAACTGATAAGATTGAGCTCTGACGTGGAGAGCAGCGCTCATATCGCTGTGTGTAGGACAGTGTGTGTGTGTGAGGTCCGGGCGTTCTTTACCATTGATTGGTGAGACCTTTAAACTTTGACCAAGATGAGATAGCAGCTCAGTACAAAGTGGTGGACTTTGCCTCAAGCTCACGCCACTAAAACGCAGATACACTTTTTTAATGTTGTACTGGTAACCAGCAGCTTGTTGAATGAACAATCTCTTAAAAGCTGTTTTCAGGTGATTTTTTTTTTGGACAACTAATTTATGCTTTGTAAGCTTTTGTTATGTAATGCTTCCTTTTAAAGCCTTTTTCTTTTCTAGGTCATTCTGTTTCTAAGTAATTCTGTTCTTTGTGTTTCTGTTTCAGAGCAGCGATGTAGGCCAGGGTGAGGTTTGGTTGGTGCTGACAGACCCCAGTCTTCAGGAGGAGCAGCCAGAGAGGCCGTGCAGGCGAACGGCGGCCCTGTGTGTGAGCACTTCCTGTGTGCTCACTTCCTCTGTCCTCGAAGCACTAAATTCCCCCTCCGTCTGTCGCATGTCATTCAGAGATGCCATCAGAGAACATGGTAGAGCCTTTTTGTGACCTGACACGCCATTCAACCATTATGTCATGAGGTGTTTTATCTTACAGGACTGTGTGCACATGTCACCCTAACAGCGGTGGAAAGTCACTAAGTTCATTTACTCATGTACAATTCAGAGATACTTGTACTTTAGCATTTCCATGTTCTGCTACTTTATACTTCTACTTTGATACATTTCAGAGGAACATATTTTACTTTTTTCTTCACTACATTTATCTGACAGCTATAATTACTAGTTATTTGCAACGGTGGAAGAAGTAGTAAAACAATGTAAAAATACTCCATTACAAGTAAAAGTCCTGCATTTACAGTTCAACTTAAGTTAAAGTAAAACAGTGTTATCCGCTTTACCAAAAGTAGAAGTGGTGGTCATGCAGTGATATGTCACCTGTGACTAATACATTATTATGTATCACATTATTAGATTGTTAAATTGGCTAAATTTTTTATTTTTTTATAGGAACAATGGATGAAAAATGTGACAAAGTTAGAGAGAGTAAAATGCTGCTTTCACACTAATGCATCAATATTAACAATCTAATGCCATATATAATATTACATCAGTAACAGGGAGTACTTTTGATACGTTAAAGGTATAATATGCAGCATTTTCCTTAAAAATGAATGTAAAGACTGATACAAAAACAATCCCTCTCAATCATAACTTGAAGTGTGTGGTTGTGTCTGTATCTACAGAGACCCTGCAGCCCTCTAGCTTTGTTTTCCCTTTTCTTCCTATTTTATTGCGTTTTGAACGTTTCTTGGCGTCAGCAAACAGCCTTCGGGTGTAATAACCCTGTGCAGGGTGTGCAACCCGTTCTCATTCCCAGGTTGTCAAATACCGCCGCTGTCACGCCCCTCGGTGTCCTGATACCGAGGCACCTGAGCGTCTATGATACAAAGCGGCGGTATTTAACGACCAACGGATTGTTACATCGCTGTGTGTTTTTATGTGCCTCAGTGTTCCTGCTCTTCGTCTGTCTCCTCTGCTGTGTGCAGAGTGTACAGCTGTCGTTGAGCGGAGCCCGACACACACACACAGAGCAGACAGGCCACAGCGACAGGATCAACAGCCCTTTCTCATTCACAAGGCGTCAAATATCTTTGTCACGGCCATCGGCGTGTGATGCCGCCGCACAAGGCACCCTTTAGCGTCTGTATGAGACGCACCAGGCTTTCCATTAACTACAATGTAAACCCATCTACGGCAATATTAATCGCTCAGGGAAAGTGCTCCAGGAGTGACTGTGGTGATGCACAAAGAGCAAAAAAGCCACACTAAGGGCGGGCAGGAGGGGATGTGGATGGGTACAACAAACACAAGGCTTTCATCCAAGAGACCGCTGTTCATGTCCCGTGTGTGTTAAGTTTCACTTTCACGTTACAATCAGCTGTTTGTTCGTGTCCTGTGTTCACAACATTCTGTTTAATTTTCAATTTACAAACGTAGTACTTTTAAGCCCAACCATGTAGTTTTTTCCTAAACCCAACTACGTGGTTTTGTTGCCTAAACGTAAAGAAACGTATGTGATGAGTTGGGATGAAGTGTGTCCTTCGGCTGCATTCATTCAAAAACCTTCCCACCACAGGGTTGTGCGGCGGTGTGGGTTTGTTTATTTGGCTTTAGAACGTAACCGTCGTGAAACAATAATTTCTCTTATTCACTGCTTTGTTCTTGCTAACACCGCTCCCTCTCTTCAGTCACTCTCTAGCTCACTCGACCATCGCTGCTCTCTCCCTCTGGCTCGTTGAGCCGGAGAGGAGAGGCCAACTTTGAATGATGTGAGCTTACAAACGGCAACCGACAGTGCTACATGGTATACCTTTAAGTACAATTTGTAACATAATGCTTCTGTACCTTTACGTAAAGGGAAACTCTACCGAGTTTACACTTTAAAGTATGGTTACAGGTC
This sequence comes from Sebastes fasciatus, assembly GCF_043250625.1. Lineage (NCBI taxonomy): Eukaryota > Metazoa > Chordata > Actinopteri > Perciformes > Sebastidae > Sebastes > Sebastes fasciatus. The sequence continues at coordinate 21,029,810 of NC_133805.1, forward strand.
TTTGGGAGTACTACTGCATATGTGAAAAAGGTTTTATGAAACCTTTCGTGGTTCCAGAGGGAGCTTCTTCCACCACCCCACCCAAACTAGTCTGCTGGTTTGGGTACGAACACAATCACTATTCTAGTTTGATGCACATTTCCCTCGCAATAATATTTAAATTTCCAAATCCAGGTGTTCTCCAGTGTGTGGAGCAGTCGGTTGTTGAGATGTCAGTCACACAGTCGCTGTCTGAGCCTCAAGCAAAGACTCTGCCCCAACCTGTGACACTGGATCCCCTGAGTCCTGAGATCACACCCAACTCCGTCTGCTCTCTCTCAGGTCAGTCCTTCCCCCCCCCCCCCCTCCCCCTTTCACTGAGCCCTCATCTCAAGTGATTCCTGCAGAACATTCCCGATGTGTTGTTTTCCTCAGGGGAAGAAAACCACTTGTTTTTTTCATATACAAGTTTACAGCTCAGCAAGAGGCCTTGATGTGGCTTCAAGGCATCGCTTTCTGCTGTTTGTTATTCAGTGTCCTCAGGCTCAGTCATTGTTTGGGACCTTAGGGAAATGAAAACACATGAAATTTGGTTGGATTCATGTCAATTCCCATGTCAGTTCTGTCAGTGAAATCAGCGAGCCTGCTCCCCATAAGTATTTAAATTTCAGATGAGGGTGCAAAATTGTAGTGAAAATAAGTTACAGATTGAAGGAACGTAGCATTGTCCCTCCCTAAATCTCTGTTGCTAACATCAAATATGTTGGAAAAAACTTTTTTCTTATAGAAGAACTGATTGTAGGATCACTTAAAAGTACTTGTGAAATATTGCTTTGCTTTCTTTCAAATTATGTAAATTTAAAAAACAGCCTCAATCAGATAATAATCTGCATCTGTCGACTCTGTGTCACAGTTGAGGGCAAAGATCAAACTGTGAACGCTCTTGGTTCTGGCCCATCTGGCCGTACATGTTTGGTCAGGTGGCTGAAAAAAAATAAAACAAACTTATTATCTTTTGGACTCATGCACGAATCGTATCTTCTGGAAATTACCGGTGGAAAAAGGCCCAGACCGGAATGTACAAGAGCAATTTATCAGTGTAAAATTCAGTATCTTATTTACGTCCCTGTGTTTGTGTTTGTGTTTGTGGGGCAGCAGCTCTGGTTGTTAAGTAAGATGGCGTTTAGGCGGGGAGCTCTCTGCTGCGTTTATCACTTCCATCTCAGATAAAAATGAAAGGGATGCGTTTATCTCCAACACCCTGTCACAAACACACACAAACTTTGAAACCTGTGCGTAGATCATTTATCAGTTTCTTCTATTTAAGACGTCAATGTTTTTTCTTTTGGCATCCCCCAGTTGAAAATAACTTAAAAGTAAATTAAAGCCAAGGTGAAAGGTACATTGTGCATTGATGATTTTGCATGTTAATGTTAGATTTGAACACTTTCATATCTGCCTGCAGGGGTAATAGTTGGTGTGGATGAGAACACTGCTTATTCCTGGCCTGCCTGCAACCGCTGTGCAAGTGACAACTTAGAGATGTTAGCTGAAAGACCGTAAGTTTAATCGAAATTGCTTAATGTTCATGCAAACAAACTTCATGGCAAATCAACTTTTATTGTTTTCTTTCCACAGTCAAAACTTCCACTGTGTGTCTTGTAAATCGTCGGTGGAGAAGCCGGACACGAGGATTCAACTGGAAGTGTTTCTGAGTTCTTCGTTAAGTAATTGCACTTTGAAGGTCAAGGTGAGAACAGTGTTATTGGGTTTTAAGGCTATTTTGCTTCCATAACATGTCTTTGTTCAGACAGTGGAAAGAAAACATCCAATATACACATTAATGTGTTTATTCTGCTACTTTGTCTATTTGCTTCTGTAGATTTCTCCAAAATTCACCAAAAGTTAGCATTACATAATGCCTCATTTGCATATTTGAACATAACATTTCAGAAAACTTTTAAAGTTTCATGGTGATATATATCTCGTTTTTTTCTGTAGTGTCTTCAAAATATATTATATATATATTTGTTATCTTTAAAGGCTGTTTTCATAAAATGAGGTTCTTCTCAGACTCTGAGCCAGAAAATCTCCACTTCAGTATCACTTACATAAACCAAACTTACCAGTTTCATTCCGATCTATATTCTGAAGGTTTTTACAGAGGGGTTTGTTCATATATCATTCATAGCCTGATTTATACAACATATTATTCCTAAAAACATGGTGATTCTTTTTAATGGCTATTTTCTGATTTATGGAGCGATAGAAAGAGATATCCAAAATTCCCTCTGTAAAAAATAGGGCTGTCAAAGTTAACGTGATAATAATGCGTTGACGCAAATTCGTTTTAACACCTTGATGATAATAATCACATGCGGTTTGGGACAAGTCATAGTCAAGTCAGCACACTGACACACTGACAGCTGTTGTTGCCTGTTGGGCTTGAGTTTGCCATGTTATAATTTAAGCACATTGTTTATGCTAAATGCAGTACCTGTGAGGGTTTCTGGACAATATGTGTCATTGTTTTGTGTTGTTAATTGATTTACAATAATAAATATATACATACATTTGCATAAAGCAAGCATATTTGCCCACTCCCATGTTGATAAGAGTATTAAATACTTGACAAATCTCCCTTTAAGGTACATTTTGAACAGATAAAAGAGGTGTGAATAATCACGATTAATCATGGACAATCATGCAATTAATCGTGATTAAATATTTGTATCGATGGACAGCCCTAGTTAAAACATTTAACTCTAATATGTTAACAAAATGAAATAAGAATTTTGAACCTGGCTTTATTCAATGTATGCAAATTAGCACATATTTGATAAGATAATGCCTCATTTATCCCCTTAAAACTGACTTTGAATACCAATATTTTGATGGCCACTGAATGGTGAATCAGGCTTCAAAAATGTAAATGCTTTAGGGCTGATCAAGTATTATTTCAAACGGTGTAGCTCCCATGTATTTATAGGAATAGTTTAGCATTTGGGGAAATACGCTTATTCGCTTTTTTGCCGAGTAAGATGAGAAGCTCGATACCGCTCTCATGTCTGTAAATATGAAGCTACAGCCAACAAGTCATGTCTAGAAGGTTACCCACAATTTGGGAAACTTTTGCAAGATGCTTAAGGCTAGGCATTGACCTTGAATGGTTAAGGTTTAAGATCGGACGTCGGGCAGCGAGTCTCGCGAGACTTTTTGCAATTTGCGTGTTACCTTCTAGACACGATCCAGCCAGCAGCCAGTTAGCTTAGCATAAGAGAAAGCCTGGCTCTGTCCAAAGATTAAAACCCAACCTACCAGCTCCTCTGTAGCGCAATAGTTAGCATGTTATATATCATTTGTTTAATCTGTACAAAAGCAGATGTGTAAAAACGATGATTTGCTGTTTTATGGGAAATTATGTGTCAGACTATTTCTTGGTTTGGACCAATAACTTCCTTGGAGTCTACCGGGTTCCTGGCAACTTCACCCAGGCTTTAGCGGTGCTGCTAGGCAGATTTAGTTACCTCTGAACAGAGCCAGGCTAGCCGTTTCCCTCCGCTTCCAGTCTTTGTGCTAAGCTAAGCTAACCGGCTGCTTCACATTTTCGCTTGAGAGTGGTATTGATCTTCTCATCTAATTCTTGGCAAGAAAGCAAACAAGTATTTTTCCCGAAACAACGAATTATCGCTTTAAGCTAGAAAGAAAAGCTTAAGCAGCGACGAGAATATGAAACAAATGTAATATCAGTAGTATGACGGTGCAAAAAAGCTGCAGAGTGGGTTCATAACATTTGACAAACAAGCATCAGTCCTGTTGAAGTTTCCTTGAGCGAGACACTGAATCCTCCCCGGGACGTTCCTGCACATTATAAGGCTGAATAAATAAAATCCTTCACTGTGTGTGTGCATCTGCATGACAGCATTTGTATTATGTAAAAGCTGCCCGTGACTTTGTAATCAGAAAACGAAGTGAGTCAAACTGATAAAACTATCAGCGTTCGTCTTATCAGCCAACTGATATTTCAGCCCCTTCTATCAGTCTGTTACTCACCAGAGCACAGTGTGTATCAGTGCAGCATTTTCAGTTTTTCATTTACAACATTAAGACTATAATTAAAATGACATTAATGGCTCCGAAACTTTTCATCTGTCCCGACAGCTGCAGCCAAAGACGATCATGTCGATCCTGAACACTGCAGCACTGGAGGGCAATGAGGTAGGTTTGCTTTTAGAAACTGTTACATAACTCTGGGCTGAACTGCTGGCTGCATTGATCCTCTGTCAATATGTCCTGAAAGCACTAAAAAGCCTGTTCTGGACTGAACAAGAAAAATCCCTTAGTCATGCCAATCACTGAAGGAATTTGCTGCCAAAATGCTCATGTAATCTTCCACCCACCTCCTGTATTTAGTGATTGTTTTTAAGTTTGCATGCCATTTTTACATTATAATTAATGTCCTATACAACATGCAGGTGGTGGAGCTGTTCATAAGCTTTCAAATACAGCGTTATTTGCATTGTAGGCATTAATGCTGAACTCGTGAACTCCGAATAAATTCTTAGATCAACAGAAATACTGCTGACCAATGTCGGGAGTGCAAAGGTCAGGGCCTTGCAATGCACTCAAATATTCCTGCAGCATCAGCAGATTTTAAAAAGTATTTTTTTCATGTGCATTTAGGATGTTTTATAAAAAAAAAGATGCCTAAAATGGTCGAAACAATTAGTAAATAAAGTGCGTTTCAGTTCCCAGGTTACGACGTGGAGAATGTCCTGGGAAAAGAGGTGGGCCCCCTAGCCGTTTACGTCCGAGTCGTCACCAGGAAACCTGCCCTCTGGATCGGCCTGGAAGAAATCTGCCTGTGAAGCTGTCAGGGCAAGTAGCTAATGATATCAATCCTCAGGCTTCAGTTGGCTCCAAGGATCTTTGCACACTAGGCCCTCGGCCGGAGCCAGTTCAGCCTCCTCTCCAACCCCCCTTCTGGAGGCCTCCCTGACAGCTTGAGGCTGTGCTGAAGTGAACGGCCTGCGAAAGAAGACAAGGTCTTGTTTGTGTTAATGATATGTGATCCTGTGGGCCAGGAGTTGACAGCCCAAGGGTAGACCAGTGGCATGCAGTCTGTCAAAGCAGCACACGTGGTTTCATCAACTTTGGACTCTTTTTTTTTTTTAAAGTGGTCTTTTTTCCCCAACTCATCTACCTCTCTATATTTAAGATTACTGACTGTGTCAATAAAGTTGTATTTTTTGCTGACTCTACTTTTTCTATTTCCTGTTGCATTTTTCTCTCACTTCTTCTATACCAAACTCACACTCCCTCAACATGCAATGACTTACTCACAGACTCACAGGATATTTTCTTGCACCTTTTCAGCAATTTTTATTATAGATTCCATAAACAAAAATGTTTTCCAAGGTTTTTCATACAAACTATATAAAAGATCATGCTCTGGCTCTTATTACAAAGTTTGGAATTATATAAAAACATGTACCATTATAACATCATAATAAATGCAGTGGTAAAAATAATTTAATACAGACAAAAAAAAAATCCCACAAAAAATATGGCAGCAAACATCATATATATATTTTTTTTCCAGTGCCATTATGGTAAGCTTAAAAATACATCTGGTACAGATGGTATAAAAAAAGTCTTTTTTTGAGGTATGTCTCCCTAGAAGCTCAGTTCATATAGAGTATAATGCATCATCACCGGCTCAATGCACTTGTGGAGCCCACAAAGTTGGAGTTGTGAGAGTTGGTGTTGGGCATCTGCTTGAAGAAATCTCTGAGCCCGGACAGCTCTCTGCTTAGCTGCTCGATAGTTTTGTGAAGTCTGTCATTATCAGAGCTCAGTTCAAGCAACTTGTGCTGCATATCCATGTTGCGCCTCTTGGCTTTGTCTCTGCTTTTCCTCACTGCGATATTATTCCTCTCTCGCCTCTGTCGGTACTCCGAGCTGTACCTGTCCACCTTCTTGCCCTTCTCTCTGCCCATCTTGCGCGGTGAAGACTTGGCTGAGGAGCCGCTGGAGCTGGAGAGAGGCTCCGGGGTGGTTGGAGGAGTTGGTTGCCCTGCAGAGAGGAGACTCACAGAGGTCTGAGCACAACTCTCAATCTGGGAAGGCAGAGGTGAAGACATGTCGCTGTCACTCCAGTCGGACTCCTGCTTGATGGGCGCACTAAACGCCACTTTAACCATCCCCATGCCTTCCTTCCTCTCTGCAGCCGCGTATGAGGCCGACAGCTGCTGCATGTCTCCGGGCATCATGTTGTAGAAATCCGCCTTCTCCTGCTTCACAGTGTTGAACAGGTCGAGGAAGAGCTCGTCGTTGCACAGCTCCAGTGTCGGCACCGCAGTCATGGACTCGATGTACTGGCTGAAGTCGATGGCGCTCTCGTCGTCGTACATGGCAGTAGCAGGAGGAGCGACTGCGGTGCTCAGCTCCACCATGGTGGTTCCAGCTCCACCGACCTCGTCGCCTCTGCTGCCCGGCTTGCAGACGCCCTGCTGCGGCTGCGTCTGCTGCGGTAGAGCGCTCAGCTTGGAGGTCTCGTAGAAGTTAGCAGGCTCCATCGCCCAACTCATGTTGCATCGTGGAGACACGCAGTGAGAGTCCAGGCTGTATATGTCACACATGAACACTGGTTGACTTCTTCCACGTGGTTTTTAAAGGATATATAAAGGTGTTATTATGACCCCACAGGTGTGTGTGACAGCTCAGGTAACTTCACTGTCTCTCTGCACGCTTCTCTCTCTATAATAGTAATCTGTGCACCTTTTTGTTGTTGTTGTTGTTTTCTATGTCTGGGTCCTGTCATCGACAACACTTGACACTTCTCTGGGGCAGCTGGACTTTCGCGCAGTGTTTTTGTATCGTTGCCCCATGTGACGTCACACGTACTCCGCCCTCTCACGAGCCAGTCATGTCTAAAAGGACACCACGTGGTGTTGGTTCACTTCCCATTTGAGGAGAGAGAGGGGCGTGCGTGTTGCTCGTGATGCCACCCACCTTTTTTTTTACTACAGATAGTATGAATGGTGCACAGTTGTTTACATCCTGCAGGCTTTGGGAGTTTGGGGTTAAATCTAATTTGTCACCAGCACTATTATAATGTCTGTTGATGGAAGAAGTATTCAGACTGATTTACTTTAAGAAAAAGTAGGGATATTACACTGTAAAAAGTACTCCATTACAAAGTAAAAGCATTTAAAGTAGAGAAGTTTTATCAGCAAAATGTACTTTAAGTATCAAAACTAAAAATGACTCCTAATGCAGAATGTGTTACAGTATATATTATAATATACTGGATCATTATTGCTGATGCATTAACATATACTCTAAGTGGTACTTTCATGTTATAACTACTTTATATACTGCTGGGTAGTTTAAACTGTAAGATCTTAATCTGAAAAGTAACTAGCTGTAAAATACATCTAGTGGAGAAAAAGTACAATATTTCCATCTGAAATGTAGTGAAGTATAAGTATAAAGTAGCAGAGAATGACAATTCTCTTGTAAAGTACCTCATAAACGTACTTACGTACAGTACCTTCCACCATTGGTTTTAAAAGTGGTCGAATATACAAAATAGTATGTGATAAAAGTGATGCTGTAGAGGGTAAAACACCAAAAACAAAGGCAACATACCTACTTGTTTAGGCTCTCATTACATTCATAACTTAGAATACCAAATACGATCATACTGATGTACATAATTAAGTATTCAGACTAATTTACTCAAGTAAAAGTAACAATATTACACTGTAAAAGTACTCAATTACAAAGTAAAAGCATTCAAAATTTAAATTACAGAAGTTTTATCAGCAAAATGTACTTAAAATATCAAAACTAAAAATGACTCATAATGCAGAATGTGTTACAGTATATTATTATATTACTGGATCATTATTGCTGATGCATTAACATAAGTGGTACTTTCATGTTAGATAGATAGATAGATAGATAGATAGATAGTAACTTTATTGATCCCGAGGGAAATTCAAGTTTCCAGCATCACAGTTCCATAGTGCAAAACATGTTAGTAAAAAGGCAGTAAAAAAAAGTAAGTAGTGCAAAGTACAAAGTACAAAAAAATATACCAGATATAAAAATACAAGGAGATGAAGAAAACTGTTAAAACTGAATATATAGTGCAGGGTAACAGCTGTGATACACGACTATTAAAAAAAGCGAATATAGTTCAGAAGACACTGTTAAAAACGAGTATAGTGCAGTGTAACGCCAGTAGCTTTGTCTATGAAAGTGCACTGTGTGTTGTACTACTTTATATACTGCTGGGCAGTTTAATCTGTAACAGTTCTTCAACATTTTAAGTAATAACTGATCACATGTTTTGTTTGTAAAATCTTAATCTGAAAAGTAACTAGCTGTAAAATACATGTAGTGGAGTAAAAAGTACAATATTTCCATCTGAAATGTAGTGAACTACAGGTATAAACGAGCAGAGAATGACAATTCTCTTGTAAAGTACCTCCCAAACGTACTTAAGTACAATACTTTCCACCATTGGTTTTAAAAGTGGTCGAATATACAAAATAGTATGTGATAAAAGTGATGCTGTGGAGGGTAAAACAACAAAAACAAAGGCAACATACCTACTTGTTTAGGCTCTCATTACATTCATAACTTAAAGAGCAACACATTCTCATCCCATCATATGCTGACGCTTTGTCAGACCCCTCTGCGTCACTTTTCGGTCACAATCAACACGTGCTTAATGTTGTGAATTGAACAAAAACATTTGTTTAGGATTAGACCACAAAACCACTTAGTCAGGTTTAGGAAAACTATTATGTTTGTAAAGTGAAAATGACACTGAACGTTGTGAACACGGGACACAAACAAGCATTTAATATTGACGCGGATGGGTTTACATTGTAGTTAATGGAAAGCCCGGTGCGTCTCGTACCATTAATTGCAACCCAAGTTAACACATGCAAGGAATTTGACTAATGTTGTTTGTAGCTCTCAGTTTACCTACTTTATCGTCAGAGAGTAAATTTACAGAGGGATACAAAACCGGAAACACACCAAGATTACAAGCTTAACAAACAAGCTTAACAAATAAGCAAACTTAAACATATACATGCAAACTAACTATCTACAGGTCAAATTGTTACTGTGAGCTGAACATGCAGGCTTATGGTCCAGATAGATGCAGGAATAGATATTGTACAGATAGTTTCTCTATATACAGAGGTGGTTAATGTGCATATGTTGACAGTATACGACAAATACAGTCTACCTACTAGACTAATAGTAGCAGTATCTCTATATTCATTCATGTTTAGGTTACCAAAACCCTTATTTACCCAGTCATCACAAGTTGCTAACATAATTACACTTTATTATACAATAATATTTGATTATAGATAGATTGATAGATACATAGAGTACTTTATTAATCTCAAAGGGAAATTGCACAACACATTTATTAGTCATGTATAAAACTATGAAACAGTGAATGTGGCAGCCGTCAATATTCTGCATATGTACCATTTTATTGCACTGACTAATGTTTACATGGAGAATTGGAGGTGGTTGATGGTACCTCCTTAAGGGACACATGTACTGACAGTTCTCGGAAATGCTCCTGTTTTCCCCCTCAGGAAATGTGCTGTACTTTTCCTCTACTAAAGCCCTGTTTCAAATGGAAATTGCGCCACATGGTGTTCAATGAACGTATACCCGCAGGATAAAGTAAGTAAACAATACTTCATAGATATTTATCACCAAAGAAATGCATAATTAGATAAAACACAGGTGTCACTAATTATATTCAAGTTGTTTTCCTCACACTGCTCATTTGGCAACGAAGACGAGGATTTGATCCACTCACTCTTTAAAATGTCTATTCTGAGTAAATATTTCTCTACTTATCTTGACTGCTTTAACCTGATATAACCTGATTGGAATTGATTTATTCCCAGCATTATCAAACATCTGTGCCTTCTTGGAAAGTTTCAAACTTGTTTGTTGAAAATAAACCGCAGACTATATATATATATTTTTTTTTTTCAATATTATATTTATTGTTTTTTGTTTATTTTGAAACAACAGAACAAACATTCACAAACGTCCCCAATAATATAATTCTCGCTGCAAAGAAACTTAACAAACCTAAACAAATAAAAAGAATATACACCAGTAAACAAAAACAAAATAAAAAAATAAAATAAAATAAAAATATATTTATATATACATATATATATATATACACTGTATACATATATACATACATACATACATACATATATACGCACACGCAGTATATACACATACAAAAACACATATACATATAATCAATAAAACAATAATGTGACTGTATTTGTTAGACCTTTCTTAAAAAATGTGTTTCATCCTAGGATAAAAGCATATCAAAAATATTTATATTTTGGATAAAAAATATATGCACCACGATGAGATAGGCCATGTGATAGGGCTGGGCGATAGGGGAAAAAAATCAAATATCACAATATTTTTGACCAAATACCTTGATATTGATATTCCGATGATATTGTAGGGTTGACTATTGGTGCTTTTACAAAATATTTACACAATGAGATTTTTGATAAATAACCATCAGTAATGTGGATATAATGACTAAGTGGGTAAAGACAAATAATAGAAAAGTCTGGTAAGTTAAAAAAAATTACATTACTGTAATGCAGCCTTAAAAACCAGGAAACGACAACACTTATGACATATTACAATATCCATAATCTAAAACAATATAATGTCTCATATCATGATATAATATTGATATATTGCCCAGCCCTACTATGTGAGCCTATTATTTCTTTGTCTTTCATTTACATGTAATAAAGCAAGGATGAAACCCATTAGACAATGTTTTAATAGTTATTTATTTATATTTATATCTAATTATTAATTACCTATTCTCGGTTGTCATTTTAATTTATTATTATTATATTTTTTTTAAAAATGTATATATATATTTTTTCATGCCATGCTACTATTTACTTTTGTATTTGTGTATTGTGAAGTGTTTCAATAAAGAAAATGTAGAAAAAAAAGGTAATTTATTTTTGGACCAAACCAAATCAGTTTGGGGGTAATAATCAATATTAAGTCACGCGTAGGAAACACAGATCGTATCTTAAATATAATTTAGATAAATACTTGTAATTTAATTTGTATATCACGCTATTTGTGTTATTTATTAAGATATTTTATTTTGTTTATTCAAGTCGCAACGACTGAAACTCAACATGAATCCCCCTCTGCAGTGAAGGACTCGGCCGGAAGGAAAACGATGATCCTGGCATGCTATTGGTCCAAACTTCCCCGCGAAAATTACGTCACTCGCAGTTTCGCGCCATATCTGCAGCACTCGGACGTACACACAAGAAGAGGTAAGAATAGACTTCATTTGACCAACTTATTTCCTTTCAATCTATTAATCGTGTTGATTGAATCACATTTTCAGTTATACACATATTTGTTTGACTGTGCAACAACTTCTAAGCTCACTTTTCAGTGTTAAATCAGGTCAAACAGCTCAGTAAGTTTCATCTTATTGTTTCCTCTGCAGCCACATGTCAAATGGTGGTTATTATCAAGTGACCTAAAACCTTCAATATAAGAAGCAAAAGCACAATAAAAAGTAATTTAACAATCATTTTACACATAAAGAAGTAGCAGCATGGTGTGCTCAAGTATACAAGTTTAAGTAAACTTAAAGCTATTCTACTGAGGTATTGGAAGTTAAGATATTGACGCATAACAATGTGAAGAAAGGTATTTTAACTAAGTGGTCCCAGATAACTGTTTCATTATACTTTTATGTAATTTAAACTAGCTGTATATAATATTTCATTATATGTTTTGCATGTAAAGTGTTGATCTTCAGAGTAACTGTATTGAGTAAAAACAGTGGAGTAAATTATGACAAAATGGAAATATTAAACCACAGTATTGGTAAACAAAACCTACAATCAGCATCAAATAAATGAGAAAAATAACAAGTTCACTAAATGACAAAGGTTATTACAATAAAACAACACTATTTGGGACTCTGAAGGACAAGTCCACACTTTCACAATTTAGCTAAACATCAGAGCCCTCAAATGTTACCAAGTGAATAAACCAGAAAGTATCAAACATATCTGATCTTGGATTCACTGAGGATTATATTTAGCAGGTGTTGTGTTTTACGAAAGTGGAACAAAAAAGGGACAAACCAAATGTCCATATTGCTCTTTTTTATTTACAGGCCCTGCATGGCTGAGCAGACTAATCTAAACAATAATAACCTAGTAAACAAAACAACACGGAGGACAGGAAAGCATTAGAAAAATGTTGAAATACAGTTTTCTATAAATCCAGTAGATCCACCTGCAACAGTCAGACTTGTAAAATATTGTGGCTGCACAAAACAAACTCACTCAAAGTGAGGCTATTTTCCTCCCTGGTCTCCAACGGAAAACAAGCACAGTCAAACAAACCACCTCGACTTTCTTTGGCTGTCAGTTGGCAGATGGTTGAATCCATCCACAGGTGTTATTCTAAAAACCCAACCTGAGAAAGTGCAGTTCTTGTTTTTTATAAATACTGTGGCAGCCGTTCTTTTAGTTAAAAAAATATTTAAATAATTAACTTGAATCTATTTTTCATCTTCAGATATCCCAGCAGCCATGTCTTCCCCAACATCGACTCCTGGTGGCCGCAAGCGAGACAGAAACACCAACCCTTCCACACGTACGTTCATGTGTCCTAAAATGAAACGCTTTGTTCATCAGTTACTTATGAGTTCAGCTGCTGTGCCACTGAGATGATGCATGATTGTTTGTGTACAGTTATGAACTTGTCTCTGTGTCTTGTGTACCGTCAGCCAGCAGCGAGGGCCCCACCTCGCCTCCCTCTCAGCGGCGCAGAGGCCACGACTCCTCCGCCGCCGACCTGATGCCGATGCCCACCTCCCCGGCCACCGACATGCTCAGTCCAGCAGCGCCTCAGGACACTTCTCTGTTCTCCAGTCCTCGACCCTCAGGTACACAACCGCACACAGTGTGCCAAATTTAAGTTTGTTTTTATTTATTCATCACACTTAATGCAAAAAAACATACAACTCGGAGGAGATGCACATGCAATTACACTTTTGTTTTAACACCATTCTTTTGTTTTCATGTCTGTTCTAAACATTGTTTAAGAGACACTTCTTCATTAGTATTACTAAGGTTCAGATAACATAAACATGAGCAGCACACATCAAACATCTCACCTCATTTTACCAATGAACCAACCCCTGTAACTGCAGCATTAACCAAACAATAAACAGATGTGATAGGAATAGAATTACAAATAAATTCAATAAAATAAGTAAAGTAAGAAAAGGGAAAAAAAGGTGACTAGAGGTCTGGCATCTTGCTGGGATTTTTCTCCATGATAAAGACATGTTTTACCCTGTTCCTTCATTGCGCTATGCTGGGGGGTTGTGGCTTCAACCAGGAAACCGTTATCCTTTTTATTTGCTATTAAAAGCAGTAAATTAATTAAATCTCTATCGGTCATATTATCAGGAAGAATAACTGAAAAGTGCTGGATCCAAAGTTAAGTTAATACCCAACACCTGTTTTGAACGTTTACTACAGAATTCAAGGAGCTTTGGGCAATCTCAAATTATGAATGAAGTCCCCGTCCAGTCCACAACCCCTCCAACATCCTTCAGATGTATTACTACATTTTGGAGTGATAGATGGAGTGGAGATTTTTCTTCAGATTTAAGTCTATGGCCAGTTTATCCAAATGAAACACAGGGATGTTTTAATTTTCTTTGTTTTGTAACAGTCCTACCCAATGAAGTGGACATGAGCTCCCCTCTGATGTACGGGACCCCCAGCTCCAGGGTTGAAGGGACCCCTCGCAGTGGAGTGCGTGGCACGCCAGCCAGACAGCGTCCTGATCTGGGGTCAGTCAGTAAGGCTCCACAAGTCGATCTTCAGTCTGAGCCGGTCAGTGGACGAGTCCAGAATATTATTTACATTGTGTTGGTCATTTATTGTAATTGCATGAAATCGTTCAGACTTATTAAAGTTAATAAGGATGATAAACTTAAAACCACATTAGTTAACACTCTTTTTACGTTTTTCTTTCCGCAGCCGAGTGCTGATGGCGCCGTAGCCAGCGAGCCAAGCGCAGGCCAGAGACTGGTGATCTGGGGGACTGACGTCAACGTTGGGACCTGCAAGGAGAAGTTTCAGGTATGAAATCTTACATTTCAGCTATTGTAAGATATTCCCCATTCTTAGTTAGAGGAGTTAATTGTTTGTGTGCTTTGCGTCACTTTGCTTTCAGAGGTTCCTGCAGAGGTTCATCGCCCCGACCTCCACTGAAGACGAGAACGCTGGTCTGGACGTGAACGAGCCTTTATACATGCAGAAGCTGGAAGAGGTAGTGCACCTTATTTATCTGTTTATTTCATTATGGTCTGTGGTTCGATTTAGGCCGATCTATACTTTGGTTTAAGTCAGACTAAACAGTGTTTTTAAATCAGATTTATTCATGTGTATTGTCTGGCCATGTTTGCCTTTTTATTATACAGGAAATGAGGGGGCGAGATGGAGGGCACCCCGCACAGTGATGATTAAGTCTCACAGGAAATCTCAGCTTTTAAGTCTGTCTTGGATATGAATATTTCTCCTGTTTTGTCTCACAGATCAGTGTTGTCGGTGATCCAGTCCTGAATGTGAATTGTCTGCATGTGCAGTCCTTTGATGCAGAACTTTACAGGCAGCTCGTCTGCTACCCACAGGTAATGTCCTATGTTTTATAATTACCTCATGTGCATTACAAAGTCAGTTTGGACAATTTTGATCCCAAAACTTTCCTGCACCACAGTCATTTTTTAAGGGTAAGAGGTACTTTGGGGTAAAAATTCTCTGATTCCAGCTTCTTAAATGTGAATATTTTCTGGTTTCTTTACTCCTCTATGATAGTAAATTGAATATCTTTTGAGTTGTGGACAAAACAAGACATTTGAGGATGTCACCTTGAGCTTTGGGAAACACTATATGGACATTTTTCACCATTTTCTAACATTTTATCACAATACAAACATGAGAGAATTCATGAATAACCTACACATATTGTTATACTTTAACAGCAGGATGTTGTAAGCATCTGTTTTCAGCATCTTTGTCTCGCTGTTAAAGTTTAAATTGCACTTTATTTCTCTGGTGTCTGTCTGAGAGTATAGCGATGCTAATAAGTGAGTCATTTGTTCCGTTTTGCAGGAAGTCATCCCAACCTTCGACATGGCAGTCAATGAGCTTTTCTTTGAGCGTTTCCCAGACTCCATCCTGGAGTTCCAGATCCAAGTCCGCCCCTACAACGCCGTGAAAACCAGAAACATGAGGAACCTGAACCCAGAAGGTGTGTGAATTCATTCATCCAGCCCACGTGAGGTGGAATCACACTCTATTAGGGCTACCGTACCACGATGTTTCATCCCGTATTTAGAGTGGGATTTTTTTGCGAATATTGTTCCACGCTTTGCTAAAATGTGAGGTATCAGCTCCGGGCTAAAGCGTCTGTGTGCCTTATGTGTTGCCTCCCCTCAGACATCGATCAGCTGATCACCATCAGCGGCATGGTGATTCGCACCTCGCAGCTCATCCCCGAGATGCAGGAGGCGTTCTTCCAGTGCCAGGTGTGCGCCTTCAGCTCCCGTGTGGAGGTGGATCGCGGTCGCATCGCCGAGCCGGCTGTGTGCCGCAACTGCAACACCACCCACAGCCTGGCGCTCGTTCACAATCGCTCAGTCTTTTCAGACAAACAGATGGTGAGCGCTCCGACAGGATTGATAATGGGGGCAGATTGCTTACACCTAAATCCCAGAATATGTCGAGTGGTAATTAGTGGCGTGTCGCCGTCGAGGTCATGACATCTGTTCATTCATCGATCTTGTTTTTACAACAGGTCAAAATTCAAGAGTCTCCTGATGACATGCCGGCTGGTCAGACGCCTCACACAACTATTGTCTACGCTCACAATGACCTGGTTGATAAAGTGCAGCCAGGAGACCGCATAAACATCACCGGTAAGACTTCCTACATCTCTGCTGCTAGGGCGGCAGCAAATGAGTATTTTCATTATTGATTAATCTGCCTGTTATTTTATTTTCTATTATCGTTTGGTCTATAAAATGCCACAAAAGAGCCAAAAGGGTCCAACAAGCTGCCCAAAATCCATAAAAAATCAGTGTTTAGTGATTTAAAACAGCAAATCCTCACAAATTAGAAGCTGGAGCTAAAGAATATTTCAATTTTTGTGCTTGAAAAATGACTTAAAACAATTGATTATCTTATTAGAATTGTTACATATTAGCTTTCTGGCAGTAGACCAGTTATTTAGGCTCTAATGTAGTCTATGAAATGTGATAAAATTGTGAAAAATGACATAATTGTATATAATCCCAATATAACATTTTCATATTTCTTCTTTTGTCAGTCATAGACATCCTAACAGCTTCCCATATGTCCCCGCAGGTGTCTACAGAGCAGTCCCGATGCGCGCCAACCCCCGTCAGAGCAACGTGAAGTCGGTGTACAAGACTCACATCGACGCCATCCACTTCCGCAAGACAGACGAGAAGCGCCTGCACGGTTTGGACGAGGACACCGAACAGAAGCTCTTCACCGAAGACCGAGTGCAGACCCTGAAGGAGCTGGCAGCCAAGCCAGACGTCTACGAACGCCTCTCCTCAGCCCTCGCGCCCAGCATCTACGAGCATGAGGACATCAAGAAGGTGTGTGAATGGATGCGAGCCAGAAACATGAGCGTTAACCTGTACGAGCACCCAGTAACGAGAGTAATCGCTACACCGACTCTCTCACTGATTTGCCAATAACACTCTGGTTATTGCATTTAATTTTCCAACATGCATTTTTGAGAAAAGACAACAGAAATCTGAGACGCTTAACAACATTATTGACTCCATTATCGTAGCTGAACTAGTTCTCTCCAGCTGCCTCACTGGGACACGTTGAGGACATCTTGTTTCACCTCTGCTTTTCCTGCTATGACCAGTTGAAACGTCTTTTTAACGTCACTAGAATCATTAATCATCATTCATATTATTAGTCACGCTGGTGTGTTTTTCTGCTGTGGGCAAGTCAATTTAAGGTTGAGAAGAAATCCAGTTAATGAGGCGTTTTACACCCAAATTAAGATAATAAGATAAAGTTGATAACGTAAGTATAATGATGTATCGCTTGAATCGGAGTTAATGCGCTCCTGACAGAATGAAATACCATCATTTTAATGGCCGTAGGTACGGCTTCAGGCCCTCTCAGGCAGAGCAAAGAGAAAAGGTATATTAAAACCCTTTGAGTCCACACTGAGTAGGAGGCAATCATGAAACCAGACCGATTACACCGGTCATATTTCCTGAGTTTCAAACCTTTTCTCTTATCTGTAATCTGACATTATTTAGGATATGCAATCTGTCCATTTCCCGGAGACAAAGTCTGGAAAAGTCGGCACTCGTGTGGTTTTAAAAAAAAAAAAGCAAAAGAATGGCCTCATCTCTTGACCGCTGACTCGTTCATCAGAGGTTTTATGTTGTGCGATACTGTATCGATTCTCCAAAAAACAAATCGATCTTTCGGAGGTTGTAGCGGGTTAAAGGTTAGAGTGAAGATACTGGCATCATATGAAACTAGAAAAACCCTAAGGAATCCGTTGGTACCAACCATGTCATACTAGTTTGTCGCGAAGGAGGCTAAATAAAGCTCCAAAACTTGCGCTAAATTTTGGCGAGGAAAAACTGTCGTGGCCATTTTCAAAGGGGTCCCTTGACCTCTGACCTCAAGATATGTGAATGAAAATGGGTTCTATGGGTACCCACGAGTCTCCCCTTTACCGACATGCCCACTTTATGATAATCACATGCAGTTTGGGGCAAAAACCATGCAGTAATTTGCATGCAGTATAAATGTGTTTTTTTGCCTATTCTAAAACGGTGTGTTCTTTATACCATGACAGTTTACAGATTTCAAAAATCGCAATATATCACCTTGCTTACAATATCGCAATATATTGAATCGTTTCCCCAGTATCATGATACGTATCGTATCGCCGCCGAAGCCTTACATTATGTTACGATAACCAATATCCTAGGGGATGACTTTTGAGTATGTATTTCCCTCTCTGTTGGTTCCAGGGCATTTTGCTGCAGCTGTTCGGCGGCACCCGTAAAGACTTCAGTCAGACCGGCCGGGGCAACTTCCGCGCAGATTTGAACATCCTGCTCTGCGGAGACCCCGGCACCAGTAAGTCCCAGCTGCTGCAGTACGTCTTCAACCTGGTGCCGCGCGGCCAGTACACGTCGGGGAAGGGCTCCAGCGCCGTGGGTCTCACCGCCTACGTGATGAAGGACCCGGAGACCAGGCAGCTGGTCCTGCAGACCGGAGCTCTGGTGCTGAGCGACAACGGCATCTGCTGCATCGACGAGTTCGACAAAATGAGCGACAGCACGCGCTCCGTGCTGCACGAGGTCATGGAGCAGCAGACCCTCTCTATTGCCAAGGTGTGTTTGACAGTATTTGAAACAAGTATAGGCAGATGTGATGAAATGTTTTTAAGTTACAAAAGTTCTCACTCTGTTTTTTTGTTTTTTTTGTCTGTCTACAGGCTGGAATTATTTGCCAGCTGAACGCCCGTACCTCTGTGTTGGCCGCTGCTAACCCCATTGAATCTCAGTGGAACCCCAAAAAGACCACGATTGAGAACATTCAGCTGCCTCACACACTGCTGTCCAGGTGAGTCAGCATCAGTCAGCACCATCGCAACTGAAACACCAGTTAAAATGTTGCTAAAAAGGTTGGTCGTTTTGTAAATTGGCAGCATTTGTCAGCAGTAAGAGAAGTCTGGCAATCAGCACTTTGATACAGTGAGTTTTCAGTTCAGACGGATAAATTAACCCAATAATGGCTTCTGTCCGACTACAGTATTGTGGTACTTAAAAAAACAACAACAACACATGTATAACTTACGTTTGTATAGTTCGGTGTTTGCCGTTTCAATCGCAACCGCTGCAGCTTCCTTGCCCGCCATTTTCACAACTTTGAAATAGGTTGGTGGCTCCTCCCCTTCCGCTACGTAGTAAAGATGACGACCGTTCAGGCTGAGAAGTGTCCCACACTCAACATCCGGGTACTTAGAGTGCACTGCATATTGCCATACTTCTCTGTGTGAACGCGCTTACGCACTCAAATTAGCAAGTGTAAGTACGGAACTACGCAAATTGAAACACAGCGTAGGTGAGTCGATAAGCATAATGAGTCAATACAGTAAAAAGTAAAATGAGGAAAAGCCTTAAAGTTGTCAATCGAACCCTTTTGGTCCAGCTTTTTTGACATTGCCTCAAGTCATTACCTCGAATCTAAAGCTAAATCCTTCACTAATCATCCTCTGCTCATTTTAATCAACAGTGATCCTCACTGCAACTCAGAAACTCTTTTCTTTTTTCCACTCATTACAGCAAAAAGAAAATAATACTCACATATTTGAAGAAAACTACTGTCTGTCCCTACTGTTCAAAATGTGACAGGTTGACTTAATACCTCACATTTACACACAAGCTCTAAAGGCAACCTCTTAATTAGTACCTTGCAGCTTGAAATGAGAAGGGCTTTGTAATATTTCACAGTATCATACAAATGTGATTAATAGGACATTCAGGCATGTTATGGTGTCTAGTCTCTTTGTTGCCTTTTTTCTTTTCCTGCATTATTATTATTACTGCTCTTATTGTAACTTAACTGACTGAATGTCACGCAGATACTTTAACATCCTTTAGCTTTACAATTCTCAAGGCCTTTACACAAACAACAAGAAAATGCAAAATACTCGCCTGCAAATATTATCTGTCCAGGGCCTTTTATTGTGAAAGGTAAGAACAGAAGGAGTGGATCTGATCTACGCTGCCTTTGTCAAGGTTGAAAGGAGTAATAAAGTTTGCTGTCCCGGTTCAGGCTACAGAGTGTCTGTGTTGTCGTTTCATAAATATAGGCGCAACTCAACCCGTTCCGCACAACTTGATTGGTTGATGCCTTTATCAGAAAAAAGAAGTTTTTTAGACGCGTAATATTCACATTCTGTGTGAAGTACTCATGACAAAAACAGCAGTTTGAAAAATATATTGACGTGACAATTAATCGCACAAAAAGGTGTGTAAAGGCCTTTAAACTGAGCAACAACTGAATAATTTGTGTCTTAGATGAAGAAAACGGCTCAATAAAAAGCTCAGGTAAACGTTGAGAAAGAGGAACTACAGTTTATTACAGTATACAGGACATCAAACCTCATCCTTTATGCGGTATGTCTTTATGGTTTTGTTTCTCAGTTGTCACATTACTGGTTTTTAACATCCTGCTCCCATCAGGTTTGACCTCATCTTCCTGATGCTGGATCCCCAAGACGAGGCTTACGATCGCCGGCTGGCCCACCACCTGGTGGCGCTGTACTACCAGAGCGAGGAGCAGATTGAGGAGGAGTACCTGGACATGGCTGTGTTGAGGGACTACATTGCATATGCACGGACGTACATCACTCCGAGGCTGTGTGAGGAGGCCGGCCAGGCTCTCATTGAGGTTTGTTTTCCACAATTTAATGTACATTAAGTTGAATATTTGCAGAAAGCTTTGCCTAATAACATAACAGTCCAGTAATATTAGTTAGACATCAGCTCTCAACTGACCTTGTGCACGCCGGTCCTCAGGCTTACGTAGACATGAGGAAGATCGGCAGCGGTCGGGGGATGGTGTCCGCCTACCCCAGACAGCTGGAGTCCCTGATCCGCCTGGCAGAGGCCCACGCCAAGGTGCGCTTCTCCGAGAAGGTGGAGACCATCGACGTGGAGGAGGCCAAGCGGCTGCACAGAGAGGCTCTCAAACAGTCGGCCACTGACCCCAGAACAGGATTCGTTGACATCTCTATTCTCACAACAGGTATGCACCTCGTGAATATTAATGTTTTGGATGCATTTAGAATAATAGCAACTATTTATGGAGGCCATGACACTGGGTAAGAATTAATACTAAAAGGAACACTCCCATCCAAAATCTTATTATTATCAAATACTGGTCTTGGTAGTTTTGTGACCGTATATCGCAGCTGCTTGATAATTGTTTAATTTTTTTTCAAGCAAAAGTGAGAAAAATGTACTGGTTCCAGCCTCTCAAATGCGAAAATGTGCTGTTTTTAGAAAACTGAATATCTTGGGGTTTTGGACTGTTGGTCGATCAAAAGAAGCAATTTGAAGATGTAATCTTGGCTGAGTCCGAAATCGCATACTGTGCACTAAGTACCCAGTATGTGTACCATCAACGAACATGTTTTTCTGTGAATAAACGGCAGTATGTATCTTTTCGGACACACTCGACTGTAATTTACGCCGTCACTCCCTGAGAGCCTCCTTGCCAGTTGGAGATGTGTAACCATGGTAACCCGTGGCAACCTCATGTGACCAAAACGATGATTTGTCAGAATCAAAGTCTGAACTAATGTTTTTAAAATATATGCTGCCTAGCAAAGTGAAATCTTACTGTACTATACTTTCACTCAAATTGAAGTGTTATTGACGTCTGTTGTGAAAGTTATCGTCACTACAGCATTGCATTGTGGGATAATCATTAGTTGCAGTCCAACGGTTTATTTGAGTGTATTATTAATTTGTGACTCCAGGTATGAGTGCCACCGCCCGCAAGCGCAAGGAGGAGGTCGCCCAAGCCCTGAAGAAACTGATCCAGGCCAAAGGAAAGACGCCAGCCATGAAATACATGCAGCTGCTTGATGATCTCAGAGGACAGTCTGAAACTGTAAATATGTTTATATTTTTTGCCTTTAATTGTACTACCTTTTGAAATCAATTCAAAATTAATTATATATATACATTGTCCATTTTTATCAACACCCCCACTTCCTTTAATGACTTCCCCCGTTGTCACGTTGTTTTCAGGCGATCACTAAGGAGCTGTTCGACGAGGCGCTCCGAGCCCTGGCTGACGAGGATTACTTGACGGTCACTGGAAAGACCGTTCGTCTCCTCGCCTAAGGAACACCCTGCAATTATGTACAGTCCTTAATTTTATATCCTATCCTGTTTCGACCTCTTTCTCTCGTGCTGTAAAAATATTTTGTATAATAGAACCACCATGTGTTTTCTGGCCGTATTAGATGTTTGAATATCCTGCAATTTAGAGACGCAATTCAGAACAACCGTGAGACTCATTCAAACTATTGTGTCCTGTTGTGGTTAAAAAAAAAAAAAAGAAACAAAACACATACTAGCAATTAATAGAGCTAATATTTAAAAGTGCTTGTATTTCATGTTTGTCTGTTTTCAAGTAACGCTCTTGCTGATTTTGTGTTCTGTTATGGTAAAAAGCTCTTTTGTTCCAGCTTGTACATTGTAATGAGTTGAGTCAGTCTCTTATTGTTTCCACAGAGATGAATTGTCCTTGTAGCTCACATTGACTACTTGTTAAAAGATGGAAAATAAAATGTTGCTCACTGAAAATGCTTTGATTTTTTTTTTTATTCAGCAGTGGTAAGTTGAATTAAATTCCAGTGTTCCCATTATATTATCCTAAATGTTGAAATCAAATGTATCTGCATTGCACTGTGGCAGTAGTTGGTTAGACAGGGGTATGTGAATGATATTAGCTGACAGGAAGTAAGCATGGACCCAAGCTGTTGCCTAGCAATGCAATTCTGTTGAAGAAAGAATTGAACAGCAGACGGTATGAGAGAAATTAAGCATTTTTTTTAACATTAAACATGTTAACGTAATCTAGCTGAAACACAAAATACAAGTGTGACCCTAAAAACGAACATAAGTTTATTTGTAGAGCACTTTTCAAGCACAAAGTGCTTGAAAAGGAAATTCACATAATGTACAACAGAACACTGAAACATAAATAATTAAATAAAAACAATAGAATGGAAAAATAAAGAAACAAGCATAAGACAGGACCTTTAAGAATTTAACTCAGTTGGAGAAGGCATCGTCTACTTTAAAAGCCTTAAAAAAAACTTTTCAACTCTGCCTCTGGGGGCTCCATCTTTCATGTTTGTTTGTTTAAACCCATAAAACTTTATCTAACGGATTCAAACGGAAGAGTTTTCTACTCCGTCACTAGCAGTCGGTTTCATTTGAACATCCTGTTGCTATAGCAACTACCACTGGAACAGTTCCGTATGGCAGTCGTACGTTTTGTCTCATCAGTGACCAAACAAACTTCACACGTAACTTTTATTTACTTCTCAAATGAGCATTATCTGTAAGTGCTCTTTTAAATGTGGCTTTTTGTGATTTGTGAATTGAAGAAATCGAAACCTTTATGAACTTTGTGTTTTGACTACTCCAACCGATAATGAGGAAGTGTTTCTTCCTCCTGATATGTAGCTAACTCATTGGACAGAAAGTTTGTTGTGAATCCAGTTTCCTTGTTACTGCTAATTCTTATTTTTTACAACACATTTGGTCAAGCTTTGGCAGTTTTGACCTCCTCATTCAGAGTTTTTCCCTTTGTCCTTACTCCATGGAAGTTGGTGAAGAAATAGAAATCCCTGCTCTGCTTTGTGGTTGTGATTTGTCAATTTAGCTTTTATGCCATCAATTTACTGCTAAGCTATAGCCAATATTATCTGAGGCTAGCTAATGTGTAGCTTATAA
The DNA here is from genome assembly GCF_043250625.1 of Sebastes fasciatus. NCBI lineage: Eukaryota > Metazoa > Chordata > Actinopteri > Perciformes > Sebastidae > Sebastes > Sebastes fasciatus. The sequence goes on from NC_133805.1 coordinate 21,053,517, forward strand.
GCCATAATTAGCAGCAGTTAGCTAATTAACTGATGGGCTAATGTATTTTACTGTTTAAAGTGTTACTCTTGTGGACTCATTTAATTACTGTTTTGTACTTTTAAGGACTAATAGGCCTATCACACACACTTTAATAGGCTACTCTATCAAAAAGTAAGCACAGCTAAGCCAGGTATACCATTCTGTGGGCCTATAAGGCAAGAATACTTATTACACTATTCTTTAGTGTATAAAGATTAAGTACAAGTAAGCCTCTAAGCCAAGTATACTCCGACGTTTCTGTATACTTGTCAGTATAAGCCAAGTGAACTTAGACTTTTCTGTATACTTGTCAGTATAAGCCAAGTATACTCAGACTTTTCTATATACTTGTCAGTATGAGTCAAGTATACTAAAACTTTTCTGTACACTTGTCAGTATGAGTCAAGTATACTCAGACTTTTTTGTATACTTGTCAGTATAAGCCAAGTATACTCAGATTTTTCTATATACTTGCCAGTATAAACCAAGTATACTCAGACTTTTTTGTATACTTGTCAGTATGAGTCAAGTATACTTATACTTTTCTGTAAACTTATCAGTATAAGCCAAATATACTCAGACTTTTCTGTATACTTGTCAGTATAAGCCAAGTATACTCAGACTTTTCTATATACTTGTCAGTATGATTCAAGTATACTAAAACTTTTCTGTACACTTGTCAGTATGAGTCAAGTATACTCAGACTTTTTTGTATACTTGTCAGTATGAGTCAAGTATACTTAGACTTTTCTATATACTTGTCAGTATAAACCAAATATACTCAGACTTTTCTGTAAACTTATCAGTATAAGCCAAGTATACTTAGACTTTTCTGTGTACTTGTCAGTATAAGCCAAGTATACTTAGACTTTTCTATATACTTGTTTACAGAGTAAGTTATGCGTATTTGCAAATAGCCCTTTATTTTTGTGGATGTGACTTTACACAACACAAATACAAAAATACAGGTTTGTGCATAGTGAAATATTTGGAAATCATGGTACACATTTGTGGAATGTCTTCTGTGGATTACAACTAATAAAGTCCAATACAAAATTCCTTAGACTGTCAATTTGAAATTGTCCATCTGATGGAATGGGGCAGCCATTAAATGACAGTGATGAAAGTTATTTTCGATGCTGTGATGTAAAAAGCAGATAGTTAATTGAATATGTCATTAAAGTTAATGAATGAATAAATTAATTATGAAGTCTTAAGTTAATGAATTAATTAATTATTAAGTCTGTTTATTGTCAATACTGTACATACTGCTCCTATTTTTATACTTCCTTCTATTTAATGGTTCATATTTTGTTACACTTTGTTTGTGTTAGCTGATGCATCTTGTTTTTTTGCTGCTGTACACTGAAAATGTCCCCACTAATAAAGGAATATCTTATCTTATCTTAAAGTCAGTTCAAGTAGTCAGTGGTTACATATTGCTGTCTCTCATCCTACACTGCCAGTGAGCAGTACACAGTGTGTAAACAGTGGAGGTGTGAACGGAGAGCAGCGCCTGCAGTGCTTCGTTAACTGCCGGCGTGACGCGACGTTGCGGTCCGTTGGTTCTAACCTAACCCCCTGTGACGTCACAGCTCTGTGTGCTTCTGGACTGGGCTGAAGAAGATGGCGGCCTCCTCAGGTTAGTGAAACTAAAACATCTAACAGACACTAACAGAGTTTACCGAAACCACAGCCGTCGATAACAATCTCAGCCACCAACAAACGTGGCAACTTGCATACTTAAATAAAAAAAAACTGTCTCTGAATTGTAACGTTATGTGTTAATATCTCCTCAATGATCCTTCACGGGAGCCGTCTATCTCATGGAGCTAACAGCTAACAGCTAGCCTCGTGAGTTCGCTAAAATAGATCCACGCTGACAGAAATACGCGTCATGTACTGTAAGTAGTGAGTTAAGAAAACTCCACAGAGTATAATGTGATATAAGACATTAATTAAGTCACTTAATGTGAGGATTGTAAACAACCGCACGCAGAAGCTAGTTAGCTTAGCTTAAAGCTACTAGAATGTTCCATCACCGCGAGGCAGCGTGTCGTTTCCGTTGCGTCTCGTGCGTTAGCTAGTTTTAATCAAATCAGTCAATTTATATACATTGATAAAGTCCTTTTATGTAACCTAACAACAATTCAGATATTATAAATCAACGTGGACAAATATTGTGTGATTTTGTTTTTTTACTTCCTGTGACACACCTCATTATTGCAACACAATCACGGTGACATTTCAATAAAGAGACCACTTCACTTACTAACGTTATTGTTTAATTTTACCAGTATTTTTTACTGTTTAAGTGTAGGAGTACATCCAGGGAATAGTTCAGTGTCTTCACATAAAGTAGATGTTTGGGTGTGGGAGTGAACAAACGCACATAGATTAGCTAGTTGGCACGCTTTGTTTCAGGAAGTAGACGGAGCCTCATGCCCGCTGAAGCAGGAAGCGTGGTTGTTAAACTTATATAATAATAAACTCTTTGAGAATAACAGATCAATTAAATATTGATAGTGTTATTTTTTTTTTGGAAGGGTTTAATGTAGTTTATTCTGCGTCAGTTTAGTTAATGGCATATATTAAGGGGATGTAATGAGAAACTGGAGAAACAGGAAGTAACTTCATAATCGAAACTTATCAGAGGACAAGCTGGCTCGACCTGCTGATCCATTTGTAACCCGGAAAGGTTTGTGTTACTAGTGCCATAGATATCACGAGGTGAACAGGACTGGCATGAGGACGCCCTAAAACTTTTATAGCTCTTAAAGGAGAGGTTATTTAGACATTTAGTTAATTGAAATAGCCCAAATGTGTGTATCTTAATGTGTATTAATATTGTAATTGAATGCAATAATAATTTTGTCCCCCACAAACTGAATTTGACATATGTTTCCGTTTATTGTTCGAACAAAAGCATTGTATTCCTATTAATAACAATATTGAGGACCCAAAGAGAGCAGGACAGGCTATGAATCCCACAACGATTCAAGATTCAAGCCCTTTATTGTCATTGTGTAGTACAACGAAATTAGATTGTGACAATCCCATAGGTGCTAATAAAAAGATAATACAATAAAAGAGAGATAGTGCAATATAAATATAAAAGATAATACAATAAAAATATAAAAACACTATGTATTTTGATGAGATGACAGTTTTGCCCGATTATTGCACAAAGTGTCCGTCAGATAATTATATAATTATTGCACAGCATCAGATAATTATTGCAAAGTGATCAGCATATGTTATTGCACATATCCGTAACAGTAGATTTACAGTATTTACATTACACATCATTACACACGATGTAGGAAAATGAAACTCAAACTATACAATAATGAATATGAGAGGCACAAACTGACCATACAGATTTATTCTGTCTTTTATCATGTAGGATAGTAGTAGCCTCTACAAAGCACATTTTCATATTAACTAGAGTTGTAAGAATATATTGATACACATGAGTATAGCGATAGTATGTGTTGTGATACTGTATCGATTCTCCAAAACACTGCATCAATTTTTAATGAACCTCTTAAAGATCAGACGGCCCGCCATCAGGCCCGGCTGCTATTCGATCTTTAGAGGTTATAGCGGGGCTCAGTTTTAAAGCTAGAGTGAAAATATTGACATCATATGAGTTCATTCATTTAAAGTTTGTCGCGAAGGAGGCTAAATAATGCTCCAACGTTAGGCTAAATTTTGGCGTGGAAAAACTGGCGTGGCCATTTTCAAAGGGGTCCCTTGACCTCTGATCTCAAGATATGTGAATGAAAATGAGTTTTATTGGTACCCACGAGTTTCCCCTTTACAGGCATTCCCACCTTTGTACTAATCCCATGTAGTTGGGGCAAAAACAATGCAGTTTTTTGCACATAGTACAAATGTGTTATTTTTGTCTATTCTAAAATGGTGTATTTCTCGAGTGTTCTTTAGACTGATAGTTTTCCTAAAATTAGATATAAATCGCAAAATATTGCCTAGCTTACAGTATCACAATATATTAAATCGTTCATACATATCATGATATGTATCGTATTGCCAGATTCTTGCCAATACACAGCCCTAATATTAACTGATACACACTAGATCAGCAACTCAATTCTATGAGGTAATAATTTCCTCTTAATGTGCAGCTACTTGGCTTTATACTTGATACCAATACCGATATACATACTTGCAAGTTTAAAAAGTCTGATAAAAATATGACACATTACAAAATCACTTTTCATAAGGATCCCTTAAATTTTGTTATTAAAGAGATGTGACCAAGACCATGTACTGAGCGGGGCATTTTACAGTTTGAAAAACATGACACTAACAGCAAATATAATAGTAAACTTTACTGGAAATGTAATCATTGTTATCATTTAGAGCTGAAACTCAAGTCAATTTACAGAAAATTAATTGGGAAATATTTTTTATTTTGATCAACTAGTAGAGAGTAGAATTGGAGCAAATATGATTTTAAAAAAAAGGTATTTTTATAAAATCGTCACTATATGACAGTAGTGCATGAGACAGGTAATCTAAGAAAAAAATCATGTACTTTTATGTCCTCCTGATCAAATATGAATCAATATTCTGTTACTGTAATGCCTATTTCTTCTCAAATGTTTTCAGAAACATCTTGTAGTGTACTGTTTAGCTATAAAATGAGAAAGTTTGTGACCCAGCAGCCATGTTGAGATCAGTTTAGAAAATACCAAGCACCGCCCACCAGCCGGAGCAAACTTTCTCATTTTACAGCTAAACAGTACACTACAAGATGTTTCTGAAAACATTTGAGTCAAGAAATAGGCATTACAGTAACAGAATATTGATTCATATTTGATCAGCGCTGCCTAGTTTGACAGTTTGACCGTTTGACCGGAGTTTGCGACGGTTTACAGCTGCCTCCGTTGAATGAACAGCCAGTAGGAACGCTGTCTCTCTGAAATGACCAAAGTCTCCCATCACGGGATAGATTTTTTTTAAAGCCTGAATACAGAGCCAAGAGGAGGTGCAGAGGTCTAGTTATCTCTCAGAACACTTGAATTGCAATATGCTGAATGGTTATTATTGGATTTTTGCTCAATGATGCCAAAAATATTCTGCCTACTGCAGGTTTAAGTCGTTTTTCAATCAAAAATGCAGAACATTTGAAGGTTCCAGCTTCTCAAATATGAGGATTTGCTGTTTTTTTTGTCTTACATCACAGTAAACCGATTCATCTTTGGGTTTTGGACGAAAAACAGTTTGATGATGTTATTTTGGGCTCTATGAAATTTGTCAGTTATTTGCTGTTTTTTTTAGGCCAAACAATTATTTGATTAAATCAGAAAATAATCGTCACGCTAATTGATCATGTTAATAATTGTTAGTTGCAGCCCTAGTATTTTAAGAATTTCTGTATTGCAGTTTCTTGTTACTTAGCAGCTGACGTATGCTGATACAGCGACGCTGTGGCGAGCTAAAATTAGCCGCTTACATTGGACTCTTCACCAGTGTTTGTATGTTGATAAAGGACTGAAATCTCGAACAACTTCATGTGAGCAAATGCCTTTTAAGAAAATGTGAGAGCCACTTAAGAGTCGATCCGTCATTGTGGCCACTGCACACCAGATGTGAAATATTGATTTTAAAAAGTGGTTTGTGAAGGCTTACTGTGATGAATGTTGTCTGAGATTGGAGGAGGTGAAATGAACGGTTCGATGACAGAAGTGAAAATTTAAATGTTTTCACCACGTCCTCTGCTTCGGTCACGCTTTTTTCACTTCCCCTTCTGTGAATTTGCCTTAAAGATCATGATTATGAATAGACTCGAGCGCTGTCCCTTCAACATCACCACTCTTCCAGTCATGAGCAGTAAGTGGTTCATCATTACACCGCCTGTCAGGCTGTGTTTAATGCCAACATCCGAACAGTCTTCTGAGAACATTTTCCCAGCAGCTGAATGCTTTGACTGACTAGTTTTGAATGATGTTATTATCATCACGTCAGCTGTACGCACTCTCATGTCATAAGATGACTGACTGTTACCCTGAATCATTTATGAAAAACCAGCAGTAGAGGTCCATGTGCTCCAAATCTCATGACTGTTTCCAAACAACTGTCAGGTCTGCAGATTTTTAAGCTTCAGTGTTCAGCAGCATCAGATATCTAAATAAATACATTGTGACAAGGTATCAAATTAGATGCAGCTCCATAGCAGGTAGACCAGGATGTGCTGTATGCTGTGGCCAAGTGCGCGTAGCGTAACGTATCAATCTATTGAGTCATTTCTTGTGTCAACCAGTCCCGTCTTGCACATGCTTAGCACTTTCACTCATTTGGATGCATCACTTTTCTATGATTAGAAAGATGAATGTGTGTCTGCATAATTTTTCATGAAAGGATGCACAGTTGGAGGACCAACAGTGACAAAACACTTTGATAATGATGTCGCAGTTCTATTTCAGAGGAAAACTGTAAATTTCAACTATTTTTGGGCTCTAGTAACAATTGTTTAGAATTGGGGCTGGAACTAATCATTATTTTCCTCATCTATTAATAGATTAATCGTTTAGCTTTCAAAATGTATTAATCTCTCACAATTAATTTGTGATCATTTTTAAATTGTTTTGTCTGACCAACATTCTACAGAAAGTGAAAAGTGCCCGTCACAGTTTTACAAAGTGACATTTGGGCGTGCCATCGGGGTGTGAATGAGTATTTAGATTAGATCCTGTTGGGCAGGTTGGCACCTTGAATGGCAGCCTCTGCCATCAGTGTATGAATGGGCGAATGCTGACATGTAGTATCAAAGGTGCTATATAAATGCAATTCCAATTGCCATTTTCAAATTGCTTGTTTTGTCCAAGCAACAGTCCAAAAACCCAAAAGATATTCAGTTTACTAAAATTGAAGGTGAGGAAAAGCAGCAAATCCACACATTTGAACTGGAATCATTAAATATTTGTTCATTATAATGAAGGAACATGTCAACCACATTGTTTTTGAACAACAATGGCACAGGGGAATAAGCTACAGTATACCAGGTTTTGGCTACACAGATGATACTTGTTGGTAGGATTAATTCAGAAGAATCAGAAGAATTGTTGGTTTTGGTCTTTTTATGGAATTTGTCAAATACAGACTATCAGACATATCCTTTTTAAACCTGTGTAATTCAAATTCTGTTTTTGTTATTTCAGGAGTTAAAGTACCACGCAATTTTCGCTTGTTGGAGGAGCTTGAAGAGGGTCAGAAGGGCGAGGGCGATGGCACAGTCAGCTGGGGCCTCGAGGATGACGAAGACATGACTCTCACACGGTGGACAGGCATGATCATTGGACCAGCAAGAGTAAGCAGAGCAAACTCAGCATGTGGATTGTCATACCAATATAGATACTGTTAACTATTATAGATAATGTCACCGATGTTAATGTCTTTTTCTACTTTTTGTTTTTCAGACCAATTATGAGAACAGGATATACAGTCTGAAAATGGAATGTGGCAATAGATACCCAGAGTTGTCCCCGACTGTAAAATTTGTAACAAAAATTAGCATGAATGGGATAAATAATTCCAACGGCGCGGTAAGTGTCATCACAAATCTGACAGGGTTATATACGAGTGTTGCTCTGCGTCTTATCATTCGTTGAACTCAGAAATTGCTTCATGTCGCAGTCTTGTGATGATAACTCACTGTCAGCCGTCCTGTCACAATGACTGATTTGGTGTTTTTTGTTTTTGTCTCGTCTCACAGGTGGATTCACGTAGCATACCAGTTTTAGCGAAATGGCAGAATTCTTATAGCATCAAAATTATTCTTCAAGAGTTAAGGCGTCTAATGATGTCCAAAGAAAATATGAAGCTTCCACAACCACCAGAAGGACAAAGCTACAGCACTTAATCGTAATGGATTGTTTCGACCCTCTGTCTTAAACCTTACTCTTAGAAATATCATGTAAAATCATCAAGAGGCTCACTTCACACATCAACAATATCGTCTGCAAGAGCAAGATTGGACTTTCTTGTTACATAGCTCATTCAAAAAGAAAATGTCCCTGCAGTTAAGCACTGAATAGGTAGTTGAAAGACTACAATACCACAGTTATCCGCCTTTTAATAAACTTCCTTTGACAATGACTTTTATGTTCAACGTGTTCCAGCTTGATTGGGCTTGAAGAGGGAAGCATGACGCCACGCAGAGGCTGTACCAGAGTCCCAATAGTTTTAAGTTCAAATGAATGATACTGAAGTAAAGAGCAAGATGTTTGTATGAAGGCATGTTCTGTAACTAATACCTAGTCAAGGAGAAGCCACATTTTTAAGTTTGTTAGTCAACTTTAGCAGGTTCATTAAAAATATCATACAGATTGCTAAATATTGAACTGTGGCTGTAGTCTAAAAGTAGTGTCACAAGGTAAGAGATTTTTTTTATATATATACATATATATATATATATATGTATATATATATCTGTATTTGACACGATACCAATATGTTTCTGTTCTGCAGCTCTTTGACATGTAACAGACGTTGAAGCCTGTTCTGTTCTGAAACCCTTGCATTTAACTTCTAGTGAAAATGGCAGGTGTATGAACTTGTGATTTTCTGATATTAAAATCACTGTCTGCGAAAAAAAAAAAAACCCACGGTTGAAGTTTATTTCACTCTGCAAGCTGCACCAACATTTGCCAGTTTTCCCACAAGAGGGCCTCAGCTGACAAGTTAACTTCTGTTGGAAACTGAACGCACGAGTCATGCATTATGTTGTGAGTAAGCCCACGCTGTCCCTGTTGGGCCATGTAATGGAAACCAGGTTAATGAAACTGCTGGGTGACACCACGCTGCAGATATTTGATATGTGACTTGTGCTCATTAGAATAATATAATCAAAATGCCATTTATTATACACTGCAGTTCCCATTTTTTTTGGATGAACAAGCCTGTTTTTTAATGATTGACAGTCCATCCAAACCTTATGTTGTGCTCTAATTCTTCTCGTTTAAGTCTGTGACCACAGAACAGTATTTGATAGTGGATATCCAGTGTGGTAATGAGAAGCAAGGACACTGTTCCCTCTGAGAATGTGACCTTTTGGTTTCTTTTCAGCTGTTTGATTATTCACAAAGTTTAATTAACCAAATGGGCATTTAAAGGGAATTCACCGCAGATGGTGTAATCTTCTGTCTTCAGTACACTCAGTTTGTGGTGACACATCTTTGAATTTAAATTTTAAAATCCTATTTACCAGGAATATTGAGCAAGACCATGTTCTTTGTGATGTAGTAGTTGGTTTGTGAGGGAGGGTTACTGGTGTATTTTGGGGGATTTCTGGCAATTTACATTCCCATTATCCGCTGACTCCAGATTAATATTTGAAGGTTCAGCCGCAAAATATTTATCAGTCAAACCATTCGATTGACATTTAATGTTTTTCTCTACCCAGATTTTGTGACATTGACCAAATATTGTGAATACCTTTTTATGAATGGATGTTGAATTTTGAAAGCTGCTGGGCCCTTCTTGTAAGCAAGTACAACTCTGTCCTCAAAAGTGTTTACGGCTTCAAGACAGCGTGTCAGTGTGACATCTAAAAATGATGAACTGTAGTGTCTTCCACATTCGACCTGTGTGACTTCTCGACCATATATCTCCCTCACTGCAGCAGAGCCTGACTCCGGGCAGCTTGTCTTGTCTCGGGGCTGGGATGAGCACACGTCTCCGCACACGCAGCACTTGTCACTGCAGCATGCCCCCTGAAAAAACAAGATCTTTACTGAGGTCACTTAATGTGTATTTAATCTCAAGACAGCTGACTTGCATGAAGATGAATAAGAACCACAAAGGCATCTCGTCTCAGTGTGTTTTACTTTATATGAATATAAATGACACATTAGCATGAGAAAAGCAACATGAACAGAAAGAAAACATGCTTGGATTGTGAATTTGCGCAGCATTTGCATATGAAAAGTCCCAATTCTTTAGCTGTCTTATTTTTCAAGCTACATCTGCATAGGGTGAACTTTGATGTGTGGCTGCACCGGTATGCTTGACTGCCTCATGTCCCATCAGCTCAGAGCTCTGTCCCCCCTAGAGGGCGCTCTACACTAATGTATGTCCTTGGTGTGGCTCTGTGAAGGGGCTTCTGTTTAGAGGACATGACTTGTCTGAAAAGGCAGAGCCACTGTGATGCTTCCAGGCTCCGTTTGTGCACGCTGTCATTATTCCTTAAAAAGTGACGTGTTTTGCAGTTTGCTGAAGGGAACAACAGCCCGGCTGTTTGTAGGCTACTGTTCACAAGGCTCTTAGCTGGTGACCCCGTGCGTCCTTATGGGGCTATTGAGGTTGTGCTAGATAACTAGGGCAGCGTTTGTACTATAAAGCCATTAGATCTCTGAGTGCAAGCAAGATTTCTTATTTTGTGAGCTTGTGTGTGGGTGTGAGATGAGCCAGTGCTGGCTGCGGAGGATGACCTCGCTCTTCCTTTCTCAGTCTGAGCAAGATGAGATTTGACTTTCTGGATGTGACAGTTAGTATATGGGCCTAGCTCCCATCAGCTATACTCTCCTTGCTTGTTGTTTTGTTTTGTCCCCCCCCTACTCCTCTCGGAAGTCATGAATATGAAATCAGAAGTGGCTTGTGTTGCAGCCAGTTCACTCAGCAGCACAGTCATCCCCGGATATAAAAGACACAGCCCCAGGTTACACAGGCTTATTCCTTTATTCACCACATGTATTTCCAGAGCACACTTCTCTGAGCCCTTTCTCATGGTGACTACTCCTTTTTTTTTTGTGAACTCATTTGAATGGAAGTAGGAAATCCTTCCTTGACTATTTAACCTCCAGCCCCATCAGACTAATCTGAATTTTTTAAACTCATGCACCTGCACAAAAGCACCAGCTGAAGCCGCACTGGAAGCTCGCTGAGCTTATTACACTCGTACCACCCGGTTTATTTTGGTTTCTTTATAAGGTGCCATCCGGGCGAAAATAAAGAGTTATATTGCTTTGGGTTGGAAGGGACTGAAGGCAGAAAGCCGGAGAGAGCTGTTCAGTGATCTAAGATGGGAAGGAATGCGGCGAGGAGGACATACGTCTCGTCTGCCGGCAGACTGCTGGAACCAGGCCTCTGCTCCCGGAGCTCTCACCTTTTGCCCCGGAGGGCCAATGGGTCACGTCTTGCGTCTGTTGATACTGTAAAAAGCTTTGTCTTCTTTATGGCCGCTAAAGGGAGAATGTGTCTGTCTTCCTGATAAACCACATTTGTCACCATTCTTTAAAGCCTTGTCATAACTTACATTTGGAGGTTAACAGAGAGGAGAGCTCATATAGTCTGTGGCTTCAGATTAAAAATAAATATGACAACGGGTTTAGTTTAGTTGACGTGAGAGGGAGGACATTAAATCACACAAGTACAAACATGTAAAGGATGTTTTCACCAATTTGCATTGTGGTACTTCATGTAAAGAAGGCAAAGATACAGGATTTTAGGTGACGACATCAATAATATCTCTAAGTCAAGCATCCCAAAAATAAATGATAAAAAACTACATACAAATTATAACTTGGAAGTTTCCCATAAGCCAGAATTTTACATTATTTTTTAAAATGGTGATGATTCGTTATTTCTTAATGTACAAAGATAACTTAATCCAATTCCTGGCACCACAGAACCTAAAGGAACAAGTATTGGCTTTAAACCAAGTCACCAACACTAGCTCTATTTATACGCTGGTGTTTGATATACTCATGGGCTCTGTTGTTATGAATATTATGGAGCCTACTGAGTTGTGATTTCGCCAGAAACAAAATACTGGCATTGTACCTACAAACCACGGATACGTTGAATGTCGACGTTTCTGTGCCAAATACGTTTCATATAAGCCTCCTATCATGCTTGAAGAAACCCACAATGTAGGTTATAATAACATCATTTTTTATAATAAAGGTTTAGGCAACGAAACTAATTGGTTAAGGTTAGAAAAAAAGATCATGGTTTGTGTTAAAATAATATGGTAACGTAACTAGCGTAAATAAATAACCGCCCTTTCTTACGTAACGCTGCGTAACAAGCGTAAAGTCAACATTGACGTTTCACATGGGACACGAACAGCGCGCACTGGAACAGCGTTCTCCAAGGTTAGCGAACAGTTAATAAACAATATCTGTTTACTCATCCAGTAGACATGGTGTAACATTATCATTCATCTGAACTTGTGTTTCTGACTACCTGGCGAATTATTAAGTCCAACATTCACTCTCTGTTAGCTCTGTTTTGGTCTCAACCAACTCCTGAGGGAAACATAGCTCTTTAGCTGCTAAATGCTCCACAATGTTAACCAGCTAGTTAGTTGCTAACTGTGTCTGTCTACTGTTTGGTGTTGAGAGGGTAGTGTACAATGGGTTTATCTGAGCTTTTTCACTGAAAACAGCGGCCTGCTGCAGTATAACAGTAAAGTTGGGGGGCATAAAACCAAAACAATGAGCTGAAAGATGCTAAAAAAAAAGCTCTGTACAGCTGTGGGGTTCAGTGTTGCCAGATTGAGCTGGTTTCCGCCTAACAGCTGCCATTGTCACTGAAGATATTTTGACGTGTCACAGTAGGAAAAGCACGGGTGTAAATAATGAAATTAATGATGGCTGAATTCCATTTAGCTGCTTTGATTTCAGCATCCAGGTATTGCGCATGCTGATTTACTGTCACTCTCACTGGGACACTTGAATACAACCGAACCATCGTTAGTGTTATTAGTTACACCTGTACTTTCCCACTCTGACAAGTCAAATGTCTGCTGTGAAAAAGGCCTATTGGGCTACTTTTGATTAAGTTGGGCAGGGAAGAATAGCTTTGGGCAGGTAGGTGAAATCTGGGCTGCGTTTGTGAATATTTGGCCGGGTTTGTGTCCACTCACTCATATTATTGACTCATTTAACTTGATAAAGATTTAATTGAGTTGTATTCAGTCGTTAGGAATAAGGAAGACCTACTTACCTTGACATGGCAATTTGTGTATTTGGTTGTCTGACGGCACTCTTTGTGGGTTGCGATAGCCTATAGAGTGTTCCAGAGATGATGTATTTTTGTTGGCCAACCAGGAAGTTAACATCGCCATGGTTCCCTCGACAAAAAGCCAATGGGATTTTTCCATTGGGTTTTGGATTATTGCAGAAAATAAACTCTGTGGCAAACAAACGTTTAAGATACTTACACGTTTTGTTCAGCAAGATAATCTCCACAAATGAACACCACTTGTATGAGTTTTGAAGTGTGAATGCAATCGGCCGAAGTAAAAAGCTAACGTTGGGCTATAAACGAACTACACCACGGCGAGTATACACAACGAGGCTGTACGATTTGGCATGATGGCGTTTAGTAGTCTCATTTAGCCACTTTTTAAAGAAACATTAAAGCTTCAAAATTCACCGTAGGGGTATTTATTGATGTATTTTATGTCGTGGAACAAAACATTAAAATCTCTTAAGCTTGTGTTAACCACAGACCTTATCTCAGGCATCTTACTAAAAACCCATTAAAAAAAACCCATTGACTTCCAGACGAGGGAACCGGAAGTGCTACAATGCTAACTCATTTCTGGGTTTTAGGACTCATTTCTGTAGCACTCTATTTATTTAACATGTTATCTTTGGTTATTTGATGCAGATATGATGCTTTGTATGCTTATGTTTTTTCTATTGTGCATGTAATGGTTTTACGGTTTTACACGGGTTTCTGGCAAGGTTATGATTGGGTCTGTTTTTTATTGAATTGGGTGGATTTTAAATTGTGATTGGGCTGGAAACTGTCAATCTGATCTGAACACTGGTTGGGAACTTCGAAGTTCACAGTGAGTGACCCGAATCACATTATACATAGTTATTTATTAATCTAAAAATGATTATTAGTGCAGCTTTAAGTGCTTTTCCTCTGACCCTCAAACCATGAACAGGTGGAGGAGTCAAAGCAACTCAAAGCAAAAAAATTGGCCACCAGTCTGAAACGTCTTTTATCAATTAAATTAGATTTTCTTAGCCAAAAAAAATGAGCTCTGTTGTTCACCTTCCCCAGGGTATTTAACGCCATGCTTTCTCCACCCAAATTACTGTCTTACAACAAACGTCCTAGATAACTAACAAGAGGATTTGGTAGAAACAAATCTGACCGTGTAGGACAGTACTGGTTGAATTTAGCTGACATTTTGATCTAAATATTGCACATAATTTAAACAATAAATAATTGGGGCAGATAATGCGGTACTCCTTAATATTTTATCCATGTATTATTAAAATAAAATCAGTAACAATAACACTGTTTGCCTAAGCTAATTACCCACATGGACAGTTTTTTGGGGGGCTTGGAAAACAGTGTGTCTGTTTAAGTGCTGTATTTACAGTGAGATAAATGAATGGCCTCCTCTCTCGCTGTGAGAAAAGAGACAGATTGGAACCACATGTCTGTTGCGCTGCCGGCTCTCTGGGCTATTGACATGCACTTCACAGAGCCATTCACATTCGGATACGCTGCGGCAGCGAGCACTTGAGGTCATTTTTATGCTCACTGATGTTAGACTGTAAGACTCGCAGAATGACAGTCTCAAGTTATAGGAAAGCTTTGATTTGAATCTGCTGTCAGCATTTGATGTATGGATCACGCTATCTGGAACATGAATTTAAAAGTCAGCGTGTCGCTTGTAACTGCACAACCTCGCCTCGGGTCAAAGCGACACAGAACAGGGCTTCTTACAAAATGTTGCAAAAAGCAGGAAGAAAAAAAAAAAAAGCAAATCGTCTGTCTGTGTACTCACTGCATTCCAGGTTATTTATACAGAGTGAAAAAACTGTGTAGACTTCATGTCTCTACTTGGTGAGAACTATTAAATTACTGGTGGATGTTTTTAATTACTTCACATAAATGTTGGAACACAACACTTCTCCAGTGTTTTGAGGAGGAGGAGGGGGGTCTATAATGTCTCACATGTTTAGGGAAGCACTGGCTTGCACTTAATCATGGTGGTCCCTGTGTGATTCTGGCGTTGGAAATGTGGCTTTGTGAGAGAAAAGTGAGCATTCCTTCTGCTGGCGCAAGGGAGAGGAAATGGGTAATAAAACCAGGAGAAAAAAAAAAGCCTCGGCGGCGTGCTGGAGCCAGTGATTCTGGGATCCACTTAATTGCTCTTAAATGAAAAAGATTTTTGGCTTCCCATTTGCTGTGTTTAAAGAAAAGTCAAGTCAAATCCCACATGTATACCAGCCAAGCGGTGACTTCTCATTCAGCAGTATGAGCTCTAATCCCTCTCTTTCAGTGGTGCCATCAGTAATATTATTATTAATATTGAGAAAGCTGCTGTTCGCAGTCAGCAAACGCCAGAGGAGGCAGAAATTGAGCTCTTTTGCTCATTTATTGAGGCCAGAGAAGTCACTTGGGAAGGATGTTATCAATACTAGTTTGTTAAATGTTTTATCTCTGTGGTGTTTCAGACTTTTTTCCTGACAAATACGATGACAAATTACTGTCTTTACTTTGAAATTAGTACTAGCAGTCCTGTTTTCCTTTGTTGTTTGATGATATTTTGGACGACTTCGCTGCAGTAATTCTTCTTATATCTAGAGCTAGCCACAAGCTTTGGGGGGCGAAGTATTCAAATTTTACATAAGCAGTAGCAGCAAAATGTACTTGAATTATCAAAATAATAATAAAAGTACTCATTCGGCAACAGGATGGCCTCTGTTATGTGTTCTATTATAATACTGGATTATGCAGTATTCTTTGTTGCAGCTGTTCGAGGTGAGTATTAACTACTTTATATACTGGCACCCGATTAGACTGCTATCAGCCCATTAAACAAGTGTTATCAGTCGCTATAAGCACCATAGATGTGGGTCATTAGGGGCCTACTGCGCCTACTACATTGTGGAAGTGAAACTTAAAAGCAACATGTTCTAACATGGTGTAAAACTGATGAAAAGTCATGTTTTTAACACAAACAAAGAGGCTTCTTTAGGTTTAGGCAACAAAATAGTTAGGTTTAGGCAATACAACTAAAATTTCTTTAGGTTTAGGCAACAAAATAGTTAGGTTTAGGAAACAAAACTGCAACTTCTTTCGGTTTAGGGAACAAAATAGTTAGGTTTAGGCAATAAAACTACAATTTCTTTAGGTTTAGGCAATAAAAAAAAACACTCAGTTAAGTTTAGAGAAAAACATTGTGTTTTTGGTTAAAATAACTACGAACACAAAGACAACTACACATTGTTGGTTTCACACGGATGAGTACTACGGTCTCCTGGGTGAAAACCCTGTATTTTGTAAAACCTACTAGCGGGTGTAGTAGGCCCCTATTGACCCACATCTATCGGGCTTACAGCAACTGATAACGCCTATTTAATAGCCTGACAACACTCTAATTGGCTAATACTGTTGTGCAGTTTTTGTTTGTAAAATCTGTGTCTATAGGTGTCAAATAGTGTAGTAAAAAGCACAATATTTTCTGCTGGAATGTATAGTGGAGTTGAATAAAATGGAAATACTTCAGTAAAGTACAACCTCAACCTTGTACTTGACTCTTTTCCACCACTGAGCATGAGGTTTTTTCATAATTTTCTCATCTTATTGCATAATTTTTTCAAGAGAGCGACCTCGTTTTGAATAAAACATCCTTTCGCGTCCTTTCCGTGTTGCCATCATTGGCCATTTTGGTTTCTGAGTGTGATGGCCGGGTGTGAAGATGGCACTCAGCGAGCCATTAAGGCCTGAAGTGCCACGCTAAGCTGTCATGTCGTGTCATGCGCTTCTTTTGTACTCATTAATTGTTGAGAGAAGTGTGTCACATCCTGTCAGGCTGACTGCTGGTGTCCCTCTGGTCACCCCTCAGTGCCCGCTGCCCGCTGATGCTATTGTGGCAGCGTTGGCCACAGAGCAGAGGAGAGCCGGGCCCTGCAGGATGTGAGACAATACTGGGAAGGAAGAGGAGGGAATCCCGGAGCTGTGTGCAGAAGCCCGGTCAGCCGAGTGTCTCTGAGAGCACTCCCCCGTGACTTCTCCCCCCTCTTCCCCCGAGGTTAGACTTTGTCATCCTCTCACCTTGTGGATGTGAAGGGAATGAGAATGAAGAGTGCTTTATGTCGAGCGTTTTTCACAGGTTTTAAGAGGTGATATCTTCATTTGGTTGGTTACAGTGGAATTCACAGTAGTACTTTATTTTAACCCCCTTTGTATCATTTATAAACAGTATATAAACCCTTAGTAAATTATTTATAGCACACATGTAGTTCTAAGGAGATATAAGGACATGAGATCAGGGGTGGAAGAAATACTCAGATATTTTACTTAAGTAAAAGTAGCAATAGTTTGGAAACAGTCCTGCATTCAAAACTTTACTTTTTACTAAAAGTATTAACATCAAAATGTACTTAAAGCACCAAAATTAAATTACTCATGCAGAATGGCCCATTTCAGAATCATTATATTGTTAGATTATAATTAGTGATGCATGAATGTACGTACCGCTTTAATGTTACAGCTGGTTAAAATGGGGCTATATTGAATTACTTTATACTTTATGCTGTGGACTGTGTAGTGTGAAGATTACTTTTTGGGCTTTTCTATCTAAATAAATTGATAACTACATTTATCAAAGAAATGTAATACAGTATATCCTCAGAAATTTTGTTGTGTAGAAGTTTAAAGTAACATAAAATGAAATACTCAAGTAAAGTAAGTGCCTCAAAATTGTACTACAGTACTAGGATAAATGTATTTAGCTACTTTTCATCACTGCGTTAAATGCATGGAACCACACTCTACGATAAGTGGGTCAAAAATGACAAGAATCTGTTAATATCTTCATAATTTAGCTCAAAATGATTATTTGAATGTCATTCCTGCATCATTTAAAGTTTGTAATGTTTGTCATCTTGCTAGCAAACAAATGTTAGCTAGCTATAAAGAAGAGTAATGTCATATAATTTAAATCAAAGTGTAAATGTTATTGTAAAACAGCTATCCACTTAATGATAGCACTTTTTCTGAAGTATGAAATATAGATTTTTTACATGTATCAAATGCAAAATTGTCTTGCAGTGTAGATAGATAACTAGTTTATCACACAGTATAATGTAGTTCTAAGGAGATATAAGGACATTTTTAATTCTTTATCATTTGAATGTGTACATTTATTGGGAATCCATGCAATAGTTGTTGATTTCACACAAAATCACAGATGTTAACCCCATGGTGGCACTAAAGGGGATCACCATGGTTGGTAGGATTCATCCTCTGGACACCATGAATGTCTGTACAAAATAACAATCCAATATTTGTTGAGATATTTACGCCTGGACCAAAGTGGTGGAGTGACTGACGAATAGACGGACATTGCCATCCCTAAAGCTAAAAATGTCATATAACAACTACATTACAGTGTTATAAACCATTTATCAATAATTTATATACTGCTGAATGCTAAATGGAAGTGTTATATTTCACCTGCAGTCAGTTAAAACCCAAGACTTGAACCTCTATATTCCAAATGAAACATTTAATGACACCTCTGTGAGCGCAGTAAGAAAAAAACAATTACACAAGATTTTCTCATGTTTCCACAGGCGGTTTTTAACACAGCCTCATCATACCAGCAGTGACCATTTCTGTCTGACTGAAAACAGGCCGTTCTATTGCGGACCACTGTGCACGAATCAATGCTGGAGCAGCGATAGACCACATGGCACGGATGGAGAATTAATAAAGAAGAATCTGCGGTGTCGGGATGCGGTTGCAATTTGCTCCTGCTGAGTGGCTGAAATGCAGTCACACAATGAAAAAAAATGCGAGACCCGGCCTTTTAAGGTTCTGCCTCTGGCCACTTGAAAACGTGTCTCTCGACCACAAAAGATGATGCACTGGATTGCGCTACAGACAAGCGGGGGAGCAAAATAGATGTCCAAATATTTCCATGGCTCCTGTGGCCTTCTGCTTGCATAGTCCTGGCATGAGCTCATCGGCGTGCGGCTAGTTTGTGCTCCCTCAGCACTGTTCTTTCCCAGTCTGTAAGTATCAATGTCGAAGCTAAGTAGGCATTGACAAAGTCCTCTGAGCTCCCTTTCCCACTACCACTAGACTGTGGCTCCGCTTGGAATTGAGGGGAGAGGTTTTCATAAAAGGCAGATTATATCTTTGTGTCACCTAATACTGAACGAGCGCAGGTCATGCTCTCATGTTTGACTTAATATCTGGAACACTTACGGTGGTCATCCTCGGCCAGGAGTCTGGCTGATAGCGCCATTTATCATCAGCTGCAATAAGGTATCCATTCTTTGTGGTCTGTAATGTCTTTTTAAGTGAGCTCACTGTATGAAACAGTTCTTTAATTCCCCTTTAGTAGCTATTTTTGTAAGCTCTGATCCAAATGGAAAAAAGGCATCAGAAAGCGTTGAGAAGACCCTCTTTTTTGGGGGATAAGCATTCTTTTCAACTGCAGTTCAAATCTCCCAAAGAGAGACTCTCTTGTGGTATTTAACCAACGAATAAATTGACATGAAATGTATTCCTGATAATGCAAACATTGGGAACAGAGGAGCCAGAAATAACTCTCCCAGGCAAGATGTGGAAGAGATTAAGGCTGAACCAACGAAATAAGGCGAGTGGAGGCGGGAGGTTGGAAAATGAGATGGGGGAGGAGGGGGAAAGAGGAGAGGTAAGAGGAGGTGAGGAGATGGTGTCTGCGGGGGTGAGTGTGAGTATGTGTGTGGTGGTGGTGGAGGAGGAGGGGGGGCTCAGTCCATAGAGGGTTCGCAGAGTGAGTCGACAGGCGAGAACTTAGCCCTGTGAAAAGGAACTCATAAAAGTCACATTTGTTGGTGATGCATGAGGAAGTGAAGCCAGCTTTGGCACATGTGTCTGTGGTGCTAAATTAACTGTTAACACAAATAATCAAAGTGCAGGGCCCATTGAGCGCTGGCGCCAGTGAAATGAGGGGGAGAGGCTGGCTCGCTCCTCTCTGAGAAGTCGCTGCAGACTTGTAGTGAGCTAGCAGGTGGAGGTCTACCAGGGGCTTTCACAGGATGGAAGTGCTTACAAAACAGGCCGACCAGCCCTGTGACAGAGGAAAGCACCGCCGCACTCCTGCTTTCCAGCTATTGTGTGGAAGCGTGCTTCTCTTTTTAGATCTTTCTTTGTAAAATCCTGACAACTCCGTACTGAAGGACATGGCACCAGCAATTACCTCTCTGACTGGCTGATGGTAATTAAAATGCCACTATTGTGACCTTGGGACTTTTGTTTTGTATCCTAAACAACTGGACTTCCACTCTACAAAACCATGTGGCCACAGAGCTGCTCTCTGAGCTGAGATTATCTCCTGGCTGCTGATACTGAATGGCTTTTATGAGAGTCAACATCCCTATTGATTTAGAAAAGTGAAATAAAATATCCTCTTACTCGTGTTTGAACGAGCTGTAACAGTCTGTTTGGTTGGTGTCATACAGGATGAGGAGTACTCTAGTGTTTGTATACATCTAGTTCTCAGCGCTACTTAACATTACATTGTTGATCCCAACCTTTTTGGCTTGTGACTCTTTAAAGGAATAGATTTTTTTTGGGGGGCGGAAATACGCTTATTTTTGTTTTTGTTATGAGAAGATTGATACCACTCAGGTCTGTTTGTACAATATGAGGCGGAGGCAGTTATCTTAGCTTATCTAAGCACCAAGACTGGAAACAGGTGGAAACCATAGACTGTAGGAAGTGGACGTAGTCACCGTGACGTCCCCTCGAGTTCAGCATTTTGGCACCTCCGAGTCTGAGAAGTGAAGCCAATGCGGAAATGCCTTAAACTTGCATTCTTTCTAATAGCCAGCAGAGGGCGACTCCTCTGGTTGCTAAAAGAAGTCTGATTGTATAGAAGTCTTTAGGCCCAGGCACACCAACCCAACCTTAAAGAACTAGCAGCGATGAAGACCACCAGTTGCGTTGCCTCACATTGCCTTTGTCTTGGCCAAAAAGTTGCACTCAAACACATCGCTAAGACTACAGCTGATGGCCAACTACCATGTACGTCCTGTGCCTGCGCGAGAGTAAATAACTCTCCCTACCAGCAGGTGGCGGTAGTCTGTATTTGTCATTCAAAAAAGGAAACTGGAAAACTGAGGACTGCGGATATACAAGCCGTTGTTATGATACGTACGTGAAATAAAGCAGCCTTGCTGACCATTTTCACACCACTCTCACTCACCACTTCGCTTCATTCCAAATGGCCATGTCATTGTGAAAATATCCGTGTATTGGAATGATCAGATGAGATGAAGATGAAAAATGAGAAGAGCCCTCTGTGTTTTTCCTCTTGACTTTTGCTTGCTTTCCTCACGTCCGTTTCTCTTCTTGTGCACTGATTCAATCAGGGATTTCTCTAACCGACGGGCGCCGCCGCCGCCAATTCAACATGCTGAATCGGCCAAAAAGCTCAGACACGGGCAGACACAGGCAGACAAGAACAAACGGTGCGGAACACACCGAATAAACTAGACCGACGGACGCTCACCGACGGCCCCAAACTGTCCGACAGCCGACCGTCGGCTTGGTGTGTCAGGGCCTAATGAGAAAATGACCCTATATTTCTCAATTGATTTATTACCTCAGTAAACATTGTAAACATGAATTTATGGTCTCAATCGTTTCAAGTCTTCTTCAATACAGCATGATGTTTATTTAGTAAATTAACGCAGGGTATGCTACCTTGTGCGTTGTCCGGTCTGGGAGTTGTCTGTGTTTTCGCCGTAGAACTTTATCCCTTTCACAGTGAAAGTTAATTGTAACATTTTGGTCGCCTATAATGTCTTATTCAGTATTAGTTGTACTAAGCTCCGCCATCTCGTATCACTTCTGGTTGAAAAAACAACAACATGGCAACGGCCAAATACCAAGATGGCGACGACCAAAATGCTAAACTAGAGGCTTCAAAACAGCAGTCTGCAAACAACCACTTGTTATATACAGTCTATGCATTTTGGCCGCCGACATATTGTTTTTTTTGCAACCAGAAGTGACTCGCGCTTTATCGTCTCTAAATGGGACCATCATTTACTAAATGAACATCATGCTGTATTGAAGAAGACTTGAAACTAGCGATTGAGACCATAAACTCGTGTTTACAATGTTCACTGAGGTAATAAATCAAATGAGAAGAAGGGTCATTTTCTCATAGACTTCTATAGAATCTGGCTATCGGAAAGAATACAAGTTTAAGGCACTTCAGCATTGGCTTCAGTTTTCAGAACCGAAGGTTGCCGACTGGTGGAAACAAGTGGAAGCAGTTAACCCATCGCCTCTATCCAAAGGTAACAAAATCTGTTAAACAGCAAATTGTTGTTTGTGTACTGATTATCAAACAAGCGGGATATAACATAAAGATGCTGGTAGGCGTATTTTGTTACCTTTGGACAGAGCCAGGTTAGATGTTCCTAGTCTTTACGCTAAGCTAAGTTAGCCAGCCGCTGGCTATAGAATTGATACCATTCACATGTCTGCGTGCTAACTCTTCGCAAGAAGACGATTGTGCATTTCCCAAACGTTTTTCCTTAAAAGCGAAGTAATATCTTCTCAGTTACGGCGTGTGTTAATGTGGAGCTGAATTATGAGCAGTTTTCAATTTACATTACAGTGCATTTTACACTTTACCAATATACAGTGTCTGCATTATATACTGTATTTATCATTGATGGCTCCATATTTGATATCCCATGTTCCATATCCACTTTTTAACCACTTACTACATTGTACAGACTTATGCTTTTCCACATTATCATTTATTTTGATTGCATTTTCTGTTTAAAAATGTTCCAATTTTTAATGTCTATTTATTTTTCTTGTATTTAGTTTAACTTTCCTGTGCACAGTCTACTGCACACTGCACTGTGTGCGATTGTGACAAATCAATCTTTTAATCTTGAAAATATGAAAGGAAGGGCTTTGAGATAAAATTGCATCAAATGATAATCAGTTGAGGAAAAAAGCACATGAACAAAATTGATTTGAACTGATATTTTTTGCAATGCATTATCTCAACCCCATTAACTAAATAACGCTGAATTGAGTTAAAAAGAAAATAGATCAAGATGTAGCTGTATTTGCAGAGCTCGATTCAAACATGATATCTTTGATGCCTTTATGCAAGATTAAACAAATGAGCTGCATTTAAGTTTGCCTTTTACAAGACCATTTCAGCTCTACTCTCCCCCTGCCAAAAACAGTCAAGTCGTGAGGGGAAAATAAATACAACAATTTGGAAAAAGTAATACCCTGCAGCTTTGTGACATCAGCACAAAAGAAGCATGGCCCCTGATGCTCTCCACTTCCCATGCAGCCCACAACTGGGCTGTAGACCGAGGTTGCCTGGCGCCACAGTCATCATGTGTGTCAGTCACTTGCAAAACTCACTGTTTTCCTTAGAGGATGAGCTAAGCTCCTCCTTTAGCCCTAACGATTTATTTTAGACTCCAGCGTCCAGAGACCCCCTTTCTTGAAATCCCAGTTTATCTTGGCCATGTTGTTTCAATATGAACCAATCAGCTTAGCCTCCAGTGGAATGTCCCCTGAGACGCGCCTTGGTTTCCCAATAGGCCCATTCATTTTGAGGACACAAGTTTAACATCTGGTTTGTATTAACGCT
Source organism: Sebastes fasciatus (assembly GCF_043250625.1). Lineage (NCBI taxonomy): Eukaryota > Metazoa > Chordata > Actinopteri > Perciformes > Sebastidae > Sebastes > Sebastes fasciatus. The sequence goes on from NC_133805.1 coordinate 21,077,179, forward strand.
CCCTACAATAGCTCTCATCTTGGGCTCCGTCGCACAGGAGGGACAAGGGGGCAATCAGTCCCTGCAGAAACATTATTTGATACTAAGACATAAGAAGAAAGTTGACTGAGATAAAAATTGCTGAAAGAAATAGTTTGACATTTTGAGAAATATGCTTAATCCCCTTCTTGCCCAGAGTTAGATAAGAAGTTCGATACCAGTCTCACTTCTTTATGGTAAATATGTATCTGGTGCCAGTGGCTGGTTAGTTTAGCATTGCATAAAGACTGGAAAAAAGGAGCAAGCAGCTTTCCTGGCTCTGTCTTAAGGTCACAAATGCCACCTACCAGCACCTCTAATATGTTACATTTCATCGGTTTAATCTGTACAAAAACTGGAGAATAAAATGATTAAACAAACAAGACATAACGTGTTAATTACTGAGTTTAACAGGTGTTGGTATGCGGGTTGTTTTACCTTTTGACAGAGCCATGCTAGCTGTTTCCCCCTGTTTCCAGTCTTTATGCTAAGCTAAGCTAACGGATACTTGGCGATAGCTTCATATCTACCATGTCTACAAACGTGAGACATTATTGTCATCTAACTCTCGGAAAGAAAGCGAATAACCCTATTACCCAAAAATGTTGAACTGTTTATATTTAGTTTGTTTAATCTGTTCAAAAACCGAAGTGTAAAAACTAGGCCTGCCAAAGTTAACACGATAATAACGCGTTAACGCATATTCGTTTTAACGCCACTAATTTCTTTAACGCATTAACGCAACTTGCAATTTTTAGGTTGTAGCGGGCTCAGTTTTAAAGCCAGAGTGAAGATACTGGTATCATATGAAACACGAAGACCTAAGGAATCCATTGGTAGGAGTCCAAGTAACGCTCCGAACTTGACTGAGTTTTGGCAAGGAAAAATTGGCCATTTTCCGAGGGGTCCCTTGATTTGAGCATATTTTTTATGCTAAATGCAGTACCTGTGAGGATTTCTGGACAATATTTGTCATTGTTTTGTGTTGTTAATTGATTTCCAGTAATAAATATATACATATATTAGCATGACGCAAGCATATTTGCCCACTTCCATGTTGATAAGAGTATTAAATACTTGACCAATCTCCCTTTAAGGTACATTTTGAACAGATAAAAAAATGTGCGATTCATTTGCGATTAATCGCGATTAAATATTTTAATCGATCGAAAGCCCTAGTAAAAATGTAAATTCGCCAGCCTAGTTACTGCCGAAAAACAGTCCGGAATAATTTACTGTTTCCTGACTTTGGTGTTTGTAGAGATTAAACAAACATTGTATTACACATTCATTATTGAGCTTTAGGTGGATTTTGTTACCTTCAGACAGAACCAGTCATTATGCTAAGCTAAGCTAACCACCTCCTAGCTCCAGCTACATATTTAGCATACAAATATGAGTGTGGTAACAATCTTCTCATCTAATTTTTTGTCAAGAAAGGGAATACTTTCCAAAAATGTTGAACTATAGTGATACTTTAAAATGATATGTATGAATTTATCTCTCCATAGTGTCTCATTGCACATGTAGCTGGATGTAGATGCCTCGTTTGGTTGACCTCCAAATGTGTGAAAATTAGGCCTTGTGCCACCGCAGAGTGCTGTGCGGACAAATCTCTGTGATACCAGACAAGAACACTTTAATACTCCGGTAATTGGCCTCCATATTCCAAGTGTATCCAGATGTACCATTGTGGGGGGTTTGTCCTTGGTGAGAACACACTGAGCCAGCAGGTGCACGTCTCAGGTAAAGGCTGCTGCTCTCAGCTCCTGATAACGGACCTCGTTCCCCTCCCCCTCCATCTCCCCCCACCAGCCTGTCCTTCTCCCTCTCTCCCTTTATCATCTGTACCACCCTGGAGTGCAGTGCATTGAGGCGCCTGCCAAAATGCATGCCAAATGAAGAGCAAGAAGGGGAAGCAGGCAAGGGTGCTCTAAGTCTCTTATCTGGTTATTGAAATTTCCTCTAAAGAAGTAAATCATTTGAAGTATCCTTCAATTACGCTGTGCACGGGAAAGTGTAATCTTTTGACCGCAGTGTCAAGGCACTTTCACTAGCTGCCTTATCGTTTACTATCTCCGATGGAAAAAAGAACTATTGTGCTTTATATTAACATTGTCCTCTCAACAAACTGTATCTTTGTTCCTGCTTAACTTAATGGAGCTTTTAAATTCATGAAAATGAATTAGAAGCTTGTTATATATTGTTTTCATTGCCCAAATTGCTGTCTGTATTCATAAAACAACTCAGGCATATTGTTTATGTCTGCTTCATTAGTATTTACGCTGCTGTTTCTGTCTATCGTCACTGTGGAGCCAACGACGATGAAACCTTCCGGTTGTAACCAAGAAACATATCTGTCAAAGGTTTATTTATATATATATATATCAGCAAAAAAATCCAATTGACCTCTTTTAAATCTGTTACTCTGTTAGATCATTGACTATTCATGCAACCAAAGAACTAGCTTTTCACCTTTGCATGCCTGAAAGCAGCGCAGCTCGCCATGTAGCTTCCCAGATCAACATGACACACTTGCTCCAGTCTGTTTGAACAGGGTTAATATGAATGCACACCCCACAGATGAGACACATTTCCACACTACTGATGAGATATAATGTTCATTCATCCGGCGTCACCTCGCTGACTTTCCTCTTACTCATCAGAACAAATGTATCACCAGGTTTTACACAAACCAAAATTAACCATTTATATCCTGTTTAGGGATGCTAATTTTGAAAACAAATTTTTATCCGATAACCGACCCTCTTTAACAGATTTCAGTTCATTTGCTAAGTTAATCATTTCTTCTTCTTACATAATTCTGTTTATTATTGTATATTATGTTCTACATCAGCTTATAGTAGCTGGCTGCTATCTTTATTTCTTCAAGTAGCCTAATAACAATAAAACATTATACATTAAAATTAGTCAAATTAAATAAAGGATTTAGGATTAAAAAATGGATTTATGAAAGCATCCCTCCATATCGCACCTCAAAAACTAAAGAAATACAACAATGACAACAAATCTTAGATGTGAAGAACATAAAGTTGAGAAGGTGAAGAAAAACAAGACTAAGTAGCTAGCGGCTGTGTGAGCGGTGCATTGAGCGCAATGCTAATGTCAACACTATGCTAACATGCTCTCAGTGACAATTCTGATTTTCACCATCAGTGTTGGTCAAGTTACTCAAGAAGTGCAATAAGTTATTTTTTACTTCTTTAAAAAGTAATAATATTACTTTACGTTACTCGTTATATTACTATGTCACTATAAAGTATGCCTCTCTTCCTCTCCATCAGTGCACGGTCACACATGCACGAATGCAGGCAAGTGGCCGTCGTCTGCTGAGGCGACAGTCGCCTGAAAGTTCAACTCTACGCAATGTGAAGAATGCATCCTGACCTGCCTCGCATTCACATCATCATAACATAAGCCTACCTGTCACAAAAAAAAACAAATTGCGTTCTGGTGATGCAGCGTTATTTGGATTAATAACTGTAATAGAATTACAGTTTTGGAAATTGTAATCCGTTACACTACTCGTTACTGTGGAAAGTGATAATATTACAGTAACGTTTTACTACCCACCACTCGACTGTCTTAGTTTAGCCTGTTAGCAAGCTAACATTTGTTAATTACCATTAAACATGAAGTACAGATGACGCTAATGGGAATATCAGTTTTACAAGTATTTAGTCATAAACCAAAGTATTAGAAAAATGTTAAATTTCGACCTGATGGTGGAGCTAGAGGAAGACATGAATGCATGTTCACACTTTCATGGCAATCCATCCAGTATCATCGATCTCAGTAGGATTTGTATTCTGGGGATCATAAATGTGTGTAGAAATTGTTTTTTGCAATCCTTCCCATATTTGTTGAGACTGACAGACATCCATAGAGAGTCATTTGGACAATGAAATAATAATGAAACACATTAGCATAACGTACAGGAGAAAAAACCCCAGAATAGAATAATTAGAATCATTAATTCTACATAAAACTATAAAACTGAATACACTATAATTCACAAAATGCAGTGTGAGTTTACCCTCATAATAACCTGTGTCTAATGCCTGGATGATCTACAGTACATCTGGACTGCCTCTGTATTGTCTTCCTACCGTATATGAGGGTGGAAGTTAAGGTCACTAATTCACAGGCAGTAACTGTGTGTCAGACTTCATATTAAATCCTGGCCATGCTCAGCCTATGGCGTCTCTCTGAAGCCCAAACATTTTGACCTCTGACCTCCTGGGAGGTTTGGTTCACAACCAGAGTTAACAGTGCTGATAGCATGCTGAGAACCTGCCCATTTGATCCAGCAGACAGCTCGCTCTGGACTGTTTTACAACCAGTGTCATCCAGTAGATTATCAAAGAAAAGTTCAGTTATTATCCTGTAGATAACCACATGCATGTTTTGATGCCCATTTCCATGAATCCAGCCTAAAATAGAGAGCACGAGTACACAACAACATGAGCTAGATTCAAGATCTGATATATAATAAATACAATTTAATGGTCTCAGAATCAAGATTATAGTGTGGTAGGTAATGTCATCTAGCAATTATGGGACAGAGAAAGCACTTCTTGTATAATCTTGGACAGACCAGAGAGGACGTATAAACATGACAAGTCATTTTCTATGTTTAACACAAGGCAGGACAGACTCTGTTCTCTGTACCGTGATCGTAAAAGACTCTCTGGGACTTCTCAGTGGGGGATGAACTGGTGGGGTCTCCCTTTGAGGACTTGGTGTGGGGGTGATTATGAGGGGTGGAAAAGAGCATCAAAATGTCCTGATACATTTACAATCCTGAAAGTTGAGGCACGTAGAGGTCCATTTAAAGGATAATAGTAATAAGTATGAAAGTTCATGTTGACCTTGGAAATAGAAGTTTGACAAATGACTCCGTGTTCTTATAAGGCACCTTTAAATTGGGTTTCTAAGTAGTAACTAATGGCTTTATTAATGGTTATTACACGGCTTTGTTGAATGCTCAATTCTGATTGGTCAATTACTGCGTTCTACGGTTATTTATTTATAGCAGACCGTAGCTATGTATAACAAACCGTTGCTAAGGACACAGTTCTGATTTCAAACTCTAGAGGACCATTTTTGTGTCAAATTATTGATTTCTTCAGCAAGTAACTGTGAAATATGCAGGATAATGTACAGCGAGCTGGCCATTGTTACAAAATAAACCCCTTCAGGGCGATGCAAGACGCTGTCAGTGTTTATTTTGCAACAATGACCCGCTCGCTGTACAATACTTACTTAATAAATTCATTTTTAATGCTTTATACGAAAAACTTTTCTGCAAAATCCCTTTGACTGATGCCCATCTCGTCAATTTGGTAATAATGCAGTAATAAATGTTGGTAATCCATTAATAAATGTTCATGTGGAATGCCATCAGGTCTACAGTTGGAAGTGTTGATAAGTCATTATTAAATGTTTTTACAATAATCCATCCTGTCTGCAGCTGAAAATAATGTTAAACTACAGATTACAAAGTTCCTTATTAGAAAATGATGAAGGGGAAATGCCCACCAAAGGGATTAAATCTTAACTCAAAGTCCACTTTCAAATTTCCACTTTCAGCTTTCAACTGCATCTCACAGTCTTCATAAGCAGATAGTCATCTCTTTTGTCAGGGACATGGCTCCGTCGTCATCATATGACCTAAATACAGAACTTTAGTCACATGATAACAAGTGGTCATACATGGGACTCAACTTTGTTTGCACTTATTTCAGCTCAATATGGAATTCAATTTAGGTAATACATGCCATTTATTTGTCAGGGTTATGTTATTGTTGTGTACTAATGCCGTGCAGACTTCTCCAATCAAAATAAGAGGCATAATATGGAAGCTACTTTCATCACAACGTTTGTTGTCTAGCAGTTGTCTCACAAGTCTTGGATGCCACAGCTTCCCAACAGCACATGAACACACACAAATCAGTCCATGCTTACAGTTGTGTTACCTTGCGACAATATCATAACACTGACAAAAAAGAAAGCAAAGTAAACGTTCACTTCAAGATCTCCGTTTCGGTCTGTTTGGCGGCACCTATGGCGATGAGCTGTAATTGCAGGTGTGTTTTTGGATCTCAATTCCCAGAGATCCTTTCCCAGGAATATCGCCACAGACACCCAGTTTGTAATACTGCAAATGCCATGGCTTTCCTCAATGGGCCCATCACCATCTGTTACCTCATTCGGCAATAGATAGTGACTTAACAGACATGTATTTAAATGAAAATCTTCAAGATTATTACTTTAAGTTTCAGATCTCTCCAAGTTGATTTCATAAACAATGGCATTAATACACTCCAAAATCTATAAGCTTTGTTTGCTTTGTAAAATCAGCAGAATGTAAAGTGTGACTTGTAGTGGATTTGGTAAAATTATGCAAAACAACCAGTGTGACCTTTTGAGTAAAACTGAGAGGCAGCTTATTAAGAATGTAAAAGGTCAGTAAGTTATATATGAGCTATCTCCTGCCGTGCAAAAAGACGCGGGAGACAGAGTTCAGTGTCTGGCGTGTTAAACATGTTGCAACATACAAGTTAGACCTTAAAAATATGATTTTGAAACTCATGTTGCTACTTAGAGAAGCTTCTTGCATTCAGAGTTTCCTATGACACGGATAATGACCATAATCTAATCAGCGTATTCAGGCTCCAGTTTAATTTGAGCCACTGATGCAACAACTGATTTGTAACAGGACATTTGTCATCTTGGCAGCCAAAACCCCTTTTTAAAACATGGAAAGAATTTGCGACTGCAACAACATGGCATAACTTTCTGTTGATGAGTGAATGGGAGTAAATGGGAATCCGTCTTATCAGCTACTCAAACAATAACATATTTGGTCAAGGGCCAGTTCTGGCATCGTTCTTAACCCACAGAGTTTCAGCCTCGTCCCTGGACAGTCGACACTTGATTTCAATTTGCTTTCAGGATCATTTTCGGTCCCTTAATTGAGATAGAAAACGATGTTGTGCCAGAATGAAACCAATGTGATGCAGCGGTGCTCCTGAGTCTCGCTTCATAGACCGTCTGTCTTATTGATGGCCCAAAATATCTGAGCCCTCGATTTGATGTCACAAGCTTGAAATCGAGGGCACAATAGATAGGTGCTATTTCAACAAGACGTATTGCCTCCAAAAAGGTGACGATAGATTTTTTTTATACATATGGGACAGCTATTTCTAGTACAAGATTGCTTCTGGGTCAGACTGGAAACTATTATTTTGAAAATACATGAACCCGAAGCTATATTCCTGCATAGTGCCAGATTGAAAGCAGGGATAGGGTGAATAATTATGTTTCAGTAATTGTTATATAGAATAGTTTAACTGAATATTGTCTATCCATATACAGTATACACATTTACTGCCGGCTTATCAAGGATTGGCAGCATCCCTAATAATGATTACATTTATTTTTCGCTTGCTCGATTGGACAACTGCAGCATGACTTATTGCAATTGCGTGAACACAGAGTTAACTTGCCCCGGGTAAGCGTTAACGTCGAGCCCTGATACAGATGGACTACATAGTGATAAAAAACCTTATTGATTTTAACTTTAATGTTACCACAACATGCTTAAACAGGATTGATGCAAATATAGTTTACTGCTGAAAAAAATGCAGCACAAATAGCTAAGGGTAATATTTCAGAGAAAACATTCTTGATTCAAGTTAAATGACTGACTGAAAACCAAACGTTAACATGTTTAACACTGTTTTATCCAGGAATATTGGTATGTATTCAGTTTTATAGTGTTGGTAGCATTACAAATACAAGTTTATTTTGGTATAAGCTCTAACAAATGGTCTTTGAGTCCTAAATGTCTCCGCAAGATATCAAATGAAGCCATCGCTGATAAGCACTGTGGCCGTCTGGTCTCCGGATTATAGCGAGTGGTCCATATCTACAGACCGTTACTAAAATATGCTTTTATATGCATGGCATGAAATTACCAGGATAATTGAACCGATATTAAACATCAACATTGCATAACGTCTATGATGCTGACTTTTGGTGGCGCCTAACAAAACAATCAGTGTATTTCAACAAATACACCAAATCTAATGCAACACCATAAAGAGAAAAGAAAGGAGTCATTCTGATCAAACAATGCTTTGTGAGACTGAAGCTAATAAGCTCTAAGTGTCCATTAAGAGGGTTCCACATTAACTACCTCATCCCAGACTCTTTTACCACACGTTTATTTCCCAATTAGCAGTAATCCTCTGAATGGCTGGCAGAGGATCGTGCTAGCCTCTCTGAAATAGGCTACAATTAGACGCATTGTATTGAATTAGCATTGTGGAGCCTGAAGTCGCGCTCCTGTGGGGGCTAGTGTTTTATTTGTCACCTGGGAGCACTGCTCTGAGGCCAGGTCACAGCTCCACACAGCAGGGACCCTGTAAATCGCCTGTTGCTGCCGCCTAGGCTGACCTGCAACAGGGCCGCCATTCAACCATCTTGTGAGGAATGTCTCCTGCGCCAGTGGGGGTTGAACGGAAGTTAGATGTGGTTTAAAGGGAACAGACGGATGAACCGTTGGCGGACAGTGTTTCCTTTGAAAAGCCATTCAAAGAATCCTTTGACAGCGACTCTGTCAGCTGATTACAAGTCCTTTGACTCTCCTTAATGTGCTGAAACACTCCAGCCACTGACACCGCCATATAATACTCTATAGTATTGTACTTTAATACTTCCATTTTATACTATTTAATACTTCTAGTCCACTGCATTTCAGAAGTCAATATTGTACTATTTATTTGAGATTTTACATAAAAATATGATCTTCCTCTAAAATCTGATAATTGTTATTGATTAAACTATCAGTACATTATATAAACTTCGATCAGCGATGATATTGAAATGTTGCTTAAATGTTGCATCACTAATATTAATTCAATAATATAACATAACATTGAACATAATACTCATACTTATGATTTGATTTTGTACTTTCACTTTTCACATTTTTTAATGTAGGACTTTTACTTGTAACAGAGTATTTAAAGACTGTGGTGTTACTGAAAAAGTCAGTCATCAAAAGTCATCAGGCAAATGTTGATTGTCATGTTTAAGTTACTGACAGCTCTTAGTTGAAAGTGCTCTATTTGATATTCAGAGCATTAATATAGCATCAAACAACTATTTGCTACGTAAAGATATAGAGGAGTAATGTCTACCTGAGCAGAGAATGAAATCGTTCTCCCTCTGTGTGTGTTGTAATCTGAGCTTCTTTGTGCTTTGTTGACATAGCCGGGCTGGCCGCGGGTTTCTTTTAGTGCATGTGAGCTTGCCCCACTGGCTAGCTCACGGCCGCCACTCTGCACTGCGCTCATATGGCGGTTACAGCTGATAACGCCGTCCTGACCGACGGTGCCGTTGCAGAAGCGTAACACCCACCATGTTAGCTGTTAGCTCTGTCAGCACTGTTGCCTTTATTTTCACTGCTAGCGCTGTTAGCACCGTTTGCTACGAGCCGCCGGCTCAGCTGTCACCATGTTGAGAGCCGTGTGGAGGCAATAGAAATGCTCCCAATCTCGCATTTAACACCTTTAGATAGGTAGCTAATCTCATTATTTCAGTTTGACATTACAATAATGCCACAAAATAGAGTGCTGAAATGATCTAATATGACTTTGACTTGAAACAACAACAACCTATAATAGTACATCATAACAATAATATAAAATTAATAATAATAACATCAGTTATTAGTTAATTTATATTTTGTATTAATTATATGTATTTAAATCTATAGCTATAATCTATACCTGAAAAGCAACTAGTAACTAAATCTATTGAATAGATGTAGTGGAGTAAAAAAAGTACCTCAAACTTGTACTTGAGTATATGTACTTAGTTACTTTCCACCACTGGTCAAGTGTTGACTCAGTGCTCCTGTAAGTACTCTAAATTAGGTTTTATGTCTAATAATGTTTCAATTGTGAGATTAATATCATGATCACAGAGACATTATGACACATCATTACTGTAGTGTTTTCTCATTAAACACATGTTCAGGAGGCCACAGGCGTCAGAAGAAAGAACATTTTCAAATGATTAAAGAGGTCAGTTGGGATTTTCTGGCTGAAGATGGAAAAATGGCGTGAAGCACTCAGACTCGCTCTCTGCAGCCAAACGCACCACGACGTGTGCGTCATCAAATTACCACGAGTGTTGCCAGTCTCAATTGTAGGGTAACATAATGAGTGTGCTTTGCCCGTAATAACGAATAATTGCAATTCTAATGGCACGGCATATTTTGTCTTCGGCTCTGTGTAGTTTCATCATGCCTCCCACTGTTTTTTCTTTCTTTCTTTCTTTCTTTCTGTTGATTCCAGTTTATCAGTAACCTTTCAGGATGCTGAGACAATCATGTTAGACGACTGTATTCACAGGAGACAGTAAGTGTCATGAAACATTACAGTGGCTGTATGAGCCTGTGATTACATTCATCCTTCTGCAGAACCACTGTCATCAGCCTGTTCTTCATTATTCAAGCACAAATGATGAGAGAAACACTTGAGCAAGAGTTTCTCAGTCAGTTCATATTTGCCTCCAGCTAGCTGTGACAGTGAATCGCCCATGACTGGAGCACAATTAGCTGCAGCAGCAGGGTGCTGATCTTAACAATGCTGTTGTTTTCCTCCTGCCATTGCGGTTCAGTTTTATGGCCATCCAGAGCGCACGCTTTCACCTCTGTTTTGCATTTACAAGGTACGTAATCGCTGGAGACGTGATGTAAGGAGTAAAGAAAGACGATAAAATATTTAGCACATTTATTATTTAATGTAGTTTGGCTGGTCGCAGCGTTCGTCACCTTCTGGATGACAAAATATTCTGTTGTTTTTGCATTACAGGGAGAACTAAATGATGAACTTCATCGTATGTTTTCAAACAGTCAGGTGTCAGGTTCATGAATGCCTCCGATGCTGCACAACTGACATAAGCAACTCGGGGTGAAGTGAAATGGCATGCTGAGGTGACCTGTGCCAGCTTGCGGTCGGACCTGTGAGTGTGTGTTGCCGGGTAGAATCGGCGCAGTCAGGGCCGAGAGTTGAAAGGGCGAGGGAGGTGGTGGCAGGAGTGCGGCGCGGAGCAGTCAAGGATAGACCTTCAGTGTTTGTGGAGGGAGGGAGGCCGGCCAGCTCGGGTTCTTGGGGGGACTGTGGGGCTCGTGGGCTTGCTAGCGGGGGGGGCGGTGGTGGCGGGCAGGAGGGTTTTCTAACCAGGAGACTGTAACTCATTGTAGCCTGACTCCACTGGCTTGGGTGGCAAAGATCGTGAAGTCCTGGACATTCATCAACCTGCCGAGGAGGGCCGACTGACTGGAGCCAGGGTCTGTTTTCTTCCCCCCTTCTTCTCCCTCTCACCGTGTCAATGGGATCCAGTGCGACTGTGCCGAGGCAGCCGCCCTGAGGAGACAGACCCGGGTCAGTGCAAATAATCAGGCCTCTGACGCCTTGCCTCGTTACTGGGCGGGAGGGGGGGGGGGACCCAAAGTTGAGTGTGGGGGATCCCAAAGGAAACCAGGGACAGGGGTCGGGCAGCGGGTCTGCCTACAGAAGGACAACAACACATTACGATACACATCCAGTATGGTGTTAGTTTCAGCTTTTGTTGGACTGGATGCATGTACATGTAAAAAGGCGATTAGAAAACCCGGTTACATGGCCAAGAAATCGTAACTTGACCCCGCCAGATGGTTTGTTACACAGAACCAACTTAGAAGACGTTATTGGAAACTGTTTGGAAAAAAAATACTCGGCAGGTGATTGGATGAACTATCTGTCAATCAAACTCTTGCCGAAACCAGTCGGGAGAAGAGCGAAGACATCTTTTCCATCGAGAAAAAGGCTTCAGTGTCGTTCTTTGCTCTTCTTTCAATGAAGAAATACTCTCCAGTTCTGATAAAACTGATGCTATTGCAGCATCTACATCAACAGTCACCTCTCCGTTTCGCGTCCTATGATTAACAAGATAAATTTTCGCGTGATATGTGATCCCGCGATTCTTGCGTGATCTTGTGACATCCGAGAATCCAGCTACCGTGCAAGGTAAAGAAAACCTTCTCCAGGAGAAATCTATCTGGGGAAATTAGGTAATATTCCACCCCAATTGAGGCCACACCTGTAGCCGCAATCTGTATTAGACTGTTTAATAAACAAGCTTTATTCATATCGCTGACACTTCTATGCACCAAAAAACCTTAAAAGAGGAAGAGGAAGAGACTGTATACTCAGTCGCAACCAGAGAAAGAAGGGCGACATGAAATGACAATTCTGCAAAGTGAGTTCAATGTAGATATATTTTCATCAGTAGCATTATGCTAGCTCGTCAGTGTAAAGTGTTGGCAGATTGGGTGGTTTGAGTTACCTTTGTTAAATTGGGTGGACAAAAAAAAATGGGCTACTTCTTGTACAATTTAAGACTTGAAAGAGTCCAATGAATCGGCTCATTTTCCCCTCTGAGAAGTACGATTGACATTGACAGGGGCACAGTTTAGTGGGCTTATCTCTACTATTTGATTTATTATATTATCTATATTAAATTACATCTGTTTGTATAAGTGAAAGATTTTTCTGTTTAATGAATATCATAATTGGACTAATTGACGTCAGTCAAATCTGCCGCGTATTCTCCATCATTTCATGTCATATTCTGACTAATCTTTGCAGCAGTCAGTGAAAATTAATATTCCTACTAAGCTGTTTACATGGCTAATATTACACTAATATTCCTGTTTACATGCAACTGTGCATACTCCGATTCCTTCAGCCACATTCTTGAAAAGGTCGGCGTTGCAATATTTGTACATATCCAATATCCAATATTTGTGATCCTCCTTCAGACCAGAAATGTAGGCTTTTCTTTTTGGGCATGCATCTTTGCAAACTGTTGGCCAGTTGGTTTGTGTGCAACACACAGAGCTGGCCGTAAACAAGCAAGAGGCCGTAAAAACCCCAATTGAGATGCATATTCCGAATGCGCTGTATACTTGCCTGAAGAATGCTCCTAAAACCAGAATAATTTCGGCATATCCCACATGTCTCTATCGGAAAACACTCCATTCGGAATAAGGCCTGATTCAGAATATCCAAACGGAAAATGCTGTTTACATTACCCGTATCAAATTCAGAATATTGTCATTTTCGGCATAATAGTGGAATATGAACGTGCATGTAAACATAGTCATTGTGAGATCTAAATTTCAGACACTGTCGCAATTTTGACACTAAGTCAGCTGCAACTCGTCTCACAGTAAGATCAAAGCCCATTATTTCTGATTGACGATCAAAGATTTCACCACGTTTCTCTCACAGTTGTCGACTTTTGTCAGGAACAGCCCCCCAAAAAAGACCTCAACCCAGTAATTTAAGTGCATGTAAACACACTGATTGTCGTAATAAAGCTTTTAACAAGGTGACAATTGACACAAAAAAAGTGATCAGTTACCCACTTAATTTTCTTTATCTGTAGCGTTCTCATGCCTCGGGCTGCTCAGTGTGACAGAAACATGGCTGACCTTTAATAACATCAGATGGGAGGAAACCACGTCGAGGACGGAGCTAAAACATTAGTCTGGACACGAGGGCTTCACTCTGTAAGTCATCAGCAGCTTTCCTATGACTTGTTCCCAGTGATAATGGCGCTGAGTCAGGGCCTGAGCTCTGAGCATGGGAAAATGTAAAGGGAGGAATGTGCGGGGGAAACACTGTCTGCCCTGATGGCACTCCAGAGTCTGCTCTGTGTCCTCTCCGAAAAAGAGCTTTGTCTTTATTATGACTCAGGCTTCATGTATTTACATCAACTGAGTGATGTTGTATTAATACTATTAACATTTTCTGTATTCATATTTTGTTTTTGGCACTTCTGTCTACTCCGGGTCGCCAGCACTAACTACTTGTAATCTGAAGCAGCTCTTTAATAAATGTTTTTGCGTTTTATTTCAAGGCTTGTTGAATCGTCTTTTATGAAGCATCGTTTTATTCACTTGCTGGATGATTTGATTTAAAGCATGTTGAAATACCCCGACTGTGACCTGCTTCCACACTCTTGTCTCCGTTTTCAGCAGCGGATAAATTTCCCTTGCGAAAGTCATCATTTATTCTCACGTCGACGTCACCCTCTTCTGCTCATTTAGAGCCAACTGAGCTCATTATCCCTTTGGACGAGAACATTCAGACGTTCGCTGCACCTTTTGTGCGCGTTAACAGTCTCTGTCCCTCGCTACTCATCAGTTTCAGTTTTGAACTCTTGCTTCCAAATATCCTCCCCTGCCCCCCTTTTTTTCTCTCCCCCTGAAACACCACCCACCTCCACCTCCCCCAAGGCCTCATGGGAGCTCAGCAGTACAAATTTCCGTTTATACCAGTGGCTGGGGCTGACGACACCGCAGCGCTCTACCCCACAGATTGACGAGCCCTCAGATGCCGATTTACTGTACATGGCAGCCACTCTGGAGCCGCCGCACATCTGGAGTGGAGTACGCTTACTGAAAAACAGGGGCCAACCTTGGCCCAAACAAGTGTAGCAGAGCAAAACCGATGAAAGGCAGGCTCCCCCCCTCCACACACACACACACACAAACACACACATCCTCCAAGCCTCCCCCCCTCTTCTCCAGAGCCCAGATCTCTCAAGCTATTACAAAGACCTTGGAAAGACTGGATTCTGTAAACAAAAACTTGAGAGAGGCATTAAGAGACATGGTGGAGCTAATGATGTGATTGTGGTGGGAATGTCTTCACCGGAGCTGCTGAAATCTCCACTTTGAAAGTGTGACTCTGTGTGTGTGTGTGTCGCAGCGAACACAGTTGATTCTTGGAAAAATAGTGAACCTTCAGCTTTGACAAAGTTTGTAGAAGGAACACTTCCAAAACTGACAACTTAAAATAGGAAGAAAAATGGAGAGATGTGAATTATATATAGATTATATGTGACATATTTATTTTCTTTACATTTCCTGGGAATTAATTTTATTTTGCTTTTAGTCTTCAGACTAAAAATACAGCATTATAAATATGTGAGAACATAAATAATTAGATGCCTTTGGAAGAGGTTCAGAATTATTTCACAATCTGACATGACATCCAAAAACAACACAAGAAAGCAGTTGGCTTCCTCATAGATTTTGTAATATCGTCTTTTGCAATTCACAGCTGACATTGTTCCTCACTAGAAGGAAAGGTTTCATAAAGCTGGGACCGGGCCAAGTCAGGCAAAAGACACTTTCAAATGTCAAAATATTACTCATAGGAGAAGTTTCCTTTTTTAAAATTCTGTCAATAATTGTACATTTGTGTCACAACATGAGGTTAAAATTGGTTAAATCTCAAAAATTCATGATGTTCTATATAGTTGTTACATTATATTCTCGTGTGTAAAACCTTAAAACAGGCTCCGTTCAGCTCTCACAATGTGCTCTACATCCTGCCTGGATTACTCTCAGATCTGCTTGTTGCTGAGCTGAAACCACAGAGACGGCGTCAGGAGTCTTTCCCCGCTCACCATATTGAAAGTGTGTTACTGTGTGTTTTGAGAGAGTGTCGGCGCGTCTGTGAATGTGTGCGAGGTAAAAAGTGTCAAGGAATTCATTGTCTGTTCTCCACCTGTTATTATTCTGGTCCCAATCAACCTGCTAGCCAGTCTGGAGCCAGTGGCCATCTGGAAACACTGCTCTGTTTATAAACTTGGCAAGGATCAGCACTCCGGGGCTCTGACCTCCCACACAAATCTGGAAACAATTAGAGCAAGACAGTCTGGCTGATTACTGCGAAAAGGGCCCAGCGTGGATCCCACTGACGGCTGCGGGGACGCCAGACCCTTGTTAGAGAAAATGCGAACTCAGTACTACACAAAAACCCTCGCACAATTATCACACAAACACTTACACTTTCAAGGTTGTGTAGCCTTTTCATGCAGTGTCTCTATTTTTGTATTTATGACCCTTTTTTTGTTTTGTTCTCACAGACCGACTCAACCAACCCACGCACACAAACAAACACAATTTATTGATCTTTTTTACATTGTTCATGGGATGACTGGCACCTCGCTTTTATTTAAGGAAACTGGCTTCCCATAACCTCTGTCCACATGTTGACTCGTGGAAACTGCTGACGTAAAATCTAAATTTAGATTAAAGAAAAAAACAATAAAAGGAAAAGAAGTTTGATGTTTTTTTAGATCATGATTAACCTTTTCTGTTTTTAATTTGGTTGCTATAAATAACCTTAATAAATCTTAAATTCATTAAACACAAGCCGTAACAGTGCCTGTGTTATACCAACATGCTTCAAAGGCAACTCGATCTGATGACAGCTCAGAAAGGGGGTTTCCCTTGCAAATAAGCAGGGAGTGACATGGAGGTCACTTTAGATCATGGCATTATTGATTGGTTGTCTGCATCACTTGGATCCATCCAGCCTTCACTAAATCAGCACAAAGATTGTCCTGACGTGCAATATTGCTCATAATTGACAAACAAGCGTTCGCGTTTGTACAAACATGTGATTACATTTGAATTAAAATGATTCAATTTATTAGCATCCATTTGCGATGCAATTTATGCATGTTAAAGAAACAGTGTGTGGCATTTATGGTTATCTATTGGCAGAAATGTATGTTTTCATTAGTGTTTAATCACCTGAAAGTAAGAATTGTTGTGTTTTCGTTACATTAGAAAGAGGCGTTTATATCTACAAACAGAATTAATTCCTCTTCATGGAGCCGGCCGCCATGTTTGTACAGTAGCCCAGAACGGGCAAACCAAACACTGGCTCTAGAGAGGGCCGTTTGCATTTTTACGTTTTTGCGTCGGCCACCGCAGTTCTCCTACACACTTGGCACACTGTTTCAGTTGGTTGCAGTCTGCAACCTCACCGCTAGATGCCGCCAAATCCTTTGCATTGCACCTTTAAAGCCAACAAAAAAAATTTCCTCATTGCGGTATTGTAAATTGATGTCTGTGCATTCATCTGGGGTCAATATTAATAAAATATCCCAAATGATTAATTAACAGGACATATTTTTCCTGTTAGAAAGGTCTTATTCATTTCTCACACGGCATTCAGACCAACACAAAAGCCCCCAAAAGCTTGATTGTGCAGGGATCTGATTATAAATACACAGCACGCATTCATCACCGGCAAATATCAAAATCATAAATCAAGTAATGAAAACGTACATGATTCACATTTAGTTGATGGTGTTTGTCCAGCAGTTTCTGTCTCACTGATTACCAGCAAATTATTAATCACGTACATTTTGCCATTAAAACAAGTCCCATAAATGAAGAATCACGTACGTGGAGTATTGAGTCTAAAATATTGTCCCCACTCTTGCTAATAATTAGGAGGATAATGAATCAAGATGATGAGGTAACACTGGTTACTCTTAGCGTTGACTATAAACTTGATAGTTACTGAATTAAAACTACCTTTGGGACATGTGTGTCATGTGACATGTCTTTCATATCACTCCACCAATCTTAACCATTACAAGGTGCACCATGTTATAGTTCCCTATCTAAGTTAAGGAGCAGAATACAATAGTTACCATTAATCAAATTATGCAAATTATCCCAATAAAGATGAGAAAATTAAGATAATTACAAAATAAATCTTCACCAAAATAAATCTTCTCTTACAATAAAGATGATGGGGAATAATTGCTCTTCTCTTTCTCTCTCTCTCATCTTCTCCCTCTCGGCCTCCCTGCTTTTCTCTCTCTCACACATTCGGTCTTTTACAAGGATTTATGGTATTCTGTTGCACAGAGCATGTGAATAAAGCAGGAGGGGCTGCTTTTAATTAGCAAAGATTATAGGAAATGGGCCCAAAGCCCAATAGAACATTTCCAGCTGGAAGTCCAGCCTCTGTGCTTAACAGCAGTGCAGCTCAGCAGCTATAGTTTAACAAGGAGGAAGATGGAGATTGAATGCAGATACTACATTACATGGTACTTTCCCATTTCTGTTTCATTACTTATGTCGTTGGCCCGAGCTGCTCCCAGGGGTGGAAGAAGTATTCAGATTCTTCACTGAAGTGAAAGTACCAATACATTAAGTAAAAGTACAGAAGTAAAATGTTCCTGAAATGCTTGTGCTGCAGTAACATGCCTCCTGTAACTGATATGTTTTACTTTTTATACTGATGGATCAACGCATAAGCAGATTGTTACTGTTGTAGCTGGTTGAGGTGGAGATAGTACTTCATATACAGTCAAGTAGTTTAGTCCAATGGTTCCCAACCTAGGGATCCGGCCCCTACAAAGGGTCACAACATAAATCTAAGGGGTCGTGAGATGATTAATGTGAGAGAACTGAAGTAAAAACAATGAAGAAGTTCTGCCACAGTTTGCATGCATTTTTTGGACTCTAATCTTTGCTTTTTTTGTGTAATTTCGGATGATTTGATTTTGATTTGGGCCTTGAACAGTTATTTGAATGAAACTTAAAGAGGAAATGTCTCTTTGGTACGGGTGTAATGATACACCGATCTGGGTCGATATATTGATTCAATGATCAACGATCCAATATCATCGATGTAAAGAGAAAACATTGATACATATCGTCATCTTTAAAATACGCTTTTATTTTTTAATTCTTAACTGGTAAAAAACATATGTACTTAAACATGACAATGCAGCGCTTTATAGTGAACAACAAGAGGTCTATTTTTATTCTTTTTATTAAAATGAATAGATTGTTTTTCATTTAAATGTCTGGAGGAGCCCAGTAAAACAATTGTCAAATAATAATTTAACTGCTTTTTGTGAGTTGATACAAATATAACTGATTGTGTTAAATATATATGAAATATGATATTGTCTCATATCGATCGCAGGCCCCTGAATTGAATCTGATCGAAATCGTATCGTGGCAGACTTTGCGATATCGGCAAATACTGTATTGTTGTCCAAAGAATCGATATAACATGGTGCTGTGATGAAACTGGTGATGTACACCCCTACTCTTTGGTGTAACTGCAACTCATTATACATCTGTCTGGGCCAATGTGACACTGTTTTATGGTAAGGGGTCAAAAGCCCAAAAGGTTGGGAAACACTTGTTTAATCTTTAACAATATATTGTATTTTATAAGCTTATTATATGTTTTTTTTTTAATGTAAAATCTTAACCTGAAAATTACTGAAGAGAACAAAAAGTCTTCCTAGGTCCGCTATGAGTTGTTCCACCTTGTTATGTGACCTGATTAGGAATTCCAGC
Organism: Sebastes fasciatus; assembly: GCF_043250625.1. NCBI lineage: Eukaryota > Metazoa > Chordata > Actinopteri > Perciformes > Sebastidae > Sebastes > Sebastes fasciatus. Next base: position 21,096,476 of record NC_133805.1, read on the forward strand.
TATATTGCCACTGCAAACGTTTTATTCATAGTTTATTGCATGATTTATTTTGATAGCTTTTACTAAACTTGGCGGTATTATGCACAATGTTGGCATACTAATAATAATGATACACATTTCTCAGTGACATTAATATCTCAAACCAAGGAGGAAATGTGGTGAAGAACTATACAGAAACATAAAATGGTAATACTTAGTAAAAAATACCTCAAAATGATAGTTAGGTACGGTAAAATAACATCCTTTTACACACTGTTTACTGTCACAGCAACTACAGCATTACAGTCCGTACAATAAAAACATACAACATCGCAACTTAAAAGGTCAGAGAGAAAATCTTGAGTTTTCAAAAACAGTTTTAATAATGTCAAGTGACTTATGAATCACTGTCATTTTGTTATTGGGACATAGATTCAGAAGTTAGTTATAGCTCAGTGAGTCATCGCAGTGCTGCAGTGATCACTTCCTCCTACAGCAAAACCTTTCAAACCCCTGAATATCTACCGAGTCTGCAGTGTGATCAGCTATCAGTTATTCCCACTTGGTCACATGCTTCCTCTAAAATTAGACAACCGTGCTCCTGCTTAGGAAATTAAAGCCTCCTTGAGAGTAGCAGCCACGTTCTGTCACATGTGCAGCAAAGAGCTCGTGTCATGTCACATCGACCCTTCTCCTTTTTGGAAACTATGAATGTGGAACAGAAAAAAAAGAGAAAACCGGATCCTGACAGGGCAGCGTCTGTTGGCTGTAGCTGGTGTATTTTTGACGTAGCAGAGGAAGAGCGAGGGCAGTGTCCTTCCTGGTGTTATACAGCTTCCTGTACAAACTGGAATCTGATTCAGAGCCACTTGTTGCATTCACTCCCAATGCCATTGTTTCTCTGACCATTGATCTTTGGAGATTCCTTTCCGCTGACAGCACGGCCCTTCTGAATAGTGGTGGAATGTAACTGAGTACATTTACTCAAGCACTTTACTGAAGTAACATTTTGAGGTACTTTACTTAAGTATTTTCATGTTAGGCAACTTTATATTTCTACTCTACGGAGGGATATATAGTATTTTTTACTTTACTACATTTATTTAACAGTTATTGTTTTTATTATTTGCAGATTAAAGGCTCAGCACAGCCACACAGGTGTTTTCTTTTTTGTGATCAAATTTATTTGAACCGAAGAGATAAAGGCCCTGTTCAGACTTGGCATTAACATGCGTCCTGAGTGATCAGATCACAAGTGGACAGCTTTAAATACGTCTGATTACACCTGGCATTCGAATGCGTCTCCACATGTGTCTCCAGTGACCACTTGTGATCCGATCTCACTTCCCCGCTCTATATTCAAATAAACACGTAGTAAACACATGGCTAATACAGTAAATGTTGTGACGTAATATTACAGGAATGTCAGTAGTAATATCCTACATATTTGTGAATTCGGTACATTTTATTAACATACAAATATAAGGCTATTGTACCGTTGGTCCCCGGGGACCTCCGTGCCGCTGGCAATGCCGCTTTTGCCAGGTAACAGCGGGGTACAGAGATTCAGAGAGCCGGGGATGAGAGCAAGCGAGCGGGCAGGCGGGTGTCAGCTCTGTGCAAAGCACCGGAACAAAAACACCGACACAACTCCGACAATATGATAATAATGAACTTCCCGTGCCTAGTCTGATAGTCTAGATATGTAGCCTATAGATAAGATATATTTAAATAAAATACAGATGTACCGACAGGTTACAGTAGAGCACTGAAGCCGTTTCCATGCTGCGAGGCAGACAGGCGCTTGCTCACTACTAAAAGGATGTGGTCATATGTGGCCCAGACCACCTCTGAATGTGGTCGGAAAGATCCGATCTCAATGCGTCCTCAATGCGTCTTGAGTGCGTTCACACCTGTACTTAGAGCTGTCCACTTGTGATCCGATCACTCAGGACGCATGTTAATACCAGGTCTGAACAGGGCCGTACACTTACAATCAGCAATACAGCAGTGAATAAAGGTAATGAAACAAAACACTATATATATAAAGGAGTCAGTAAGATTTAACAATAATATGATAGACCACAAAAAGCACACATAGTCAATAATGGATGCAGATGAATATACATGCATAAACATGCATCTAGACATACATACGTATACACATTATATATACAGTATATTCATGCATACTGACATATAATACATAATAACATTTTGCACATACAAACACATCTGCAGTAAGGAACAAAGTGATGACCACTAAAGTAAGTGATACTGATATAAGCAGTGCTGCGTCAACTCTTATAAATGTAGCCAGTATTATAACACCGAAAGATGTCTACAACAATCAGTAAAAGACACAGATTATAAAGCCCAAACAGGGAAAGAAGAACTACAAAAACCTCACAGAAACAGGACCAGAGGGGGATTCATGAATAAAATAAAGTTACATTTCTTAAATAGATAGATAAAAACAAAGAAGAAAGAAGGAGGCCTTTAAGATCCTCCACTGTTTGGGCCCAAAGTCTTATAGTTTCCTCTTTTGCTCCATGGATGCGTGCTGTGATGTGTCAAGATAACCAACATCTATAAAAGTGAGCACCCATTGCCGCCGAGTTAGAGTGTGTGGAAGCTTCCACCTAGTTGCGACCATCTTCTTGGCAGCTGTCAGACCAGTCAAAAACACTTTGGGGCTTTTTGTAGTTGAAGCTAAGAGAGATCATTTGAAAATCAATACAGATGGGGACAGGGGGACAGGGATGTGTAATATAGTGGACACATTTTCTTTCACCACTTTCCAGAAATTGGCTACACCAGGGCATTCCCAAATTATATGATTCAAGGTACCAATCGCACCTACAGTATATGGCATAATGTACAGTTTGGGTCAGCTTTAATGTGAAGTTTACTTGGAGTCATATCCGTCCTGTGAATGAAATTTAAATTAATTTGTTGGTGGTCAGTATTCCTGGACCTGGACGACTGCTTTACTGTATCCAAAACACCATCCCAGTCAAAATTTGGGATAAGGTCAGGGAAATCTGTCGGCCACAACAACACACACAGGTGTTTTCAATATCTCTGGCTGATTAGACCTATAGTCAGGTGTAGTTGGGTGGAGCCATGCTGGGAATAGACCTTTTTCACAACAGACATTTTGAGATGTCAGGGTTTCCGCCAGTGTATTGCAAGCTGCCGGGCCCAATCATCGGGGAATTATGTATTTTTAAGAATTTCTTTAAGCTAAAATGTGTTATACAGGTAGCAAACTCCTTTATACTCAATGCGTATGTTGTGTGCTTAACGTTAGTGAGTGTGTGTGCGGTTGAGAAAAAGAGAGAGAGAGACAGAGAGAGACAATGTACATGTGTGTGACGGACGATGAGTATGAAGTTAACATTAATGTAATAGCTGACACTTGGTCGCCGTACCTAACAACTTTTCTGGTGGAAACCCTGCATGTCACAGGAGAAGCACAGGTGTAAATTATAAAATGAATGATGGCTGAGCTCCATTTAGCTGCTTTAGTATCAGGGTCCAGGTATACATCAGACCGGGAAGACGTCATCCAGAGTAGGCTTGCATGACCCCGCCCCCTTTTGGGGGAAAACAATCCCGTGTCCCTCGTACACGGCAACAGTGTACAGAGAGGAAGTTGAAACATGACTCCAAACTTCTACATTAAGCAAACCGGTAATAGTAATAACATTATGCCCAAGAGTTACTGTGTAGTTGGTTGCACGCACCAACAATAAATCCCAAAACGCTGATCTCTGATTTGTTCCCCTGCCATGTCCTAAAAAAGATATAATTGAGGGGCTTTATTGCTCCAAGCATGGCAACCAGACCAGCATGGCGTCATCGCCGAGGCTGCGCTCCCTTTTGGGGGAAAGAAACTCGCTGTCACAGAAGAGAAAATTATGAAAATCTGTTGTGTAGCGGGTTAACCGAGACTTTCACACTGAGATTTGAGGCACATGCGATACATGAATATGCTGGTGACAGTGACTAGCATGGCTAGCTAACGTTAGCTTGGGTGGGAAGCTGCTGCAGTAATACAGTCATACATTAACTTTATAGCAGCATCAGACTGTCGTCTCCAACTAAATCTCAGCCTGTAGATCAAACAGTTGGCTGTTAACACGTTGGTTATTTACAGATGACACTTAGCCTAACGGGATTCAATCGAATATGTATAAAAGTCTGGATAAACAATATCCGGCCGCTGTGTTGGACGGGGGAAGATTGAAGTGACATGGCGGCGGTCCACCTTAATTTATTATGGTATCGCGACCGCTCAGGTTCAGGCAAGATCGCAAAATAATTATTAGACATGTGTATAAAACAGATGTTTGTATAACGAGATGAAAGCGTCAAAATTACGATCCAAACATACGTCAAATTGCATTGAAGTCTATGGGATCTTTGGTTTGCTTTACCCCAAAAGGGGGCACGGCCTTGACATTTTGCGAAGTACCCGTGGCATGCTGGCTGGCTGGCTGGCACTGTCATGGTTTGCTTACTCCTTAAAGAAGAACTCCATCAATTTACACATGAAAGTCTGTTTACAGGTCTTGGGAAGAATGTGAACAAAAGCTGTATAAAGCCTTTTGTGTCTCCAGTCAGTGTCGGTTGGGGCTGAAGACTACAAGGTTGAAAATGAAAACAACCTGGGGGTGTGTAGTTAGAAAGAAGTGAGGTTACCAGACCTCTGTAACCCGCTCCTCATCTCTGATCGAGGCTAGCAGCTCGAGGCTACATAAGCCGCAACTAGCATAACACATCCGACCAATCTGTCAGCGGTTGAGTTGCATTGTGGGTAATGCACCAGGTTTTGACAAGGAAGAATAATGTGTGGAAAAAGAAAAAGACAATATCTCTGGTACTGCTGCATGAATTTTGATTAATCCTCTTTTTAAAGTGTCCACCGGTAGTCAGGCTATGTAAAAGGAGTGCAATGCTAAATCGGTAGAATACTGTTTTATAACAAAACCAAAAGAAGGGTGAGGGAGATGTCAATCAAGAGCAGTTTACACAGTCACACTGTCCTGAGAGGTCTAATTAGGCAACATAAGTGAAAACACTTGTGTGGGTGGACTTAAGGTACAGTGTGTAACGTTTTGGGGGATCTATTAGCAGAAATAGAATGTAATATTCATAACTATGTTTTCATTAGTGTATAATCAGCTGAAACTAAGAATCGTTGTGTTTTCATTAACTTAGAATGAGCCCTTTATATCTACATAGAGTGGGTCCTCTTCATGGTATCTGCCATGTTGCTTTGTCATGTTTCTACAGTAGCACAGAACGGACAAACCAAACACTGGCTCCAGCGAGAGCTTTTCGTGTTTTTACGTTACCTGAAGGCCACCATAGTTCTCTGACACGCTTGTGAAACTGCGGTATCGTGAGCCACAGAGTGCAAAACCATGGTACTGCCAGCCACTGTCTGACTTCTGTTACTCCTAAAGTAGTGTTATTATGGTAAGGATGGCCTCTGAGCGAGGCGAACGGCGTTATCACGGTTTTCCAATCGGCGGCTCACATTACCGCAGTCTTGGAAAGAGAGGACTGAGCGGAGGGGTACTCAGTTGGTTGCAATCTGCATCCACACCACTATTGATCCTAAACGACGGACAAATGCAGGCATGTTTCCTGTTTCGCTGTGATCTCCAGACGATTCCAGACGATTCGCAGGTCAGAGTTCACCTTTGCCCGAGCACATCGGCTGATAGAAACACTGATACACTGTGTTTGGAAATGGAGGAGTTATTATTACATTGTGATATTGCTACTTTTACTTAAACAAATGATCTGGATACTTCCTCCCCGCCGCTGTTTCTGACTAATCCTCCTCCTCCTCCTCAGATAATCACCATCGCTAACAACCATGTGAATCATTGCGCGTGGCACCCGTGCACTCGTACACCACATGCAGTAACGTCGGGGAAAGATCTGTCAGGTTTCATGTGAAATGTCATCAGTAAGCTGCCACGCTCATCAGTATCACACAGAGTCCCTAAACACATCACAGCCGTGGTTGTGGTGATTGCTCTTAATTAAAATGCTTGTTTTTGTCTCTAATAAGCAACCGCTGCAGAATTCAGACAAATTTCCCACATTAATTTCATCTTTTTTCACCAACATGCCGCTCTGACCAACCAAATACCTATCTGTGTGTGTGTGCGTATAAACAACACATGCTCATTAGAGTGAATGAACACACCTGTCTGTTTGGAGTCCAGGTGTTCCCTGCAGGTGATGATGCACTGCAGCTCTGCTCCAGCTGGTGGCAACAGGCCCTTATTTCATCAGGTGCAAAGCAACCACCTTACCGCTCCTACACCCTGCAGGTCTGTCTGAGTCATAGTGGGAAGCTATTTAGTTGGCTACAGGCATTATGATGAACACCTATGCCCCAAAAGTCTAGATTGTGTTGTTAAATGCCTCTTTGTGCATAAGCATTAGGCATTTTATTAGCCTCAAACTGTTTCTCATTTAGCTCTGAATATAGGAACAACATAAAGTTAATGTAATCAGTTCAATTCATTTATTTAACCACCGTTTAGTGAGTTAAAAGAACCTCATTACAGCCCTTCTGCATACGCTGTCTGATCAAAGATTTTTAATGCTGGCATTGTTACATTTTAATTTTGGTTAAGTTATTAAACTCACTGCCTTTTTTCAACAAAACAGCCCATTTTTAACAGGCAATTATAGACAGTCAATGCGTCACCATCGGAGCTTGGACTTATTTGACACCCGCCTGTAAAACAATTGCTGAAATTCGTCCAGTCAGTTCAAGTTCGAATCAGGTCTGACGTTCTCCTGGAAATCCTCCACTCAGTCGGGTTCGCGTCATTCGGATTGGACAAGCTGCAGCAGCTTTGTTTGACACGCAGCATCCAGGATTTTGACTGTTCAGGCTGAAAGGATTTATTCCTCCAGTTCATCCATTAAATACCAGTTTATCTGAAAGTGCATTTATTTGCAACTCAGCATACCGAGCATTAGTTTGATCCTGGTTTTAATATGCTGTTTATGAAACACAGTGGTGGCAAGTTACTAAATATGTTGTGTAAACGTGTTGTGTTTTAGAGAAATACAATGTACTTTTTACTCCTACATACTGTATATCTGACCTACTTTGAAGATTTATGTACACAATATATGATCCTCTTATACAGATATAATTTATTGTTATCGATCATACTACCCAATGGTATATAACGATTAGTTTTATATCAACCTGCTCCAATGTATCTTCATACAACGGTTCATATGATATCTTACGAAAGGTTTTGTTATTTTTCATGCGTTTTTTTATGGATATCCCGCAACAAAAGCGATCAGCGCACCGGCATTATACAATGACATACAGTTTGTCAAAATCAAATCAAATCAAATGTTCAATTACATTTTTTTAGAGGAAAATAAATTGTTTAGATTAATCAATTAATCTGTAAAATAGTCCATAGAGTAGTGGCAGACATGACATTCCCACTGAGATAACATCCGGGATTAACTTACTTATTTTAACCCAAACCATGATGTTTTCCTAAACCTAACCAAGTCGTTTTTTGGCATAAACCTAAAAAAGTAGTTTTGGTGCCTAAACCTAATGAACCGAGACCGTTTCGAGGGTGCGTCCTGTAGTACTGTTGACCCACAGATAGACCTACTGTACTTGCAGGGTCTGAGTTAAAATAACTACACAAGTGGTGTTACTTAAGTATTGAAGTTATGTGACAAATAAGTCAACATTGAATTCTGGTTTCACATGGTGCACAAACAGCGGTCTAATGGGTGAAAGTCTGAAGTTTTTAGACCCACCCATCCACCCCGACCTCCTCCCCATGTGGACTTTGGCGCTCTTTATACCACATACTACCTGTCCTAACTCACAATTACGTGAATTACAAACGAATTGTTTGTCAGTCAGTTATATACAAATTATAATGTATTAATTATATGTATTACATATGTGGCTACTTACAAAATTCTGCTTACATTTTTATGCATCCGCCAGAATAATCAAATAAGCAGTGGTGGTCTTCCACCAGTATTCAGATCCCTAAAGTGAAAGTAGAAATACTGCACTGTAAAAATACTCTGTTGCAAGTAAAAGTCCTGCATTGAAATGTTACTTAACTAAACATGCGTATTATTAACTAAATGTAATTAAATAACAAAAGTACGTTGACTGTTATACTATTACTCATCATATCATTAGATTATTCATCCTGATGCATTAATGTGTTAGTAACATGTTACTGTTGTAGTTGAGGTGAAGCTAATTTTAACTATTTTAGGGCTGCAACCAATTATCATTTAATGATAAATCGATTAATTGTAAAATGTTAGAAAATAGTGAAAAATGCCCATCACACTTCCCCAGAGACCAAAGTGACGTCTTCAAATAGCTTGTTTCGTCCAGCCAATAGTCCAAAACCCAAATACATTTAAATCACTTTCATAAATGACAAAGATAAGTTGTTACAATCTGGAACTATTAAATATGAGTTACTAAAATAGTTCAGATTCATTTTCTGTCCATTTACTTATCGATTAATTGACTGATTGTTTCAGCTCTTACTGTTGTAAAATCTTGATTTATAAAGCAACTAGCAACTCCAGCAAATAAGTATAATAATATTTTCTTCTGAAATGTAGTGTAGAAGTATAATGTGCCATCAAATGTAAACACTTAAATATAAGGGTCTGAAATTTGTACTTAAAGACAGTATTAGAGTAATGTAATGTAACACCTTGACGAAGGTCATTCTGCTGTCTAATAAGCACTTTCACTTTTGATGCTTTAGTGTATTTAGCTGTTTATACTTCTGTGCGTCTACTTAGGTAAGATAATGGATGCAGGACTTTTACTTGTGATGGAGTATATTCAGATTGAGGTGTTGCTGCTTTTACTTAAGGATCTCAATAATTCTTCCACCACATGAAAGAAAAATAATCAAACTAAAAGTTGCTGTCTGGAACGAGAAAAAAAATGAGCATAAGAATCACACTCTCTAGGCCCACATGTCATACGAAGATGTAAAAACTGGACAAATGAACCGCGGGCATCAGACAGGATTGCATGCAACAGAGCGGGTCAAAAGTGTTTTCAAAACGGCAGTGAATTACAATGAGAAAAAGCAGCGAGGCAGAGTGAGGAGGACGAGAGCAGCCAAATACGCTTGTTATCAAGTCAAGTCGAAAGGATTCAGCAGAGCATGCTTGGCAGAGCTATAATGCAGCCGAGTGGAGATGCACTCTGTTATGTCCGGTGGAAACCTGTAGGTGGAGTGGATCCTCCTTCCTGTATGTTCCCACCAAGCATGATCATCACTCCGCCATCTAAATCACACTGATATGTCCGCCTGTAATCACCAGTCCTCCTCTTTATTGCCTGGGAATATTGAGCGCTACACGGTCAAACTGGCGAGTCTGTTTGATTAATGTTTCAATTAAAGAAAGGAGAGAGGGAAAAGGTTACTGAGTAGTTGCAGGGAGTGGGTATTATTATTGGGAACATTTTCTGTTTGATTATGTTGGATGGGAGTTCAGGAAAGTTCCTCTCATAGCTCAAGCAACCCCTGGACAGCTGGAATGAGAGTGGAAAAAAAAGAGAGAGCATGGTTAAAAGAGAGCAGGATAAATGTTAGCGGGATAAATGTCATAAAAGTGGGGTATATACAGGAGCTGTGAAACATTCTTATGAACGTTTCTGGGATTAAATGTTTAAACTCAGATGTGGGAAAGATATGGTTCTGGGCTGAGTTAGTATTTTTTTATGGCTATTTTAGGGTTTTCTGCAGTGAGCCAGCTGGCGGTGGACGCTGTGGAGGAAGCAGGTGTTTCAGATTTGAGTGGCAGGTGGTGATCTATGCAGATCTATGCAGCCAGAGTGAACCACCGGATAAATCCATAATTTCTTATTACAGCATGCAAGAATCCAACGAGAGCCACTTCTGTATTGTAGGTTTTGTGTTACAGCACATGCAAATACACATTTATGTCACAAATATGAGTCAAGCACACATAGAAATAAGGCAAACATGCTGGCACACTTAATCTTTGGTTAAAGGAATAGCACGACATTTTTGGGAATATGCTCATTTGTTTTCTTGCTGAGGGTTATCATTTTAAAGATTATGTTTTTAGGTTTTTTTTTGCCTTTATTAGAGCAGCTGAAGAATGACAGTAAAGGTGGGAGAGAGAGGGGATGACACACAGTAATAAAGGACAGCAGGTCGGTTGCTGAGAGTTGAGGCCTTTGCACACCAAGTCCGTATTTTTACATATGTGTATTTTTAATCCGTCCTTCGCTAAAAATCGTTACAAACAGAAACCTTGCACACTGAGTCTGATGCATGTTATTAATCTATTCGTTGTGAAAATGCACAATAAACTGAATTAATTACGTGGGTGCAATGGATAGCGGTAGTCCCAAACGGGACTAATGAATGAATGATTATCAAGAAACTATCGTTTAGCTGCATACAGCACAATGACTTCCGTCTAATCTTTCTTATATCCTTTGCTTTGCAACCATCCCCGATTCCAAGCTGTTCTGCAATCACCTGCCACAATCTATCTTTAAATTCTGCATCTCTGTATTCTTTACTTTGTTTGTCATAAAGTGCTTTGTGCTGGGAGACAAATGAATGAAGTGAACCAGCTTATCAGATGCAATTTTGGATGATGATGTTTGCATTTACGGTGGCCCTGAGTGGTCAAACAACTCTGACGAAAGCAAAAAAACGCACCTGTTCCGAAAACTTAAATGACGGACGAAAGTTTCAGAGTCGGTTTGTACACGTGATTGACACAATGTGAGGTCATTTATTTTTAAATGTGCAACAAAAAATGCGGACTTGCTGTGCAAAGGCCTTTAGATGAGAAAATCGATACCACTCTTACGTTTGTAGACAGGAGACAGGTAGCTTAGCTTAGCGTAAAGACTGGAAACAAGGGGAAACAGCTAGCCTGGCTCTGTCCTAAGGTACAGAAGTCATAAAGCTGTTTCACACCAAGCACAGATTTTCGTCCGAAAAAATTGCGCGGAAATTTATGAAAACTGACTAGCATCAAATTTAGGGTCTAATTAGTTTATATATTGTGTAGTTAATGTAATTGTAGGCCCTTAGACATTCTCTGATGGATAGGTGTTTGTTGTGTGGAGTGGACACTGACTTTATTTCAGAGGAAACCTATTAGGCCTCATTCACGAGTGCAGATGATTTGGACCTGATGTTCATAGTTGTCATGTGGAAAATTTGCATGTGGATATTTCGAATCCCTATGCCACACTTTCGCTTCGCACTGGTGAGAAACGGCTTTAAAAACTATGTTTTACACTTAATAAAATAGCCATTTCCACCTGCTTCCAGTCTTTGTGCTAAACTAATCCAACCGGCTGCTGGCAGTTAACAATCTGAAGTGTAAAATCAACAATGTGTAAGTTCTTTGGACAAATTAAACAAACAAGATGTGTTCATTAGTGAACTTTAAAGGTGCTGGTTGGTGGATTTTTGTTACGTTTGGACAGAGCCAGGCTAGCCGTTTCCCCCGTTTCCATCGTTTGTGCTAAGCTAAGCCAACTGTCAGCTGACTGTAGCTTCATATTTATCGTGGCTATGAGAGTGGCATCAATCTTCTCATCTAACTCTCAGCAAGAAAACAAATAAGCCGTTTCTCAAATATTGAGCTATTTCTTTAAAGCATCAATAAACCTTGAAGTATATCCAGCTCCCTTTTCTCAGCAGGTGAAGCCGATTTTCCGTTTCCACCCTTCAATAAAACCGGACAACCACAACACACAATCCTTGTTTGGGAAATCTTGTCCTAAAGCTATGATCTCTAAACACTAACTCTGAAAGTATTTACTAAAACAGTGGTGGCTCCTGGCTGCATGTTTTAACTTGTAATCGGTGCTCAGATTCACAGCTCGCAGCCCAGGAATGTAGGGCTTTTCTACTAGCTTGGGGTGGTGCTGTCGCTCCCACTGTCAGTCTATCATTATGCCAGAGTTGATACAAACACACACATGCATGCACGCACATGCACACATAGGTAAATATGTGTATACAACTGCGAGGTATTGCATTATACACCTTGGCCTGCACGATTTAGCTCAGTTTGAGCTAAAAAAAAAAATAATCTTCACAACACGACATTATGATGAATGGAGAAAATAAACGTTCCAAAAGCTCTGGAAAGTGTTTTGGGCTGGAATAAATTATTGATGCGTATTGATGTTGTGTCAACATTCATTCATACTTTCAGACCACACCAGAGTGTATTCATCGAAATGTTAGCACACGGAAAAACACTCCTACACACACACACACAGGAGATGCATTAGGATGATGATCACACCTGTTCTCTGTATCTGAAGAGCGCCAATGATCAATAAGACTATGAGATGAAAAGGAGAGGGGAGAGGAATTCTGTTGCCGTACAGAAAGTGATCCCAATCAATTTGAGGAGAGAGACACGCTGCTTTGCTGAAAATGTAGACTTTTACATCCTCGCCTCGAATGAAACTGATCTCTTTTAGAAAGGAAAGAAACATCGACTTCTCTCCTGCTGCTGTGAAAACGTTACACCCCTGACCAAAAAAACACTTTATCCTCTGACAAAATGGTGTGGAAAGGAAATATTTACATTTTGAGCGTTTAAATGCGCTTCTGTGGGAAATCTACATAATGTGCAAGCATGCGTACGCACTGACGTGATTGTTCTGACAGACTTTGTAGTTGCTGTAGGCATTAAGCTGAATAGCCAACACTGTGTCTCCTTCCCAGGTAATCCACTTTACAGGTCACCGTCCTCCAGGTATCTCAGAGGGCAATCTGTATTGTCTCTGCTCTCTGTGTATTATCATCATGAGGCGAGAGAAGATAGAAGACAGCAGCAGATTGGATGACGTCACATTTATTCCGTCTTGAAGAAGACACAAAGATGATCACGGTCTCAAAAGGAGACCTTTAACTCTCTCCCATTGGACTTAAGATCTGTGGACACCTTTAATTCCTGTTTAGAATTGCTTTTTTAAAATGTATTTGTATTAATTTGACACTTTTTAGCTTATTTCTTTATGTCTTTATGCATTTCATGTCTGGTGCTCTGTCTTTAATTTACTTTTTTTGTCTTTTATTGTGAAGCACTTTGTGATATATGTTCTTGAAAGGTGCTAAATTAATAAAATTACTGACTTAATTTAATGTGACTGCAGTTTTTTGTTAAATTTTTTTCTAGGCTAGTAGTATGTATATTTTGAATTGTGTACATGTTTAATTGGGCTGGTTGGTTTCTTATGCGCCAGGAAAAAGTAGAAAAAGAGTGTTGACCAGATTATTATATATATATATATAAAAATGTGAATCACACAAGTAAAAGCAAAATGAGAATCTAAGACATAAAATGGGCTTAAATATAAAATAATGTCAATGAAAATTTGTGGTAGACATAATTTCAAATGGATAACCTGAATGTAAACAACAATGTAGTATGTATATTGATATGCATATGAGAAGTAAGAGCAAGATGAAAGTCAAGAACAAGAGAAAATCAGCTATTTAGTGGTTAAATTTAGCGCCTGTACAAATGACCTATATTGGGTTACTCACGGTAATGTTGTAGTGCTTTAACAATTTAGTATATCCAGCAACAGCATAAATGAAACCGCTTTTAACTAACGTTAGCAAGGAGCATACCTTCGTTAGTAGCATACGTTAGTTGGTCCAAAGATACTCTATAATAAATATCACGCATTTCAAGCTCCGCCAATGGTTTCAAATGGTATACACTTCCTGTCTCCTAAGTGGGCGTGGTCATGGCGTGTTCACCTGTGGATGGATGAAGCAGATTGGGTTATACTTGCATAATGTATTTATATTTTCTTTTGCAGATATCAGATATCTACACCGTTAACAGCCATATTTAGCATTACGAAAATCCGTTAGCTAGGGCGTTAGTGAACGCTAGTTGCCAGATCTTGCGAGAGTTGCTGAGACAGAGAAAGGTCTCGAACAAAGTCAATTTTCTCCTGATTGTCTGAAAAATGTAATTTTAGTGTCAGAATTTTGGGAAGGTATGTGGCTTGTGAAAACTGGGTCCAATATTTAATTTGGTGATTATGGCGCGAAAGAATCGTACATAATCTGTGTTCACGTTAACTTCTCCCATTGGAGTTAATAGACTCAGGACATGCCATTAGCCTCCTAAAAGGCAGTAGTGAAACCCACAAGACACTGATACAGGAAACTGACTCCCATGGCACCGTCTCCTGTCTGAAATGTCTCTGTATAGTCGCATACGTTAGCCAGTAGCATACATTAGTTAGTGGGCCACTCATAGTCGATACCCACTGTCACTTCACAGACACTTGAGCAGCACAGTAATGGTGGCATTATGTTCCTCAAAGCCACTTTCAAATATTTGCACTGGTGAAATTGTTTCTGTGTTTGGTATGAATAATTTATATACTGTATATTTCCATGTATTTACCATATATATGAGTGCACAGAGTACACTAGAGAATCAAACAGGAACTGTGTGGGCAATACAGGTATTTATTTATCTATTATCTAATTTATATGCTGATTATTTTTGATAGAAACAAGTATATAGCATGAACCAGTGCCACATACCACACCATTTTTAGCCTAGTTTGCAATCCTCATCTCATAGATGGGCCTTTATACAAATACACAACACTCAATTCAATTCAATTCAATTTATTTTTTTATAAAGCATCAAATCATAACAGAAGTTATCTCAAGATGCTTTTCATAGAGAGCAGGTCTAGACCGAGAGAGATAGAGATGCACAGCAGCTATACAGTAAGTAGTAATACAAATAGGACTAATAACAATAATCAATAGTGGAGGGTTATATTAGAGTGATAGTGAAATATCAGTAATAATAGCTGTAATAATAATCGAAATATGACTACTACTACTACTAATAAAAAGGCTGATGATAATGATAGTAGTAGTGGGTCTCAAACAGGGCCGCGGCAGCAGACGCAACCACGATCCAGGTGTAACCTTGATCCATGGATACCTGCGAGACAAGAAAGTCTCCAGGGAATTAAGATATTCATGCAAAACAGCACAAAATACAAGAAATAATACAAACAATATACCATAAAGCTCAATGACGAGCACCAGATGATTGATCCCTCTATTTTGTACTATGGATATTATTTATTATATTATTCTTTCACATATTCAGATATATATACTTACAAATAAATGTCACACTATATTTTTCAATATATGACATTATTGAGTCAAATTGTGTTACAGCCGTGTGCCTTCATTACACTTCATTATGTTTATCCGTGTGAATAAGTAAATGCTTTTGTCAGGAGAGTGGTGGAGAGATTTCGTGAGTGATGAACTCTTCACCTCTTGCCTTTGGGCTCTTCACAGAGGAACTTCCTGTTGTTTTCTTTGTTACACGCATTGAAAACTCTGAATGGGTTTTGAAAAGTCGTCTTTTTACTCTCAGCCCCGGGCTATGATCATAAAAACAACAGATACCTGAAGGCGATGTGAAGAGACTTTTAAGATGAGAACCACTTGAACCTGTCCTCTTCAAGGCTAAACATCCAGTATGTCTTAATAAAAGACATGGGCATTTATATGCAGAAGATAATGCCTGTCTGCAGTTCTATAATATATAATTCTTTGCCACATTAAAAACTTTAATAGCATGCACATTCCTGTCAGAGGGGAAATTGGTGTGCGGATTTATATGCTTTGGCAAATACTTTTTTTTCTTTTTGGCAGCTCATTTTTCAGTTTAAACTTCCTCTATTTGTGCAGGTATATTTCCCAGTAGTGAGAGCTCCTAAGTCCACCGTGCAAGTACATGTCTCCGGAGATTGAGTGACATCCCCTGCTTTTAAGAGGATTTTATTTTGTGAAGCCAGGGAGATGGACCGTGGTGCTAATCTATTCTGACACTGCCATGCTGGTGGATCTGCTATTCATTCAGGCAAAGCAAACAGAGGAGGGGAAGGCAGGTCGTTTTGCTTCCTCTGCCCTCATTGTTAAAAAACCCCGCTCCTTCAGGTGTCTGCGGTCATAATTGCGGGCTAAACTTTTGTGTTTTTTAGATTCATATCGTCACATTTGCTCCACTAGCTGCTGAGAATAACATAGTAATTGTGAAAGCAGCATGGAGTGTAAGTCCACACTGAAATTACCTGCTGATAAAATGCTGCAGGCTTAGGAGACTTAAAGAGGGCTTAAAGAGGTATATTTAAATTCCTGTGACTCCATGTTGGTGGGCATTGACGTGATCTTTGATTTTCCGAACCAGCATGAGGGCTAAAAAATCTTTCTTATCATCTCACTCATGTTTTTTTTTTGTCCAACACAGGCTGAAACAGGCTCTGGATTGACAAGTTCTGGTTAAACAACACCATATTTACGATGTTTTCTCTCTTTCTTTGCAGTGTATCAGAAATAAGTTTGCCTGGAATCTTTGAACCTGAAAAATGATTGCCTTGGGCCTTCCATCGCCACTCCTACAACAAGAAAATGTTTTGAGCGAGCGCGGCACATGGTGAGTCACGTCTCCTTCAGAAGAATCTTCTTCGCATTTTGCACACTGAACCTTTTCATTCGCTTTTTTCCTCACTCAGTCCCTTCTGTGCAGATGATTACTGTTGCACTGTGATGACAGGAATCCCATGACATGGCCAGACTTGCAAGCTTACATTTGTTGATGAATCGCCGTGCTTTAGGCAGCTACAGGTGCCTCTGTGGTGTAAACAGAGGCTGAATACAGCGAGGGCTTAATGAACAGAAAGGATATTATTATTATTAAGAAATACAGCCAGATTTCTGAGGAAGTCTTCAGCAGAAAATGAAAATCCTCTGATGTAAAGCTTCACAAGTGCCCCAGTTATGTTATACCCTTTTAAACTCTAGCTTTAGGATTAGTCCACCCCCATAAAAACTAACCTTTTGAAATTCAAATAGAACTGCTGAGCACTCTGCCAATGATATATGACTTTATTTTAAAATCTGTAAATGCTTTTATTGCCTTTTTTTAAGGCGGAACATAAAAGAGATCCCTGGGATTGTAATTATTGTTATGATGTATTATCTTCCACATTAGCCTCCATGACAAGCATCACAACAATCCTATAATTTTATGTTGGAGCCCTGGGATTTTCCAGTCTCTCCATCACATCTTTAGAAGTGCAAGTCATAGTATGCGGATCTGGTTAGGCTTTCAGAGCTGGGTGGTGACTGAGTCCTTCCAACTTGTCCTGACAACTCGGCAGGTTGGGTACTTCTCAATAGAAACACCTCGGCAGCGTCACGTCTGCTACCTGCACCTGCCACAGGCAAGTGCTTCTGCCTTACAAAGGCATAACTTAATGCTGAAGCAGGTCCCAGCCTGCATCCTCCGCCCCACTGCATCCTCTTACCCAGCCCTGCCTTGTTGTTCTCGCCGCCTTATTGTCAGACCACAAGGAAGGCAGGAAAAAGTGCCTACTTGACCTTCTTTGCTCGCTTTCTTTGCCACGACTTTCACAATAACTCCTATCCTGAAAGAACTGCTGGAGTGCTTCCAGCATTAGCTGGAGAACTTGAAATCCTCACCCCATCTGACATTATGGCGCACAAAATGAGTAACGCTGATAATGCTGTTTACAAGCAGCTCACAATGTGCCTTGTATATCAGCATATCCAATTTGTTTTCTGTACTGGCCCTGTCTGCGCGTCGATCAGGTGGGGATAGCTACGTATTATTAAAGGCTCCTTTCAGAGATGCTACAGTGTTCCTTCACAATAACGCCACCGCCATATAGCTTAGACCACTGTAAAACGAAAGCACTTGAATCAGTGAATCAGTGAGACAAAAGTCAAAACATGATCCCTCTGTGCTCGTGATAACCCCTCCATGCATGCCCAAACAGATATTATTTTGAATTCCTTCTCCTTTATCTCCATCTTGCTCCGCATCTGCTGCCAATTACATCATCAAAATGCTTCAGTTCCTGTTTCCTCCTTCTCCTGAATGGCTGATCACCCCTCAGTGGCAGTCGAACAGACCCACTGAGGAATAAATTTAGAAGGTGAATGTATTAGTGCATGTCTGAATGGATGAAGGGGAGTTATTAATGTCTGGGAGATACAGTACGTATTAGACCAAATGAGCATTATTCTGCTCCGGAGGGTGGAATTAAATTCATAATGAGGAACCGCTAAAGTGTATTCTCTAAGGCACTTAATATGTACAGGTTGGGGACGTAAACTTTTTTATGGACAATTAATCGAATAAACAAGAAAATAATCTGCAGATTAATTGATGATGAAAATAGAAGTTGCAGACCTAATTTACAAAGTCCAAAATCACAAATTTCCCATCAAAGGCTTCAGTACACATAAAAAAACAATGGTAATGACAAACCCAGAAATATTCTATATATTTAGAGTTAGAGTTTGTAGCCTAGTCAGGCTGTTCTCATACACAGTTTGTAGCTACACCTACGAGAAGTAATGCACTGTGATATATTGTATATATCCCACACAATCAATTTGTATGTAATCCACGTAATTGTGAACCAGGAAGTATAAAGAGTACCAAACGCTGTGTAGAGAGGAGGTCATCATCAGGGTGGATGATGGATGGGTCAAAAAACACTGGACTTTCACCCAGGAGACCAGCGTTCGTACCCCTTGTGAAACCAGACGTCAACGTTGATTTATATATCAAGTAACTTCCGTACTTAATTTACGCCACTTCCGTACTTATTTTAACCCAAACCACGATCTTTTCCTAAACCTAACTAAGTAGTTTTGTAGCCTAAACCTAATTTGTTTTCCTGTGAAGACGATCTATCTATCTATCCATCTATCCATCTATCTATCTATCCATCTATCTATCTATCTATCCATCTATCTATCTATCTATCTATCTATCTATCTATCTATCTATCTATCTATCTATCTATCTATATCTATCTATCTATACATCTATACATCTATCTATCTATCTATCTATCTATCTATCTATCTATCTATCTGTCTATCTATCTATCTATCCATCTATCTATCTATCCATCTATCTATCTATCTATCTATCTATCTATCTATCTATCTATCTATCTATCTATCTATCTATCTATCTATCTATACATCTATACATCTATCTATCTATCTATCTATCTATCTATCTATCTATCTATCTGTCTATCTATCTATCTATCCATCTATCTATCTATCCATCTATCTATCTATCTATCTATCTATCTATCTATCTATCTATCTATCTATCTATCTATCTATCTATATATCCATCTATCTATCTATCCATCTATCTATCTAAGAATGGAACAGTTGATGATTTTGATGTGTTTTAACTTTACTAACTTTGTCTTGTAAGCCTGGAAAAGAAAAGGAATGTCTGAAAATCTGATGGTACTGGTCGTATTGTTAAATGTATACATTTGTGGAGTCTCATAGCTGTATCTATGAGACAGTAATAAAAACGTAATTATTTCATTGATTTTACTATACTATAAGGTGTTCCTGTTATTTTGTCCACCCCCTGTACGTGCCTGTCCTTACTCTCTACTGTCAGACCACTGCAGCAGACTGAGTACATTCACAGTGTTTGACCCACTTGAGGAACTGAAGCTGAATCAATGTAGATATTGAAAAATTCCTTTTGGTAATGACTTGCGTCAGGTGTTGTCACCGCTCAGTCTATTACTGTATTGTATTTTTTTTATACCCCTGAGTCTACTTTGACTGATGGACAAGAATATAGGTCAATAAGATGAGCACACATAAAACTGGCAGTCCTTTTCTTACGGTGCTTGATGAAAAAAGCCAAGTCATTTGTCATTGATTTTTTCCCTGCCTCGCCTTCAGATTACTCTTGCTCCTCCACGATGCCTAATACCTCTGGGAGAGCGCAAGAAAAAGAGGGCAGCTACACCTGCGGCTGCTGAACAAGTGTATCACTGTCTGGGTGCTCTGTCCCGGCTTGTCGGGCCCTCTCACCTGGAATGTGCCGATGAGACAATCAGGTGCAATAGGCGCGTGGCAGCTTGCTGCAGGGAGAGATAACCTGCTCTGAGACACCGAGCAAAGAGCGGCGAAGGACTTTCCAACCCTCGTTTGCACATCTCTAAAACCCTCAGACGTGCCAATATAGAAAGAGAGAGGCCGTGTGACATATCGGCGAGCACGGTGGCTGATTCTAAACAGACTCCTCTCCAGGAGTAATGTCTGTAGATTCATCATCGTGCGGGCTTGTTTGACAATCCCAGCGTGACTCACTCAAAGGGTGGAGTGCGGTGAGATTTTTGTTTAGCCCGAGGGAGAGAAAATTTAATTTCTATCAAGAAAAAGGTCATGAGCAATGTTCCAGCTTCACAGGAAATGCATCAACGCACATAATTGGATAACCTATCAGTTTTGGGGGCACCGTGATTGAAGTGACAATATTTGCCAGTGATATTTGGTCAGCTGGATTGGAAGTGAATGAAAAATGCCAAACGCCAAGTAGCTCTTCGGCTGTGAAGGACCAACTGTTGCTGTAGCATTAATCTTTTATTTGCATGTTACGAAATATGTTTAAATATATTGTCACAAGAGTTGTTGAGCTTTAGATGCCAGCATCGTATATATGTATCTCCTAGGGCTGTCAACGTTGACGCGATAATGACGCGTTAACGCAAATTTGTTTTAACACCACTAATTTCTTTAACACATTAACGCAACTTGTGATTTTTAGGTTGTAGTGGGCTCAGTTTAAAAGCTAGAGTGAAGATACTGGTATCATATGAAACTAGAAACCTAATGAAGCCATTAGTACCAACCATGTCATACTAGTTTGTCACCAAGGAGGTTAAATAACTTCCCAAACTTGCGTTAATTTTTGCAAGGAAAAACTGGCATGGCCATTTTCAAAGGGGTGCCTTGACCTCTGACCTCCACATATGTGAATGAAAACGGGTTCTATGGGTACCCACGAGTCTCCCCTTTACAGACATGCCCACTTTATGATAATCACATGCAGTTTTGTCATAGTCAAGTCAGCACACTGACACACTGTCAGCTGTTGTTGCCTGTTGGGCTGCAATTTGCCATGTTATGATTCGAGCATATTTTTTATGCTAAATGCAGTACCTGTGAGGGTTTCTGGACAATATTTGTCTCTGTTCTGTGTTGTTAATTGATTTCCAATAATAAATATATAGAGATTTGCAAAAATCAAGCACATTTGCCCACTCCCATGTTGATAAGAGTACGAAATACTTGGCAAATCTCCCTTTAAGGTACATTTTGAACGGATAAAAAATGTGCGATTAATTTGCGATCAATTGCGATTAATCATGAAAATCATGCGATTAATCGCGATGTGTTATTTTGATTGGCAGCCCTAGTATATTCATGTTTATGTATAAGCTGCTAAATCAAATTATCTGATTTCCAACTAAAAATAACATTCCTACATTGTTATTTTTATTGGCTGGCTCGTGTTAAGATTTTTCTAAGTGATACAAATAACCACATGACCTCTAACCCCCCCTCCCAAACACACACACACACACACACACACACACACACACACACACACACACACACACACACACATACACACGCACACACACACACGCACACACACACACACACGCACACACACACACACACAAACACACACTAAACAAATAAAGTCTTGGGTCACAATGTCGGTACAGGCTCTTTTTTCTCTACACAAGACATCATAATCCTTCACTACTTGTAAATTTAGATTAATGGTTTGATAACAACAGGTCGTGTATGTATTATCTCGAGGCATTTCTGTAAAGCTGCATGATTTTTCCCCTTCTGAAGGGAATATTATTTACCGCTGAAACCCAAGCAAGATGTTTTGAGGAGAAAACGACCCCTCTCGAGTGTTCATTTTTCCAGAATGTGTGTGTTTTTGTTGTCTAGGTTTTCCTTGGTGGCAGTGAACAAAGCGTTCTACTGTGGAGTAGTTTCAGCAATCGCAGACACAGTGTCTGTACAGGGAGTTCCTGTCCCTGGCCCAAACCCACAGACCAACAGCAAAGAAGGACAAGGTCAACCATTGCCTCTGCTTTCTCTTGGCATCAAGGCAGAGGAGCTTTACCTCACCCTCGGGTTGTATTCCTCCAGGCTTCATGTCGGTGGATTTATTTTGCAGTGAGAGATGAATCTAATAAACCCTTTAGGATATATATTTTTACAGTGGCGCTTCATAAAAATCAGTCCAAGCAGCATTTATTATGGTAGCTTTTTAAACTCTGTTAATTGGTTTTCTTATCAAATGAAAACATATTAATACACAGACAGGGGAAGACACAGGGATGGTAGTACAGAAACAAAAAAAACAGAATAAAAAATAGAAAAAGTGCAGCGACCACTGCTGTAATGTTTGATTGAATGAATACAAACCACAATTGCCCTCCCAAGAAGACCGCAGGCGTATCAAGTGCCTTTTTTCACTTGCACGTCACTTAGCTTAACTTAGCTGAGCATAAAGACTCGACAGCTAGCCTAACGTGTCGTTTCTACACTTCTATATGCTGTACAAATCAACCAATTATCAAGGAGAATTAACATGTTAATTTATGAGCTTTACATTTTTTTTTTTTACACTTTCAAAAAAGTACTTGGCAGGTGATTGGATGAACCATCTGTCAATCAAACTAACGAAAGCGAAACTAACTGAAGGAGAAAACATTGCCGTTTTGCTCTTCCTTCAATGAAGAAAGGCTCTCCAGTTCTGACATAACCGATGCTTCTGCAGCATCTACGCTAGGGACGTTGATTTGTCTGGCGAGCCGGACACAAAGGCATTACTTGGAGCCTGACAAGATGGATTTTCGTGTGACATTTGATCCCGCGAATCTCACAGGAATCCAGCTGCTGTGCAAGGTTAGGGACTCCATGCCAGCGATGTATGGTTTAATTTGCGTCTGTAAATACATTAATTCATCAACGTCGCCACTGTGCATCACCCGTCGCTATGCATAGTTGTTTATCAATTCACGGCACTGCTGTACAGGGCTAAAAAAAAACTATAACAACCATAATTCATGTAGGCATAACAATACCCGTATGTGGGCAACACCAATATAAGGTTTCACAACAATCAGTATTTAATGTTTTATTTGGCTATAACTAATCAAAACTTTTGGGACTTTGTTTTTTGTACAGATTAAACAAATGACGTGTTAAGAGCTTTAGAGTTGCCTGTTGGCAGATTTTGCTACGTCCAGACAGAGCCAGGTCAGCTTTCCTGTTGTTTCCAGTTTTTACGCTAAACTAAGCTAAGCTTATTCGGGATGAATGAAATGATTGGACGGCCTACCTACGTGTCAACCAAGCGGCAATCTCCGGTGCTGAGAAATGAAGCCAACATGGAAGTGCCCAAAACTGCAGTTCTTCGAATGGCCACTTGGGGCAGGCTCCAAAAGTGAGTTAATCCCTATAGACCCCCATGTTACAATGCCCAACTTTACAGCAGAAAAAAACATGTTTACAAAATCAGTTTTGGTCTCTATAGTTTATATCCCCGTTCATGACAACTGTACCCTTTTAAATTATATGTGTGACGGGTTTCAGCTTCACAACCGTTCTTCAGAAACCTATGGGTGGCGTCCATATTTTATACAGGATATGCTACCTACCTACCTTCCTGCCTGCACGCACTCTGCCTGTACACTCATTGCGCGTCACCAGAGTCTTCCACAGGCTGCCAGCTTGAAAACTGTGAGTACTAACAATAGCCATGTTCGTTGTTTACGTTCTTAATGATCATTTTGAAGTGAAGTGGCTTTGGAGGGAGGCCTGAAGGGACGGGCTGTCAGATTTGCTTGCCGATTTTCTCACTAGATTTAGCGACTTTTGGAGCTAGTGCTGCTCGGTACTTTCATTGGAAAAGAGTTGGCAACACTGGGCTGGATTTTTTTTATTTTTTAAATCTAGCTTGTTTCTCCAATGTTACCTACCCATGCTTTAAAGATGTTCTACTAGGAAGATCCATCGTCATGGTGGTAATCTTAGTGATTTACAGGTACGGTTTGTGAAATATTTAACAGTCCATGTTAGTTTAACTCTTTGCTCTGGTAACCAAAGATTACGAGACAATTATCAGAGGCTGGAATTCCAAACTGTGCTGCACATGATAAGAGAAGCTCAGCAGTCGTGGAAGATAAAAGCAGAGACACCCACCAGTGAAAACACCAGAAGTCTTATCAGATTGCGATAGACTTTGTAGATCCTCCCTAATCTGTGCGTACTTGCTTTGAAAAAGCTTTCCCTGTCACATTAACTCTCTGCCATATGTGGTCCGTCACCTTAGTTTGTGTGGGAATCCATGCTCTTGTTTTTTTTAAAAAAAAAAATCAAGGCTTTTATTCATTAAAGAGAATTGATTTACATTTTTTTCAAATTATCTCCAGTGCTGTTCAAAGCTGACGGGCAATTACTCTTTCACAAGTGAGAACATCTATTAAATCTCGATCAAATTAATTGTAGCAAGTTAAAAGAGAGAGTGACGAGATAAATCTCCTAGATTAGATTTGATTCTTTTTTTTTTTAGATGTGCCTCTGTGAAATACTAAAGTATTTCAGTCAGCACAAAGATCACAGGATTTCTTAACATGTCACTCAGTAATACGCTCAAGTGATGCACACGGTTATAAAATGCACCTCACAGGACATTACAGATGATGCAAGACTTATTTTCCATGATATTGCTCTGACAGAGAGCTTACACATCCTCTCTGACAACTGCAGCATGCCTGCAGGGGGAATATCTGGCCTTTTGCAATGCAGCAATCCCCAGCGTCATTTTAGTTCCACATTTCAGAGTCCATGCACCGGCGTCGGCAAGGCCGGCTTTCTGCAAGGTTTCAGCAGCATTATGTGGAGTCTGACCTTTGACTTCATGCTAACACTGACATCATCAACATGTTTGGAGCTGGAGAAACAAGGTTGTACAACATGATCTGTGACAAAACCAGCGTCATTCGTTTCGACATTTAGACCTGATGAATATACATATACTGGTTTCTTTCTTTCATATAGTGTGAAGGCTGAAGGTGGTTAATTGGTATTTTAAGAGCTGCAGAAATCATGTTTTGTCTACTGAGCAGGCTGAAGGGAGGGGAAATCTCATTATCAAACTCTCACCAGTGAGCTTGTGCAATGTGTGAACAGTGTTTTTGTTATGATAGATTTGGTTTGTTTTTAAGTCCTCTATTAAAAGTACAGCTGCTGAAATGTAATTGGCAAAAACAAAAACAGCAACAAATTCTCGATTAATTTCCAGATTTTCCATGATGGACAACTGCAGCTCAGTGTTACATTGCTATATCCGAATAGACATGTTAGGAAACTATACTTAAAATATATGGTGATATTCTATTTCAACCTGATCTCATGGGAAGGTATTGCCTGTTAAAGCTTGATACTGTAGATTATTACTCCATAGACCTCCATTGTTGTTCAAACACTATTAAAATCACATACACTCACCGGCCACTTTATTAGGCACACCTGTTCAATTGCTTGTTAACACAAATAGCTAATCAGCCAATCACATGGCAGTAACTCAATGCATTTAGGCATCTAGACGTGGTGAAGACGACTTGCTGAAGTTCAAACCGAGCATCAGAATGGGGAAGAAAGGGGATTTAAGTGACTTTGAACGTGGCATGGTTGTTGGTGCCAGACGGGCTGGTCTGAGTATTTAAAAAACTGCTGATCTACTGGGATTTTCACGCACAACCATCTCTAGGGTTTACAGAGAATGGTCCGAAAAAGAGAAAATATCCAGTGAGCGGCAGTTGTGCTGACGAAAATGCCTTGTTGATGTCAGAGGTCAGAGGAGAATGGGCAGAGTGGTTCGACATGATAGAAAGGCAACAGTAACTCAAATAACCACTCGTTACAACCAAGGTATGCAAAATACCATCTCTGAACGCACAACACGTCGAACCTTGAAGCAGATGGGCTACAGCAGCAGAAGACCACCCGGTACTAGCACCGGCCACTTTATTAGGTACACCTTGTACCTAATAAAGTGGCTGGTGAGTATACATGAGACATGTTCCTTCATTATGATGAACATGGGCAATTACGTTTATTTTCAATCCCACATACACTGTTCTGCTACTGTAAACACTCTCACACAAACACAAGGCTTTCATTTCAGAGGACCGCTATTCGTGTCCCGTGTGTAAAGTTTCACTTTCACTTTATAATCAGCTGTTCTTTCGTGTCCCTTGATCACGTTAGTCTCATTTTCACTTTACAAACATTGTAATTTTGAGCCCAACAATGTAGGTTTTTCCTAAACCCAACTCCGTGGTTTTGTTGCCTAAACCTAATCAAGTTGACGCCACTCTGACCATCCTGCTATGTTGATTTGAATGGGAATGTCCATTGTCCTCTCATTTTATTTCTATGGATGACACAACACAACATGTGTTTGTTACACTTTGATTTTGTGAAGAGAAAACAAACAGGTTATAACATATTAAGTAATTAGAAAGCTTTTGAGATGCTGGAAGGCGGATTATGTTACCTTCGGACAGAGCCAGGCTAGCTGTTTCCCTCTGTTTCCAGTCTTTATGCTAAGCTAAGCTAACCAGCTGTAGCTTCGTATTCACCATTCAAACATGAGAGCGATATCAGTCTTCTTATCTAACTTTCGGCAAGAAAGGAAATAAGCTCATGTTCCAAAACTATTTCTTGAACTCGCATCTTAAAGAAGTAATGACATTTGCAAACTTCACCTTAAACTCTTGAACCTGAAAGACTGGAAAATGCATTACCATACATTAATATGGGGAAATAACATCTTAAACATACTGTCCCTTTGAATTATGCAACATAAATTGTACTTCCAAATGTATTGCTTCACTTAACAAGTCTTTGATGTGACACCCCCACTGAGTAAAAAAGCACAACAGGCCTGCACTTCATGATAACAATACCATTATAGGACATTATTGGCCATGGTCGTTGCCTCTTTCAACAAATCATGCCCGTGCAAGCATAGCCCCCTTGGGAGCTGCCTCGTCTACACCACATCCTAGTGAGTAAGAGCAGCCCAAGACGCTGATGTACTCCTGGCCCTGCCTACTTCTCCACACCTACCCCACCGTGTCATCACGGTCAGGGCTACTCGCTGAGCCGTAATTACCTCGGACTGACACACACAACAAGGGAGATGCCTTCAAGTAAACACAGTCCAGATTCTCACTTCAAAGCTGGAGCATGCTGATAACAAAGCACACCCTGGAGAGTCCCCCTCTACCCTCCCACAGAGAGGGTGGCCGGTGGCTCGCGGGGGGCCGATAGTGGCGGTGGCGTGAGAGAGAGAGAGAGGAGGTGTGAAGTGGCTTTTGACAGCACAGCACCTGCTGCGTCTTCACTGCCAGGCAGCGCCTCGCCATTTGTCTCGACTGACCGGTTAGCGCGGGCCGAGGGGATTAGAGCTGGAGGGGGGTTCAACCAGGAGGCATGTTGATGGGAAAGAGTGGTGTTGAGAGAGGTGGGGGGATGTTGCTGTGTGATCGGACACACCCTCTGTCATCCCAGTGGAACATTCCAGCTGTCTGTGGCAAACTAACGCTGCTGTTGTGGGATGATGACGCGTCTGCCCCCACAGGCCCTCGATTCATATCCATTCGTGTGCTCAGTGGCATGTCTCACATTGATGCTATCATCAGTGAACCCAAGCCAGAGGTTTTTTTTTAGTGTCACTTCAATCACAGAGGCCTAAATTAGTGTTAATTTGAGCGCCATTAGCATGATCTCCTTAATACAATCCAAATGCTGCTGGTTGCCTTTAAAGTCACGCCTTATCCCACATCACTCGGTGTCCTCTCGGTCTCTTATCAGCCGTGGTTTTCTCTGCGGCTCATGACACAGCTGGATCAGGTCTCCTGTGATCAGTCCACTGGAATGAAAGCATCGGTGCAGACCAGACAATCTCCGAACATACTCAAAGGCTGTGGTGGAAGGCAGAGGAATGCACCATTGACAGAGGATATTTATGGCAGGGAAGACTGTGACTACTCGCTCGGAAAGACAAACAATCTGTTTCTCGGAGGGGGATTGTAATATTGATGCAGTGTTTATAAGACTCATAATTGCAAAATATCACTCAGCACAAGTATTCAGCTGCCTGGTGGGTTATGTTTGAAATCCTAGAGTGCTGAAACATTTCCGACTCCTCTTGAAAAACAGGAAAATAGCGATTGCAAGTTCTGTTCAACGTAAATAAAATCCGGCAGTCCCAGAGGAGTTTTCACTTCACTGTGGACAGTTTTGTTGGAAAACGTTGTAAACATTTCTGTATCTATTCTGTTCCAGTGGTCACAGATAGATAAATCTGATTCGAGCCAAACTAGTCACATTAAAATTGTTTTTAAAATGACGTTCTGCCATTCTGGTTATGTATGCAGATGGTTCATAGTGCATATCCCATTGGAATGTGTCACCACACTAGATTCATTATTATGTGTGAAACAGCACCAAAAATATCACACAAAAGTAGATACAGCTTAAGTCAAAGTAGCTCATAAAATCTTTCTCAGGCAATTAAGACAAGAACAGACTTCACAGTGTGTTCTTTAAATAAAAACTATAAAGGATGTCCATCAACAGAATAATTTATTGTGTGATAAACTTTTTGTAATGTTGGCCCTGGTTCAGACTGTTGAAAGCCCTTGGCTTCTTGGCCCATCAGACTGATAACCGGGGACATAAAGTACTGAATGAGTATCTCAACTGGAAACGGAAAGTGTTCTCATGGTGATTTGCCTATTAAGTCTAGTATGACTTGTACATGTGGAAATGTTGGCAAGAGGACAGGTCAAGGGGTCACTACAATCAGGGTTTCATCCTTTAGTGGCTATAAATATTGCAAGAAATCTTGTGGGAAGCTGTCATATCATGTACAAAGTTGACGCGGAGGGCTCACATAGGGGTCCAAAATGGACAGGCTCATCCTTTGGGAGGCACGAATATGCTCCATAAATTTAACATCAGTCTGCTCATTAAATCTTAATAAATTTTGGTGTACAAACTGATATTTTGTCCTGATGGATGTGCTACAGGAAAGGTCAGGGGTCACCGAAAACATTGAAATTCATCCTCTGGGGACCATGAATATCCACAGATAATTTCATGGAAGTATGGCCTTTTTTAGTACCTTATCATGGAGCAAAGGGTTGATCAAAAATTTAATTTGACCTGATGGCTTTGATAGATTCATCCTCTTGAAACCATGAATACCAATAATCATAATTCATGACCCATAGTTGTGAAGACATTTTCCCCCAAATCAAAGGGTCAGAGGAACTAACCGACCAATATGTCCAATACTGTAGGGCTAACTATTGTTCTTTTCCAATTTCAGCCAATTAGAGATTGCTTTGATATTATTAATAATAATTTATTGACAACCGTGGTTCCTAAATTGGGGGTAAGCGCACTTCAGAGGGGTCGCAAAATAAAGTTGAGGGCTTCAGAGGTGATTAACAGGATAGAAAAGCAGAAAAAGCATGTTTCTGCAAAAAACAATTGCTTATTACTTGTGAATTACTGCATGATGCCCGTATTCAGATAAACCAGTCTTAGAAGGTTTTGAATAACTGGTGACAGCCTGTCGACATATGCAAGGTGTGATGAGGAGTCCCAAGTAAATATAGCTTTGTTTTAAAAGTACACAAGCCAAAATGGTTGGAAAACACTGATTTAAAGAACAGATATTAACATTTATAATAGACCATTTTAACATCAAAGAAGTTCCCTTTAGCACTTTTTAATTAGTACAGGCAAACATACTTTAGAAAGTAAAATTATGACCCCAGAAAATACAGAACAAAAGGGGGAATGAGAAAAATACAAATGCCTGTATATTGTAATATAATCCAATACAACTGTTATATATTGAGTCAACAGAAACAACTAATATGGTCTGAAAAAAGTAGTACTTCCTGCAGAGCTGCTGCTGTATTGCATAACATCATACAGGTGTTTCTATTCCTCCAGTTGGGACATTTCATGCAATAAAACACTTTGATTTGTTACTTGGTTATGCATCACGCAGCAGTAGAGATACACATTAAACATAACATGACTTTTTGTTTAATCCGCTGAGTCGAGCAAAGGAGTCCTACCCATCCCTGGAGAAGCTTCTCTGCAGGTTCACGTCCTGTTGAGGCTTGTCAGCAGAGTACAATACCCAGAGTCTGAATAATGTGGCCGGGAGCTAGTTTATTCAAGCACCTTTTGTTTGCGCTCCATACTCACCTTTTCCCTTGACTGATGATCAGATAACCACTAGACAGAAGGGGAAAAAAACACCCAAACTACCTCTAGAGTTGCCTAGCTTCCACTGGCTCTTTGCAAACTGTGTCTCAGTGGATATTGAGGACTGATTTCATACCGCGTCATGGTTTAAGGCTAACACATCCATCTAAGAAATCCCAAGAATTGCTCAAAGCAACATATTCAAGTCTTAAATGTGTCGTGGACGGCGCCTAATACCACTCGGAGGCCCAATGTCATGCCAAACGACAGGGCGAGCCTTTCTCAAGCCCCCAGAGTATTCTGTTTCACTATTTACCCGTAAGTTAAGAGAGGTCATGCAGTATGTGTGTGTCCCCGAACAGCTGCTCTTTGATGTCGGTACCTGGGACTCAAAAGGGATACGCATATTTCAATGACAAGCTCACACAATTTAGATCCAGTTAGTTTTTTTTGCCTTAAAGGAATAGTTCGACACTAGATGTTAAGTTAAGGATGCTACTACTGAATGGTATCAGTCTTCTCATCTAACTCTCGGCAAGAAGCGTAGTTCCCAAAATGACGAAGTAGTCCTTTAAAAAAAGCCACAAAAATATCCCATCCTTCTTCTTCAATATTCCAGGCTGTTCTCATCGTTCGTAGCTATACCTATGAAAAGTAATGCACTGTAATTTCTATGTAGCCCACAAATCAACTTGTATGCAATCCACGTAATCATGAACCAAACATCAGATATCTTCCACAGAGATAAACAAAACATTCATTCTGGTCCCGCCAACATTTTTAAAATGATTAATTCACAGTCCTAATAATTTTTTTCAGGAAAAGCCATACTTTTATTCGGCACCTTTCTAAAGGCTCTGTGGATGTATTTTTGGTAAAAAAAATAGTCGTCTACATAAAAATGTTATTAATAAGACATAACGCCACTTCCATAGTTATTTTAGCCCAAACCACAATCTTTTCTGAAACCTAACCAAGTAGTCTTGTTGCCTAAACCCAACCAAGGTGTTTCCTGTGAAGACGTAAGTTTATTTTGAAAAGATTGTCTGCATGTAACAAGCGTAAATTGACACGTGTTGCTGGACATTCGTAGGAAAATGCACAAAAAATGAGGACTAACTTCATACGAACCATTGTATGAGAATACATTGAATATTCATATTCAATACAGTCAATGGTCCCTCGTCCCCCATTTCCAGCTCAAACAATGTGAATATATGTTAAGCAACATACCTACTGCCTCTGTGGAGCTCAGAGCATTGCTTCTGTGTTTTGCTGCTCTGTTGAGGCTGTTGATGCTGTTGCTGTGGATTGTAAAAGTACTTACAAACGGCTGGTGGCTAGACAGCTTTTCCCAGCTCTGATTCATCATAATTAGGTCACTGGCTCGGTCTGTTGGCCTCTCAGGGATCATCTCACACTCTCACACCACTGTGCACCGCCGACGCTGCTCAGAGATAATCAGTGATCAAAATAATATGCCGTGAACGTGCAACAGCGTTTCTCATATTTACAGAGCTTACAACCCTCTTTCTGCACAATCCATGTCTAATTATTTTTCTTGTGAGTCCCTCTCCAACTCATCTGCTGCTTTTTATCTGCCTCCTCCTGTGCGATTGGTTTAGATTCATTGGGTGATATCGATTAAGGATAATAGCCTCATCAGTGGATGTCGTGAAACGTGCCCAGTAACATTTTCTATATGCAGAGTAAGTAATGGATTAAGTAGTACATTAAAATGCACAGCGCTTCCTGAAACAGGTAAATACAGTGAGGACTTTAATTTGAATAAATGACTTAGGACACAGCTGTACAATTAGAAAGTAAATCCCATTTCCATGATGATTATTTGTCTTGAAAAGTCCGGTGCATTCGGTTTTGTAATTTCTCCTCCTTATCTGGGTGTGAATGAACGCAGCCACAGTTGCGATTGGACCCAAACAGCTGGTAAATATGCAGTCGGCATAGACCTACCCCGCTGTTAATTTGTTGCTCAGAGCAGAATGTGATTGTGAAATAGTATAATCACCTCTAAAAGTGGAGATCCAGTGTGAGGATGTGGTGCCTCTGCCAGCCTGTAGCACACACAAGCTGGGTGGATTTACCTTAAAGATACTGGAGGACAAACAACCATGTGTGCTGTAATTAAAGTAAACATTTACCAACTCTGCATTTAGAGGCTCTGAAGCTTGTGATGTCTCTAAATTCTCATTATTGTTCTCCAGATTTGTCTTTAATTCTCTTATCTGTGAGTTTTTTTTTAATTTAGTAAAAGACAAAGGAACTGTTGGTGCCTAAAATTCATTATGATAACCAATTACTGACAAGCTACCACCCTGTTTGAACACTGACAGTATATGTGAGGCTCCGCTGGGATCCATTTACTTGTAACTTCTGACGGCTGTCAAAACATCCTCTGAAAGAGGCACAGCAAGTTTTGCATTGTCTTACTAAATGAGGAAAATATTAATATTTCATGTTATTGAAAACGCTGCTGCTGAAAATAACAATCAAAACATCTTTCTTGTCGTGAATAGAAAATGAAACGAAATGGCTCCACATGATCTATTCATAGTGATAAAGTAGAACAGGTGACAAATAATGGTGATATGTGGTTTGTTTCTTCAGTGAAAAGTTTCTCATTCAAGTTTGTTTAACCAAAATAGTTAACCTTGAATATTTTATTTTCTAAAAGTTCCCCATGCCGTACAGATAGCAGGCAAAGAAAACTGTTGAAAAGCGGATTTTTCCCCGTTGACACTGCAATACGAACTCAGTCTTTTCATGTTCCCTTAGGTCACTGTGGTTGTAAATGCTGACATAGAGGATAGAAGACTTTTAATCTGTTATTTAATCAGTTTGAATGCGGATATGACCTTGGTTTATCCTGAATTTAGCTTCTGCATACAGCAGATTGTCTAAAGGTCGAGATCAGCTACTAAATGGCTCTGATTGTTTTGACAACTGTTTTAAACGCAAGCCTTTAAATCTGAACTATTTCAAATTTGTTGTCACAAAATTAACAGTCTACAGCCATATTAGCAGCTCTGTGCAACCTGATATTACGGGAAGGAATATAAATAGCACTATATTACAAGGACATTCTGCGTGTCATGAGGATGCGTATTTTAGGCTTTTCATCATTTTCATTTGTACGCCACTTTTCACATGTCATTCTTACGCCTCGCAACAAAACTAACATCCGCAGCTAGGTGTAGGCAACAAAACCACTTTAGGTTTAGGAAAAACGTCATGGTTCAGCTTAAAATAAATATGGAAACTACGTAAAATATATATGGAAACAATATAACATATAAGCCCTGAAACACGTCACTAAAAAACCCGTCACTAACGTAGCTTACAAAACAAAACACCGGTCTCCTGGTTGAAAGTTAAATGCCTTGCGAATCGTCATGTCATTATACGCCTTTTTGTGCGACTGGACTGCTCTGTGAGACTCTACTTAGGCACAGTGGTGCTTTGTGCTTCATGCCAAAGCCATCATGCTAACATGCTCACAATGACAACGCTAACATGCTGATGCTTAGCAGGTAAGCATGTTAACTATCTTTCTTTAGCATGTTAGCATGCTAACATTTACTAATTAGTATTTAACACAAAATATAACTGAGGCTGATGGGAATGTCCAGCAAATGACACACGTGTCAATTTCCGCTCCAGTCTTTTCAAAATAAACTTCCGTCTACACAGGAAACAACCTGGTTAGGTTTAGGCAACAAAAGTACTTAATTAGGTTTAGGAAAAGATTGTGGTTTGGGTTAAAATAACACCAGAAGGGGCGTAACTTACGTACAGTAGCTACGTGACAGTTTCACACGGGTTACGAACACTGGTCTCCTGGGTGAAAATCTTGTGTTTTTTGACCCACCCATCCACCACGTCTTCTCCCTATGTAGAGTTTGTTGCTCTTCGTGGGATATGTGCAAATTACAGTGCATTACTTATTGTAGGTATAGCAATGAACGGTGTATGAGACCAGCCTGATGTATGTACTAAATTTCATGGCAAACCACCCAATTGTTATCGCAACATTTCACTCAAAACAACAAACGGGAACCCCATGGTGGCGCTAGAGGAATAGTCAGGGGATCAACAAAGGGCAGTTGTTTTAGTGTAACAAGGCTGTTAATGTATGCTAACGATACATTAGGATTTAATAGAAAATAGTTTCAAATCATTGCCATATCAACAAAATTAAACATATTGTTTACAAATGATATGGCCCAGAGGGAGGTCCTGTATGTATGAAAAAGGAATTGGCCCAAAAATTGAGCCCTGAGGAACTCCACGTGTGATGATGTTTGCTCAAGAGAAAGATGAGTTTTCTCTGGTGAAATGAAAGTTTCTGTTTGAGTGGAGGGAGATGAATCAGTCAAGCGCAGGGCAGGTAATACCACCACAGTGCTCATGGCGTTCAATTTTAAATTGGATGATCAGCAGTGTCAAAGGCAGCTCTGAGGTCTAAAAGGATTAAAAATGAGCAATTTGCTGCATCCGCTTTTCAAAGAATGACATCATCATTATTCAAATTTAAAGCAGGTTCTCCCCACTTAGTGTGGCAGTGGCTTCACATCAAACTCTCCGGCACCACTTAGTGAAAATGACAACCATTCAGAGGAACTTGTGAGAACATTATTTGAAAACTCTGATGTCTGTCCAGCATCACCTGAAAATGCAGCCGAGGGGACGACGTGAAAAGTATTATTCGCCCGGATGGTCTCTATTGAGATGTGGAGGAAAAGGACTCAAGACTCGATTCTGGAGAGCTGCATGTTGAAGGAGATAAAATCCAAATGAATCAAATCATGTGGTTATATGCCGGACACCTTTTTTAAGATCGCACAACACAGCTCATCTTGCATATTTTGAGATTGTACTGAATATCAAATTATGTAAAAAAAATTCTCTGAAAGTTCGAGCGGTTGTATTGAATTAAAATTGGAAAGACATGACTGAATCCTAAGACTCAAACTATCCAAGTTGAGTGTAATTTATCACAATTTCACTACAAATGATACAACTCAGTTTAGAAAATGCTTTAAAATCTCTCCACACAGATTTATCTGTGAACAATTTAATATAACCTTCCAAATTTCAAATAACTAACAGTATATGACCACCTAATAATGTAGATATAAGCAGATAAAAGGACATTTTAAGTGTTTATTTAGAATTAGCTGCTGGTATCATATTTAATGATTCATTCATACACATGAACAAATCATAAAACATGTATTAAGTGTTTGTGAACATGTAAAAGCATGTTTCTTGTCTTTTTTATACTTTATATTTATAAATACATTTTACTAGTAGACAGACACCTGCTAGCAAAACAGAGATAGTCCTACATTTAACTAAATAGTTCACTGCCTCTGTAGTTTGCTCTCCTGTAGGGCAGTTGAATAGCCTACATTGATGAACACTTACAAGTTGTCCTTATCGCTCCCTAGAGCTAAAATATAATGTGTTCTGTGTACCATAAACAATTTATTAGTTGTTTAGATTCTGCTTATAAAAGCTAATAGGGGTTTTTCAGTAAAACTGTTCGAGTGAAAACCTTTTATAAGAAGGACGTCTTTCAGTCAGTCAAATCATCTGTGGTCACAAAGGGCCGTGTTGTTTACGGAGATGATCTTTTACAGCTGTGGTCATGGGGTTTTGTGGGTTGGACATTAAGGAGGAAATACAATCAAGTAAATATGATCACAGGATCTTTGACAGCTGACCTCTGGTCGACGAGGAGGCAACAAAAAGAGACCACAGAGCTATTGATTAAGACAACACAGCCTCGTCTGTCTCTGCTGGACTCTTCACTTGAGTGCTCGTAATGACACGCCGAGCAAAAATCATTTCTGACCTACATGTGAGGGTCAGCCACCATTTCTCAGTGCTTCACTGCAGACTGCCACACATCTAACAGCCGTCACCTTCTTGTTTTTCTCTAACTACAATGCAATTTCTTTAGTTTTTCCACCCTTTTAAATTAAACCTTTTTACTTTAATGAGATAAACACATAAGACTATAAGACAGCGGCACAACTTCACAAAAATCCATCTTCCCTGGTGATTAAATTATGCTCGCTCGATCTGCATGAATCCAATTTATCAACAAATAGAGCGCCGATGCAAAGGACACCACACAATTAGAGGCAAACCGTATTATCTGGAGAATATGCACCTCCAGCTGAAAAGCAATGCCATTCTAAGTAGCTACCCAGTCACTTGAGGAGACAACAGAAAAGGAAAGAGAATAGTCTTTAACAAGATGCGGGAGCTCAATAAACAGGCAAACATTCCTCCGGGCGGTCGGCGTAGAGGCGAATACACACAATCATCTCCCTTCTGATGTGGCGGGGTTAGAGAGGAGGGCCGAGTATCACTTCCCGTCTAGGACAATCAGACCTCAGAGGACGCCCTTAACGTTATTTGTTCCACTTGATGGTCATAAAGGAATCATACTCCCTG
This sequence comes from Sebastes fasciatus, assembly GCF_043250625.1. Lineage (NCBI taxonomy): Eukaryota > Metazoa > Chordata > Actinopteri > Perciformes > Sebastidae > Sebastes > Sebastes fasciatus. Next base: position 21,133,291 of record NC_133805.1, read on the forward strand.
ATTCACCATAAAGTCAGCAGGTTTCTTAAGAGCTGTGCCCTCCTTTACATCCAACACACTGCTCTCTGAGGCTGCTCTGGGTTTTTAAGTCGCCCCCAAGCACTCATCTGTGCGGAGTGAGGACATTTATTTTACACATGATATAAAATACATGATAAAATAAAAGAGTATTATGAATTTAGGCTTTAATAAATCAAAAACTGCCAAATTACATGTATCGACGGCTAAAGTAAAGTGGCAAAATCATATTTTATTTGCACTGCAGCTGCAGTGAGTCAATTAATCAATAATTTGATTGACAGAAAATTAACCTGCAACTATTTTATGAATTGATTGATTGTTTTAGTTATTTTTCAAGCAAAAAGGCCAACTTCAAGCTTTTCAAATATGAGGATTTGCTTCTTTTCTTTGTCATAAATGAAAGTAAACTGAATATCTTTGGGGTTTGGACTGATTGTCAGATGTAACAAGCAATTTGAAAACATCACCTTGGGGCTGAGGGAATGTTTTATGGGTATTTTTCACAATTCTCTAACATTTTATAGAGAACAAAAAAAATCAATTAATTGAGAAAACAATCAGCGGATTTGTCGATAATAAAATTACTTGCTAGTTGCCGTTCTGATTGGCACTGAAAATGATAAAGGATTTAATTCAGTCCTCAATTATGTTCTTTTTAGTTGACCTTTGGAAAAGAACTGACCTCATCTTTTCAATATTTCACAGCCAAATGAAATGAGTAGACAGCTAAAGTAAAGTGGGCTCTGGCAAAAGCATATTTCATTTGCACTGAACTTGATAAATTACTTAATTCAGGCCTCAAATATGGTAATTTTAGTTGACTTTTAGCGAAGAACTGATCATATTTCACCTCATCTTTACAATATTTCACAGCCTGTGGCAAACGCATATTTTATCTGCACTGAGTATGATAAAGGATTTAATTCAGGGCTCAAATATGGTCATTCTAGTTGACTCTCGATAATGAACTAATCACATTTAATATTATCTTCACAATATTTCAGCACGGTGATTCTTTTGCAAAAACAACCGCCGGCTATCTACCTGCATTTACGGGATTCACAACTTCAACACATTAGTGTGACTGTTAACAGTCTCCACACCTAACAAATATTTGATCTCACATTCTTTAACACATCTTCTAATCGCCGTATGCTTTAAAACAAATGAGTTTCTGCTCCTTCCCCTCCCCGTCTCCTCCCACTATCATCACAACGGCTAAATCAAATATTCATGTTGGAGGGGGAAGCATTTAACACGTTGTTGTTATCTGAGAAATCAGTCATGCAGCTAATTGTTGTTGTAAAAGGGGAAATCTTGCAAGATTATGAAGCTAATTGGCATTATGCATTCATTGTTTTTCCTCTCTGACACTAGCATGATAAAGCGTTGCCTATGGAATAAAAGATATTAGTGAGAGAGGACAAACAGCTTCACCATCTCAGCAGTATTAGAGTTTGGAGTGCCCTCTCGATGGCACTTTGCTTTTATGAGGCAAATGATCTGAATAATAGGACCTGCTGCTTGTAATGTTTCCACATTAGGTCACGGCTGACAGTACCAGTGGACCTGTGGCTGCGGTCTGTATCCTCCCGGTTGCACCTGCTTTCCAGCGAAGTTGCTGAAGAGCCCCGGAGCCACCTGGCCCGACCCTGAACGCGGCGGCGAGCACCTGGAATAGCTCGACGATGACTCACAGCGAGGAGAATCTACCTACAGGGGAGTTCAGCCCCTCGCAGCGAGAAAAACAAGTGTCGGTTTGTCAGATCACATCACTCAGGTCAGCAGCTTTCGGGCGTCGGGGCAAACGGGAACACACTCTGGGGTTTGTTAGAAAGAGTTTAACTTTGACTGTAGCCCTTAAGGCGTTGCACTTTTTGTGCTCTAATCTCTATCTGCTGCAAGTCGGCGGCATATGGTAAAAGACAACAAAATGTAGCCCGAGGAAGTCTATTTAATCCTTGATGGCAAGCATCCCAGAAATTCAAGGAGGTTGTCAAAGCAAATGCAAATTTGATCTTTTTGTGAAAACATATTAAAATCTAGATATCTGAGTGCCCTGCGCCCCTGCAGTGATTGTTATCATCGAGTAGGAAGATAAAAAAAAAACATTTTTCTCAAGTTACATTAATGACATGAGATTCGGAATACTTTCTAAAGAGAACTACGCCCTGGCATTTAAACTTTACACATACTTAGGTAAAGAAAGTCATAGGCCCTCAAAGGGTATGACAAGTGAGTGCAGATCAATATAGCTAGTATGTGTTAGATTTCGTGATTGTTTGATGTCTGGACAGGTTCACAGGGAACAGGTTCAGGCCTGATTCAGAGCTGAGTCACCTCTCTCCTCAGTTTTACATCTCCATAACATGAGATGGTGCAAGGTGGATTAAATATCATTTACTTTTGTGTAAAGTTATTCCGTTTGAAGCGTGTGACCATCAGTGAACGCTGCTGAGTCCTGCTGAAAGAGCCGTCGCTCATACACCAAAGGCTTCACACATGAAAAAGCCACTTGAAAGATGCCAAAAATTATACAAAACGTCATGAAACTTTATTTCTAAAAGTGTCATGAAAATATGAAAATATCAAAAAATCATTCAGCATCACAGTTTTCACTGTAAATATACAATCATCTCAGTCACACTTACATTCAATATATAAAAATATAACAGGAAAACTTGTTGAATAACACATATTATTGCCAAGTCAAACTGAGGCACTTGAGAAAATTTGTTTTTTTTTGAGTGCTGGCAAACTGTTTAAAATGACTGTGCAAAAGTTATAATAATTTCACCCTAAAAACTAAGTTTGCACTTGTTCCCTAAGTATCAATGGCTTCAGTATTCCTCTTGTTATATGTATACTGTCATTCATAATGCGCCTTTTTGGTATCTTTTGTGTGGTGCGTATAAAAAGAAAGTGGAGGACTGCATAACAGCCATTGATAGACATTGGTACAAAACACTGAAGATAACATTGTGAAGGCATATAACACATTCTAGACATGCAGGAAAGTGCATGAATAGCACAGGTAGGTGAGTACATGACATGATAAAGCTCGACACCGAAAAAACACTGCTTGAAACGAGAAGCACGTGAGCACAGAGCTATTTCTCAGAAATGCATATTTGGGAAGAAACCCCCTTCGATGTGATTCCCTGACAGTTCTCCTGGAAAAATAAAGAAGACTTTCTTTTTTTTTCTGGTGGTGGAAAGTTATCCCAGTTCAGTCAGTGTGCTACACAACAACCAGATTCCTCATGCTTGTGCAGAAGAGACATCCTGGAGAAGGTTTTGGAGCAGTTCTTGCATTGGTATTTTTTCACATCCGAGTGGGTCTGTAGGTGAGCCCTGAGATTGGACCTGTCCGCAAAAGCCCTGTTGCAGTGAGGGCAGGAGAACGGCTTCTCACCTGTCAGTGGGTGGAGGAAATGAGAAAGAAGACATTGTCAAAGAAAGCACACACACAGACATAAAAGTGTCATCAGAGGCTGTTATTTCTTTTGGCTGGTTTGGCAGCAAAGTCATTTTGAAGAAAAGCACTCTGCTGATTGTAACATGACATTTGTCCCACAAAAAAAGCTATATTTTCTTTTCAACACAGTAAACCAGGAAGTAATAACATCCTGAGAGCTTTCACAGCAATATCAGCCTCACTACACAAAAACAGTTTTGAGCTGTGCAACATGCTCTAAAAAAACGGTTAAATCATGAACACAATGAATCTGTGCCACAACAAATATTGTGCAGAAAGGCCCCTCTGTTATGCATCCATTCAACTCACCTGTGTGTGTCCTGATGTGTCCTTGGAGCAGCCACGGTCTGGAGAAAGCCTTCCCACATATTTTGCAAACACAAGGCAAAGTGTGAGTCCTGATGTGCATTTTGAGAGCTCCCAGGCTCACGTACTCCTTCTCGCAGTATTTACAACTGAAGGATTTCCTCGTCTGGGCGTCGCAGCAGTGCAGCTGTTTGTGCTTGAGCAGTCCAGAGTACGTGGAGTAACTCTTGCTGCACAAACTACACTGGAATTTCTCTGCGTCGACTCCGTGAGGGTCCGTCAGTTTGGGCAGCATCTGCTCGTCTTCATCGCTCCTCGGGCTCTCGGAGCCACTGTGGTCTTTAGAGGAGGTGTCGGAGAGCGATGAGGGGTATCCGGAGATGGGCGAGAGGTCGCTGGGGAGAGGAGACAGAGGCAGGCTGCTGGTAGTCCACACCGTGATGGGGCTGTAGGCTGCCGGGCTCAGGGTCTCCGGCTGGGGGATGACAGGCAGAGGAAGGCCCCGGTAGATGTGTGGAGTGATGAACACTGGAAAGAAAAAGAAAGAAAGAAAGTAGAATTAATTGGTCATGTGTTGCACTGTCAGTGTTCAGAATCAGAATCAGAATGCAGAATCAGAATGCAGAATCAGAATCAGAATGGTGTTTATTGCCAGGTGTAAGAGGTATACACTTGGAATTTGCTTTGGTTTTGTTGGTGCAAGTTAGACAGCATAATAACATAAGAATAGATCAAAACGTTATAATAAAATAAGAATAATAAAAAAAAGAAGTGAGGAGTGAGGAGCGCATATTTTCAAAAGTTTCAAAAAAGTTTCAAAAAAGTTTTGCAAAATTCAAAAAAACTTAAACACAACATTATAATAAAGTCAGACAAGGTCCTTCACTTTACCTGTTGTGCTCTCCAGCTCACTATAATTTGGCTTCTTTGCAGAGTTTATGTGTTTCTTGACCAGAAAAGAGCGTGGCATCTTGGAAAAAACAAAGTGGACAAACTTTGTGGCAAACTTTTTTTTTTTTCTTATATATTAAAAAAAAAATATAGCGCAGAGTTTACTTTTGTGGAAATCCTTATTGCTTTTTAAGTCCAGTGGAGTGTCATGGTGCTGCGCTGCGCTCTTGGAAACAGTGCAGTGAGTAGCTGTAAAGAGCTGTAAATACTCCCCATCAGGTGCATGGGAGGAGCCACACACTGACATTTACATACACTGAGGAAGCTCAAACCAATTACATCTCGCTTTTTCTAAGGAGTTTAAAAACGCACTTTTAGCCTATAGGAGCACATAAGGGGGCTGGGTTAGTGCTGTTATACCCCTGTTATAGACAGGTGCTTTGTGTGTTGCAAGGATGCAAAGTGGTGGAATCATACTGTTGGCAACAGAACCAAAATTAAACCAAACAGTTAAAAAAGAGCAGAGCATTTAAGAGAAAATATCCCAGCAACTATACACAGATATGAAAGATTGAAGTGCAAGGATTAGGGATGCACCGATACCTGATCGGATATCGGGCCGATACTGACTCAAATAGCTGGAACGGACATCGGTGACAATGGGGCCGATCTATTCAATTCAGTTCCATGCTTATATACCATATACATTATATACTGGAATTTTAATTCCTGTTTAAGTTTTGACCAATTTGTTGCTGCACTAAAAGGTTTACACATGAATTGTAGTTCCTGTTAATTTTGAAGATTTTTTTCCCCAAGTTATACACCAAGTTGTTGGTGTACGATATATTATTTTAAATAAATTCTTTTTTTTGTTACATTTTGTTTTACAAAGTTAGGAAAGCAATGCTCAAGTCAAGCCTGATGTTGCCTTACACATAACAGAATTATCCCAGTCATTTCCAACACAGTGAGGCATACAGCTTATTAATTAAACACTGGTATCGGATCGGTACTCGGTATCGGCCGATACCCAAAGACCAGGTAACGCCATCGGTATCGGATCGGTGCATCCCTATAGCAAGGAAAATAGAAATGAATAAGAGCTACAGAGTGAGACAGACAGGATTATTTAAAATGCCATTGCTAATGCAATCACTGCACAGAGTGTGCATGGTGCTGCTGCTGATTGTTGTGTTACAAACCTCTGGGGACTTGATTATCCTGTATGGGTGGCATATTTGAATCGGAGAATACGTAACACCAGCGTTCCTAATGATGATGAGAACGACTCGATTGAAAGAAGAAGGGAGATTTATGTATTGAACAGACAAATCTGTGACTTTAACTGGACCGACCTGCATGCTTGCCGTCCACATTGTCATTCTGTGGCGCTGCCAGAGGATGGCTCTCCCTAATGCAGTTGTGTGTGGAGAAAGCCACACATTTCCTCGCCGATAATGCAATAAAGCAGTCCTCCTTGAAATGTAAATTTAAGAGTAGTTCCCTCTCAAGGTCAGGCATGATACTATAATCAAATTTAGCCTTGCTGCTGCTGCTGCTGAACTGGACAAGGAGAGGCAAACTTAGCAGTCTACGCCCCCTTGTGTTCAACTCAGTTCTTCTGAGAGGGGGCGAGAGCTGAACATCTGAAAGTATCAATGCAGGGAAAAAAGAAACACACAAAGGTAAAGGCTTAGCTCTGGTGATATGGAAAAGCGGCTCCTGGAGCAGTTTGATTGGCTAGGTCAGCAGATATGAAAAGCACCTTATGTCTGGGGCAAGCCTTAAGTTAATTGTGAACCGCTTATCTTATCTAGGAAACATAATTGCAGATCATGAATAGTTTCCCTTTGTGTCCGCTTGGATTATAAAGGGAAGGGAAGGTTATCTGTGCATAATAACTCCCGGCTACTGTCACACATGCAGCACGCTGTATGGCAAGTGAGGAGCGGCGGTGTTTGCTGGGGATCCAGCAGAAAACATAGTGCACCTTTAAAGGTAATGCTTTGACATCAATATTAACCCAGCGACCAGACCATATCCAAGAGAAGCAGACCAAGCAAGGCCAGCTGAAAAAAATGCCTTCCTGCAGTTTTCATGCCTCAGTTCTGTTCTCTGCATTCAGATGTTGCCGTTCTACTGACAGTAACGGAGGGGGAGTGAAAGCACGGTGTGCCGACTCAAATCATATCACTAATTCTGAAAAGCAGAGGCTGTAGTTTATGAACTCGAAAATTAATGAACCGAGAGGAAGCGGTGTATCCTTGGCCCTGCAGGATAATGTAGCACCAGCAAAAAATGTGCGCACTTAATAGCTCAGACACAAATAGAGAAATATATCTCATGAGAAACAACCAATACGGATCCAACTTTGGCAGATCATGTTTGGTAATATAGGACCCAATCACTCATAGTAAGAATCTGATTGAGAAAATGTGTATTGTTGGGATGCACCAATCCAACTTGTGGTGCCAACTGGCGCCAATTTTGATTCCTCAACTCAGGGTGTGTGCCGAGGATGAGTACCACTCAAATACCAGTGCTCTCTTTTCCCCAAATTTCTAAATCTGCTTATCTCACTGTGTAGAAGTCATTGGAATCATTTTAATGTAAAGTATTAAGAGGCTAGGGATTGCTCAGCCAGTCATTACACTAATGTAAATTTTAGGCTTAGAGTCGGTGCTGATCCTGATCCAGGATATCAGCATCAGATCAGGACATCCCTGAAACAGGTACAGGTCGATCAGATGGGAGCGTATCTATGTTCCCTAGCTCAGTATCCTCTCAATATGACACATTAGAGGTTCTCTTTACGATATTCTGAGCATCAAACAACTATTTGCTATGTAAAGACATAGAGGACTAATGTCTACCTGAGCAGAAAATGAAGTCTCTCTCCCTCTGTGTGTGCTGTAATCAGAGCTTCTCCATGCTTTGTTGATATAGCCGGGCGGCCGCTTGTGCATTTTAGTGCCTTTTAGTGCATGTGAGCGTGCCACACTGGCTAGCTTATGGCCACCGCTCTGCACTGCGCTCATACGGCGGTTACACCTTATATTTCCATCCCGACCAACACACTGTGGAAGCGTGGAACCCACCCTCCGGTTCCCCCCAGGTTAACACAGTTAGCTCCGTCAGCACTGTCAGCGATGTTAGCACCATTAGCTGCGAGCCATCGGCTCAGCCGTCGCCATGTTGAGAGCTATGTGGAGGCAATAGATATGGATATATAGAGATATACATGTTGGTATTCAGTGCCCTTAAGGAGACCTTTCAAAGGGTTTCATGTTCTCAGCAAATGTTCAATATATGTTTCCCTGGGTCAATATGTTGAAATCACCCCACAGCTTACAGCATACTGATGTTATATTACTCAATAAGCCCTCAAATTTGCAGGCAAGACAGTTTTCTTTTAGACATTGATATCTCCACAGTGGCTTAATTTATACCATTCAAACTGCATTTGAAATGTCCATCTCCCTTTGTTCTTTTGCAATATTTGAAATGCAACGATTGACCCTTACCAATCACTTAGCAGTGTTAGTTAAAGATCTCAATATTATTATTAATATTTTTTTAAATGATATATCCACAGAGGGCTGCACGGTGGTGCAGTGGTTAGCACTGGTGCCTCACAGCTAGAGGGTTGCAGGTTCGAATCCGGCTTGGGACCCTTCTGTGTGGAGTTTGCATGTTCTCCCCGTGTGAGCGTGGGTTTTTCTCCAGGTACTCCGGTTTCCTCCCACAGTCCAAAGACATGCAGGTTAGGTTAATTGTGGACTCTAAAATTGCCCGTAGGCTGAATGTGAGCGTGAATGGTTGGTTGTCTGTCTCTATGTGTCAGCCCTGCGATGGACTGGCGACCTGTCCAGGGTGTACCCTGCCTTCGCCCAATGTCGGCTGAGATCGGCTCCAGCCCCCCCGCGACCCCTAACGGGATAAGCGGTTGCAGATGGATGGATGGATATATCCACAGAGCCTTTAGAAAGATCAGTGCTGAATAAAAGTATGGCTTTTCCTGAAAAAGAAAAAGAAAATATGACTGAAATAATCAATTTAAAAAATGTTGGCAGGTCCAAAATGAATGTTTTGTTTATCTCTGTGGAAGATATTTGACGTTCGGTTCCCACTTCTAACAAGGCTTTTGAGCCAATAGTATAAAAATGTTGGTATCACGTGGTATCTCTGGGTCGTCAGTTAGTGTGGAAAAAACAGATAAATAGCTGAGATACACGGTAAGTGCCTGGCAAAGACTTGTTGTGAAGTAAATGCAATGGAACGGCGGAGGGAGAATGCGACATCTAGTGGCTGAATGTTATCAATGTTATCAATAGCGCCTTAATATCGTATAGCACCTAATATCGAGAGACACACAACAAGAGCATGCTCAGACTTGCCAACAGCATCTCTTCTGATCCCTTGCATGTTTTAAATGGGGAATATCAACTTCTGCCCTCCTAGAGGCGATTTAGTGGACTGTGTGACATTTAATCGCATCAGGCTGAAGAACACTTTTGTCCATCAGTCCATCTTGTTGCTAAATAATAATTAATGTGCTGCTAAGGACATATAAATCCAGAGGACAGATGGTAATTTTTTAATGGGTTACCTATGGTTAATAATGATGTGTTTTTGTTTTTGTCTGATGGGTCTTACTTGTCTGTTTGTTTATGGTAACAGTATGTCTATTGTATGTGCACTTTTTCTCAAACTGAGCTGCCTATGGATGCAAAATGAATTTCAGTGCAAACTGACATTAAAATTGTATCGTATCGTATCGTATGCCCTGGGAGCACAGCACCATGGGAACATACTGTATAAGGATGATCCTGGTCATATTGGTTACAAGGTACAATTAGGTACAAATGCACTTACAAGACCTCTGGTGAGACCTGGAGGCTACACCTGAGCTATAATCTGGGTGTGAACTAGCTTTGGTTTGCTAATGGATCACACTTAAGCGCCTCGCAGTGGAATCACACTGCTGTTGTAGAGCCAAGTGTGATGTGACTGAGCACCTCCATTTAATCCTACCAGCAGGTGAGCAGGCAGCTGTATAGGACCAACAGGAAATATATATTAGTCCAAGTGATGCAGTTGTTGTTGTTTTTTAATTAAACAACCCTTTCAGAATAAGAGACTTGATGATTTCCATACTGAAATGCTACACGTGCTCTTCAGTTTGTGAATAAGGTTGCTGTCTATGACGTACTGTCTATGACGTGTTGTCTGTGACGTGGTTGGTATGGGAGCATGAAACGTCAAAATGAGTCAAGTTGCATCATGTGGAGGAGACAGAGTGACTCCTCAGCTGTGCACGATGACAGCCACGAGGTGCACCTGGTCAACTCGCGCAGCTGCTCACGCGAGGACCTCGAGGGAAATAGAACAAACAGTGACTGCATGATGTAGGCCTCCACAGTGTGTGTGTGTGTGTATTTGTGTGTGTGTGTGTATGTGTGTGTGTGTGTGTGTGTGTGTGTGTGTGTTCATTGACAGCACTAACTGAGTCATTCATAATAAGAGTCTGACTGTGCAAAAAGGCTGAGAAAAAAATCCACCCCTTGCTTTTATTTATTTTCTCTGTTAAATGCCATTTAGCTGAGGAAAGTTGTAGGTGATGCATCACACACTGACTGGCCTTTAATGGGAATAACTTTGAAGTATGGGCGTTAAAACACATCAGATATTCCTTTTTCTTTTGCCGCAGATATCATCTGTAAAGCGGGCAAACCTTCACGCACATACACACACACACACACACACACACACACACACACACACATATAGGCGCGCATGCACAGAGGACTGCAGTGCACGCAAATGTAATTGGCAGAAAAAGGGGAAAAAGACGCTTTGGTGAAGATGTTTGCGCGTCTTTATAGCGCGGGTGTGATGTGGGACAGAGCAGCAGCGGCAGCAGCAGCAGCAGATATAATATAGCCTACTACACCTAGAAACAGTATAAAAAGTAGAGCCATGTAATATTGATGGAGCCGGAGTTGTGCGGGTGCTTTGGGTAAACCAAGTCGATTGACGCGCGCGTTAAAACCAGCCGCATGTGATTTCCAGCTTCAGTCATTTTGGCAGCGATGCGAGAGAGAAAGAGAGAGAGAGAGAGAGATGGAGAGAGAGAGAGACACGGAGCTGTGAAACTGGACAATCTGCCAGAGATGTCGGAGGAGAGGAATCCCTGAAACCAACGCTGCCCAGGAAATATGGACAAATCTTGTTTTCTTGTGCGAGTGCTGGCTGTGTGTTTTTTTCCTCTCTCCTGTCGGTGGTTTTTCTGTGCACATCGCTACAGAGTATAGTGGACCAGGATGCTCGTGTGGGCGATGATGCTGCTGCCACAAGGGATACATTGTGATTTTCGCAGAGATGTTTTAGCAACCGTTGCATAAATTAAAAAAAGCCCGTCACATGAGGGGATTGGAGTCCAAAAGGGATCTAATAAGACATCACCACCTGTTACTAGAGAAAATCAGGTAAGCCTCACAGACCTTTTTTTACATTCCCACTGCCTCCTATAATGCACGACAATTATTATGCCAAACAGCCATGAAACGCAACATTAATCCGTCTTCAATGTACTTTTTTTGATGTGCTTTATAATGCTGCGCACCGAGATTTATGTATCACCTATATATATGATCCGATGCATAATAAGAGCACCCTCATCCTCTTTATTATAGGCACATTCTGTGTGATGGAACACTTCACTTATAATGGGCCTCATGATGAAACAGCCTTTCATGATTCAGTGTGATTTAGCAGGGAATATGATGTGGGCTTTTGCAGAAACCTTCACACATTGCCTCATCAGTGCAGGTATAGCTATATACACAGAGCAGCACCCTGCAGTTCCTCCAGCCAGTGCAGTGGCAGCAGACCTCTTTTACATCCATACAGTTGCTATTCAGCAGCGTTCAAGTGCTTTCTCTGCACTGAATGCCAATAATCCACAACATACTTTTCTCTTTTTACATAATAAGGCCATTTTATATCTCAAACGTCACTGATATTCACTCATTTCTTCTTCTTCTTGGAAAGAAGCATCAAGGCGACGTCCATCTGTGATAAACCTGAGGAGTATATATCTCAGCACAGCCTGCTGCTGCTGGTCCACTGTGTTTTATTAGCCTCACAGAAAGCTTCACCAAATTTATGTTGCTTCTTTAACTGGTGTGCACACAGGCAGGGCTTGCTTTTTCCTCATTATGGGGCTGCAAGCTGACAGACAATCAGTGCAGTTTGTGTCTAAGTAGCCCACTGAGATGGAGAAATCAGAGCTCACATCAGTGATTTCTGCGCTCACACAAGCGTGCTGGGCCGAACTGAGCTGGTCCATTCGCTGGTCAAAGGTCAGCGGCAATCTGTTTGATGTACTGGAGGTCTCACTTCCTATACAGAGTGGAGAGACGTTGACATGCCATTGATGATTTTATGCCCCTAGCACACGCATCCCCTCCCCCTTATTTCTGCTTATGTGCTAAATCAAAAAGCAGTTTGGCCAAGTGACAGACGTACACTGGCAGAGAATCAGGCCTGAGTGAAATGGTGTCAATCACGTCTGGTCAATATGTCAGGCGAGGGACAGCGAGAGAGAGAGAGAGAGCCAGGGACAACTTGTTTGAATCCTCCATACTTTGTCGCAGTCTGCTGATAATTGGGGGAAAAAAAGGAGACTGTCAAAAAGTTTTCTTGACACAAGCCTGATCTAAAGCCCGCTGGCATCGACCATGATCTGGAAACAATGTCTACACTGCACAACAAAGAGTTCCTCCACACTTTATCTTCCCTACTTAAGTAATCAATAATCTGCTGGTTCTCCTGCAGCTGAATCCCATCGGGTCGTTTAAGAATCCGGACTTGTTAAACGTCTCCAAACATACAAGTGGGATAGCTCGTCCTCCTAAAGGCGTTACTGTAAGCAGTGGATGTACACACTGACAATCAATTATGTATGTTAACACATTCAAAATGTTGTTACACTTCCCCCAGCATCAGCCGGCAGCTTGATATGTAACAGAGTTGTTTTGAATATTCAAGGGGTTACACTTTCAGCGCTCAGAGTGAAGCATGAATTCATTTCTTTTAATGTCATGTGGCTTTACTCACTGACCTATTTTGATTATGAAAAGGAGTGCTGTGCTGAAAATGACGCACAAAAAACTTGACTGGCTGTCAGAAAGAAAATGGAAATGTAGTGATGCACCGATACCGGATCGGATATATTGGGCCGATACTGACTCTAATAGCTGGATCGGGTATTTGTGACAATGGGGCCGATCTATTCAATTCAATTTGTTTCTTCCCAATTTGTTGCTGCATTAAAAAGGTTGAAAAATGTAGAAGAAGGTCCGCACACTATAGCTCCCTATTAAGTGCAATTCATTGGCACATCTTAGTCAGTGACGTTTCGAGCACTTCTTCAGACGAAGTTGCTGATGTGCGATTTATTATTTTAATAATAAATAACAATTCAGTAAATGTATATCTATGTATTTATTTGTTATATTTGTTTTACAAAGTTAAGAAAACAATGTTTAAATCAAGCCTAATGTCGTCTTACACATAAAACAATGATCCCAGTCACTTCCACACAGCGGGGCATACAGCTTATTAATTAAACACTGGTATCAGATCGGTACTCGGTATCGGCCGATACCCAAAGACCAGGTATCGCTATCGGCATCGGGACTGAAAAAGTCGGATCGGTGCATCCCTGTGGAAAGGTAGCAATGAGTTTAGAGGAAGTGAAATGTAGAAACTAAAACATGATGTTGCAGATTTTTGTGCAATTAAAGAAAATTAAAGTTTCCTCAGAATAGAGCGACCCTTTAGCATTTTCCTGCAGCGGCTGTGCTCTCTAAAGGGCAGCTGAGAGAAGCTACAGTATGTCACTGTAAGACTGGACATCTTCATTATGATCTAGCCCCAGAGCCCGGCAGCAGAGAGGAAAATGTATCACACCTTGATGTTTCTGTTGGGCTTTTATTGCAACTGTTTGGCCGACCATCCATACAAACAGCTCCAGATGTTGAATTCACTGGAGAAGAAGCCATATGCTTTTTTCCCCTTCCTTTTTTTCTTATTATTGCAGTGTGATGCATGGGCAGCATAAATAAAAGTAGATATCTCTCTCAGAGAGTGCGGAAAAAGAAATATTAGGGGTCTGTGCTACAAAGTCACTGACTGTCATGCGACAAGAAAACCATTAGTCTGTCTTGGCGGAGACTGATGGCTAATGAAGCGAATGCACACCAAAGTCTCGTGGCGGGGAAGACAGAAGACACAACTCTCATTTATATGCGCCTCATATAGCAGCCCATCTGATTTAGAGGTTCAGGGCTGCAACACGGACCAACACACTGAAAGCTACACGTTAAGTGATAACTGGCCTGAGTGAAGCAATAAGGGGTGAGATTACACATAATGATTTATGATGCTAGCATGCTGCTTAACATACAAGTGACTAAACCCCCTAGAGATCACATCTATACCTCCAACACTGGGTTTTCTGTTCATTCCTTTTAAGCTTTACAACATGTAAGTAGCCCAGGCCGGACAATTTTAGGTCACATTTGATTAATGTTGAGAGTCTGCTTATTCGTTAAACACCGCTGCCTTGACGGTGCGCTGCAGCTCAGCCCTGATTGTCTTCTTGTACACTGTAAATTGCATTATTGTGTTTCTTTTTGGTACATTTGCAATTCATTCAACCTGTGAATAGTAAAATAGCCCAGAGCAGCAATTAGCCCACTTCACAGTTTTTGCTTATGATGGCAAAACAGACTGTATGGGCGTCATACAGTAGGTTCTGCTTACTTTAACAGTTGTGAACGCACCACAAGCATTTGTTAAGCAAGCATTTATGCAGGGCTGAAACGATTAGTAGATCAACAGAAATGTATTTGCTAACTATTTTGATACTTTATTAATCATTTAAGTTATTTAATTCAAGCATGAATGCCATATTCTGATTCCAGCTTCTCAAATGTGAGGATTTGCTCCTTTTTTCTGTTTAATATCACAATAAGTAAAGTAAATTTTGCATTTTGCAACAAAAGAAATGCATTTTGAGGATGTCACTTTGGGCTCCAGGGAAATTGTGATGGGCATTTTTTCACTATTTCCTAATATTTTACAGACTAAATGATTCAATCGATAATAAAAAAAAAGGAATCAACAGAATAATCGATATTGAAAATAGTCATTAGCTGCAGCCCTACATATATGTAGTCATATTTTGTTGGCAGTTTTCAGGTGATTACTTCACATTTTGCAGCTGTAAATGACCCAGAGGGAATCATGCAAATCTTCCAGGAAATAAAATAAACACACGATCTTCGTTAGTTTCTAATTGATGCTTTGTACTGCTATTTATGATCTACATAACTTAATTTATATCCCTTTGACAGTCATTTGTTTCATGCCAAGAAATTTGAATTCATTAATAATTTGCCGGAGCAATTGAGAGACAGTTCTATATTTCCCCACTTTATATTTAGTAAGTGAGCAGATGTGTCCCTCGAATGTGCAGCTTCATGTCGACGTAGCCTTCAGCAATATGCTGAGCTTTTCAATCCTTTCATGTACTCTACACACAGCATGGTGCCATTTCTAGGCCCCCGAGTCTTCCCCTGCGAGGCTGCTGGAGCCTCGGTGGTTGAAATACAAGAATGACTATATATCTATACATAGAGTACATATAGTGTCATTAAAAGAGTGAATTAAGTTATTCAATGTAGTATAAAGCCTGCTCGTTGAGCCTAATTAAGACCCTCATGTAAGATAACATGCTTGACTTGCCCATTTAGCCACAGGCGCTGCACCATTATATCCCATGTTAAAGAAACAAAAAAAGAGATTTCAATCTAATTAAGGAGCCTTTCAGTATAAAACATGCTGCAGGACCAGTAGTGTCTGCTAGCCATGGTTTAATATCCAGTGATATAACCGTTAATAAAATGATTCTCACTGATATAAGATGGCACCAACCTGATATCTGGTGGCTCCCTGTTGCCAGAAAACATACATCACAGTCAGGAAGGTCAAGAGCTCAGTCTATAAATGTGTCCATCACTAATTTACTCCTCTGCCTATCAATTATGAGCATCAGGCTTGGAGGGCTCCACTAACTGCCGCTGGGACTCAGGTATTGAATTATGAGGTATATATTTTGACAAATGCTCTATGAGAATTGAAAACACGATGAGATACTCTTTCCATCTCGCCTGAATGATCCATCTTGAACTTAATCTGAAAGCAAAGAAGGAGAAGCAGCACCTCTAGCGGCACACAAAACCGGCCCTGTTGAATACAAGATGTGCTCTGTAAATACAAAACTGTTCAAACAGCTACCTCTTTTTTCAACCTCTTTTACACGAGCCGTTCACTGCAGGAGAGGGACCGACGGTTGAGTCTATTAATGTGTCCAGGAATCGTCAGGTGAAGAGGAGTTCACACACTATTCTTTACATTAGAATAGTCAACATAGAATTAATTTGCAATAATTTTGATGATCAAAGGGGAAAAAGTATTTTTTTTCAAGCAAAGAATTTGAGGTTTTGCTGCTTTTCACTGTAAATTTTAATATTGTTGCGTTTAGGACTGTTGGTCAGAAAAAACACCACATTTGAAGGTGCCGCCCCGGGCTCATAGAACTTTTGATGGACTTTTTTCCCCCCGCATTTTCTGACATTTTATAGACCAAACGATTAAATGAGAAAATAATAGGCTGATTAATCAATAATGCAAATAGCCATTATCATTTGCGCCCTATAATTGTCTGAAAAAGCCCTCAAAATTTTACTTTTTTAAGCAAAAATATAAAGAAATCACTGGTTCCAGCTTCTAAACTGTAAATACTTGCTATTTTTCTTCTAGTAGGGCTGTTGATTAAAACAAGTTAATCACAAATTAATGACAAATTTCTCTTCAAAATGTTCCATAAAAGGAGATTTGTCAAGTATTTCATACTCTTATCAACATGGGAAAGGGCATATAGCTTGCTTTATGCAAACTTATGTATATATTTATTACTGGAAATCAATTAACAACACAAAACAATGATAAATATTGTCCAGAAACCCTCACAGGTACTGCATTTAGCATAAAAAATATGCTCAAATCATAACATGGCAAACTGCAGCTCAACAGGCAACAACAGCTGTCAGTGTGTCAGTGTGCTGACTTGACTATGACTTGCCCCAAACTGCATGTGATTATCATAAAGTGGGCATGTCTGTAAAGGGGAGACTCGTGGGTACCCATATAACCCATTTTCATTCACATATCTTGAGGTCAGAGGTCAAGGAACTCCTTTGAAAATGACCATGTCAGTTTTTCTTATTTAACCTCCTTCGTGACAAGCTAGTATGACATGGTTGGTACCAATAGATTCGTTAGGATTTATAGTTTCATATGATGCCAGTATCTTCACTCTAGCTTTAAAACTACACTCGCTACAACCTCCGGAAGACCGGTTGTGTTAATGCATTAAAGAAATTAGTGGCGTTAAAACAAATTTGCGTTAACGCGTTATTATCGCGTTAACTTTGACAGCCCTAAAAACAAGCAATCTGTACATGTGTCCTTGGGCTCTGCATGCCAATATATGATCAACATTTTTCACTATTTTCTGACATTTTATAGCTCAAACCCTCCACTGATTATTATAGGAAATCATCTGCGGATTAATCAATAATGAGAGTAAATCTCGGCTGCAGCACTAAAACCAAGTGGGGAATAGTGAAAACATTTTCTTTCTTTGCCTCTCATTTCTCTATGAATAAGGCTTATTTTATACTATTTTATAAAACTTCCATTTAAAGCCATTCCTATTATCCACCTACTGTACCTAAAACAAACAAACAAACAGACAAAAAACACACCCACAAGGCAAACACAAAGCTACAGCTCTCAAGTTTGAGACACAAAGAAGTCTACATACATCTATAGCTAACGTTTCTACAAAGCTCTTCAGCAGTTTGGCAACACTCTTTTCAAAATAAGTATAAAGCAACTAAAGTAACAATAACAAGGAAAAACGATAAGTTTATGTTCTCACACCAAGAGCACAAACCAGCTAGATCCAGTAACTTTGAACAAAATTCGCAAAACAATTCAGCATCCCCTCCAGATTTAGATAAATCTACAGGTCCTCATAATTCTTCATTATGTGTTTTCTCCAGAAAAGATTGAAGATTTCAAGGAAGCAGACGAGACACAGGAAGGTGTACATTAACAACAGAGGAGGCTGGCAGCTTGCAACACAAACTTCATTATGTTTTCTAACATAAACTGTGAAATGTCGTCGGTGTAACGCTGTTGATGTTGAGCAGGACTCTTTTGGGACGCCATAATATTTGAGTAACATAATATCTGCTATCATCACTCGCCAAATTAAAAAGCTGCACTGCCAGCCACCATATGTTCCAGGTCACAGAACAAGTGAACGGTACAGTAAGTGAAACCCATCTCAATTTTTCGAGTAATAAAACTACATTTGCCGGAGCACTCTGCAGGCAGCTGCTCCACCTGCGTTCGCAAACGGCCATTCATCATCCTGTACGGGCCGCAGCTGTCCTCAGGTCTAAGAGATGGAGATGTCACGTTGCAATCTCCACATCATCCAGACAATCTAACTCTGCTCCTCTCTCTCTCTCTGTTTCCTGCCATTGTGTCAAAGACAAGAGCATTATTTGAAAAACATTGCTCGGCAAATTGGAGGGGCTGAGAATATCTGATGGCGTGGTTGTAAAAGGAGTTACGCTGACTCGACTTAAAAGGCACAAAAGGTTTGGCTTATTTAATCTGTGGGTTCTCGCAGACAAATAATAAAAAGGGGAAGTACTGTGGACTGACTGGACGCACAGGAGGGCACCTGCTAAGACAAAGTGCTCATCTCAGAGCTGCAGACACATTTTTCAGCTGACCACGTGAAGACATTCATTTTAAAAGCAGGTCCACAAATGATGTCAGGATTACATCCATTACAGAGCCGGCTCGTCTCCGACAGCTCGATGTGGAGAGAGTAGCGGCAGGCGGAGAAAAACCGTCATCTTGTATTTCAAATGGAATTTCTGAAGTCAATAAACTTCAATAATAAATCAGTGGAACAGGAATACTTTCACACATAGAAAAGCTATCCTAGAGACAGACACATATCAATAGTAGTTTCCTCAGTTATATTGCAAAATGTGCATTATCTGTTTTTCCATATACATGTATATATGAATAATAACAACTTACTAGAAATGTCAATGTAATTATGGATTATTATCTGCAGAATTCTTTGCCAGTTAGTTGATTGATAGGTCAGTTGTTTGATCAATGAAATATAAAATAATTGTTTTAAAAAGAGCCAGAGCTTAAGGTGACGTCTTGTTTTGTCCGAACTATTTCGTTCTGAACCCAATGATATTAAATAAGACAAAGAAGATGGACAGACTTTTGGGATTTTTTCTCCCCAAAATGGCTTAAACAATAAATCAATTATCATTAACATGAACTTTGTCAAACCTCTATCAGATTAACAGTATTACTATCATCTTCTGTATACTGCAGTATATTATAATCCTCACTGAAAAATACTATTAAATGTAGACTCAGCTGCCAGTTTATTAGGTACAATGAATGTAGTCTATTACGTCTAATTTCACCCATATACATCGGGTGGACAAAATATCAGGAATATCACTCAGTATAACACACTGGAGTTCAACAGCACCACAAACTATACAGCCTCCATAATGATCATGAAGTTGAATCAACATCTCTCTGAAACACAAACATTTACACCTTCATGAGGGTAGGATTCATGGCAGAGCTGTTGGATTAGACTGCATACCTTTCTAATAATAAGCGGACTACTCAGTGTACAATATGTCAACATATTAGATCCCCATAAATGAGTTGACTTAACTTGAGTTAACCTTATAACCATTATGAAAAATGTTGTTTGGACAAGGGCTGCACAATTAATCAAAATTTTGGCAAATGGCCTTCTGCAATTTTCAAGAGGATGAACAGGAAATCATTGTCAAGGTGAAATGTGTTTCAAAATACCATTTTAGATTAAATGTTGTCGTGCTGCAGAGATGTCTTGGCCTACACATCATATTCTACAGACTTAAGAAAGCATCTTTGTTTGGTACAGATCCCTGCAAAAGTCACACCATAATCATTTTAATGTTTTTTAATGAAAATTATAATAATTATGTAGAAATGATCATACCCTCTTTTATCGTAAATCATATCGCAATTTTAATATCAGTCAAAATAAGTCAAGATATGTTTTCAAATTTTAGACCTTATAGTGCACGGGGCGGGACGACATTCAAGACAGCCTTAATAATAATTATAATAATAATAATGATAAATAAAACCTATAATATAACTTAAAAAGGATACAATCTAAACATATTAAAATCCAAATAACACACATATTTACAAAGCTAAAAATAAAATGTTAGTAAAAAGATTTACAATTAACGAGTTGAATTGCTTCAGGAAATGTACTTTTTTTTCTTTTTACATAAAGAAAGTTATTAAAATAATCTGATATCACATCAGCTAGAAGATTTCTGCATTCAGTTTTATTAAGGCTACTGTTAATGTATAGACTATATAAAAATAGAATATTTTAATTCTATGGTATAGACCGTTTCAATAGAATTGCATTTCTAGGCAACAGATTGGGTCATATCACACTTGTAAACATTTCAAAGTGTATTTCCTGTTGTAAGGCTTATTGAAAGAGGCTGGGGCATGATCTTGAGCTTTGGGGAATGACACATGTGTTGTACCCCAAAGATATGACGCAATGATGATACGGATGGTCATGATGGACCCAAGCTGTTGCCTAGCAATGCAATTCTGTTGAAACGGTCTATAACCAGGAGTCATGTATGATTTATGCATGAAATGTATCTTGAAATGTATATACCGGAAGTTTTTAATCCTGTACAACAGTATTCTCCAACAAATAGCTTGTGAACTATCCGTTTCTGAGTGGCTCGTTCGCTAAAGGTTCAAAGAATATGTAACGCTGCATACATTTCATAACACAAAGTCACTCTGTAAACCTCTTTAAATTCATATCCAATCAAATTAACAGACATCCCACCCCCCCTCTGGCACAAAAAGATTGTCTGACAATCAGAATTGTCAATTAAATGCTGTTTTCACGCTTGGTTACATCAGTGAGGCGCTAACATTAGGCGATGTTAGCAGACTAGCAAGCACACACCAGATTTGACAATGACTGCAGAAAATAGCCAATAAAAGGCAAAAAATAAACTATTTTCATGAGAAATGGGCAATAGAGTTTTTCCATGAATGTGAATGACAAAGGTGTGTGTGTCATTTGCGGTGGGAGCGTGTCAGTCTGTAAAAGATGCGACGTTATTAGCGAAGTAACTGGCTAACGTCGAGCGCCACTTCACCAAAGTCCACAGCAACTTTCCATGGGACTTTCTAGTTGATAGCAGTCTACGAACAGAGAAGATAAAGGAGCTGAAAACAACATTTAAAAAGACAACAGTTTACTGACGAAGAAGGCCAACGAAGCAACAGAGGATTCGTTTGATGGCGCACACCCTGATGAAACACAAAAAGCCCCTCGCCTGTGGCGGGATTGTAATTGAGGCGATGACTGCGGTGGCTGAAACGTGGCGAGCAGCTCTCGGCCACTTTCATTTTGTCAAATTAGCTCTCAGAGGAAAAAAAAAGGTTGGAGACCCCTGCTGTAGAACAACGATCAACAAAAAGGTGGCACCGAGCCAACAATGCATACTAACGAGAAGGGTTTCTCAAAGCTCTGCTACACTTTAAAAGAGTAATTTGTGCTTGGCATAGAAAAAATGAAAGAATGTGAGTTAATTGCATTTTGGCATTCGTGCACGCAAATCCACAAGTTTTTACGAGTGAGGTGTTTGAGAGGATCCTTCATCGGAGGCTGAAGAATGGGATTCACAGTTCTGAGTTTGCTTTTAAATCTTGCATTTTTCTGTACCAGGTGCTTATTTGGGGAATAAAGCTTGTGAATTGCTTCTGATTCAGTATATGCAGTAGTTATATTGACATCACACTCATCTGTGTTGCTGGCAACTGTAGATTACATCTATTCAGTCGTACCCAGAAGCATTCAATCAATAATATTCAGCTCTGTTTTTGAGCTTTATTTAAAGACTTACATTTTTTTGTTTGTGTTGAACAGCAGCTCCTCACCTGCATGAGGCTTTAGTATCAAAGTGATGCTTTAACTACATCCTGTTCTTGTTACTGCAGCACGGCCGCCGATCAGGGACCGCCAGGAGTAAAGCCTCGCTACCCGATAGTCTCATTCTGCTCCTCAACGCCTACAGCCGACCACGAGAGGTGACAGCACTGCTCTCCAGCCACCCAGGTCTGACAGCCATGATTCGGGGTGGCCCTCTGCTACGGCTCAGATCGGGGATCAACTCGCCGCTTGATGGCTAGATCTCACCGTACAAAGCGCTGGGGGCCTTTCTACTGAGGTAAGTCTCCGGCTCCCTCCGCAGCACGGGTTCTATAATTCAAGAGTGAGCCATTTTGGTTTTGTACTCGTTTTGTCGAGTCAAGTGGCAGTGGTGTCTGATTAAAACTGAGTGGAACTGGTTTATTTAAATGATGCTCTCGCACAATATTTCCTCAAGACCGTATACTTGGTAGTGTCACTCTATTCTTTAAAACCACAATGCAATGGTACGTTAACTCTGGTGTTTTCTCCTCCGGCGGCCCAGTTTTATGCTCTCTCTGACAAGGCATCAGATATGGCACCACAGTTCATTTCTGGGAGCGCTGGATTCCACATTGAAACATTTATAAGGATACCTGGGCTCTCACCTTTTACTAATGAATTATTCATTAACGCTTAATGGTCTCCAGTTTCCTCCAGAGATTGCTCAATGGAGATTTTTTTCTTTCTTGCACAGCTGAATTGAGTTAGAAGAGGCACATATCTAGTTCTATAGGAGAAAGGCAGAACTATAATGGAAATAGGTATCCTGCTAACAATGCTGGTTTAAATCGGCCGTATAGTTTTGCCGCAGCGAGTCGGCGTAGTGTCATTAAGCATTTTCCCCCACGGTCTAACTCAATCTTGTTTTTCTCCATTACAGTTTCCCTCACTGCGTAGTAGCACATGGATTTCAAGACTTCAAATGAAGAGGTTGGTAGGATTCAATCAGTGTAACGTTTTGACAGTAAATTGACTGATTATAGAAGCAGCCTTGGCATTTTCAAGTGCCTGAAACAACATCACTGAAAGCACGCGGCGAGAACAGCACATAAATCTGGTGCCCTGTGCATATGCATGTCCCCCTCCCCTTTTTAATGCAGCCATTGTTACACCTCCACAAATAACTCAATCAACAAGTAAACACACAATAAAACAGGCTTGTTAAAGAGAAAAAAATCCAGTTAGCCGCTATTCTGTTAGGAGGAAAAAGTCTGAATTAGCCATGCTCGTTTAATACACCTCTCTTTAAAAAAAAGGAAAAGTATTTTTACACATACATATCCAATAGTCTATTTTAATTTATTTTCCTTTTTTATGTTATGTTTATTTTTTATTTATGATTTATGATTTATTTATTATCTAATGTTCTTTTTTCTTGTCTTTTTGTGTACATAATATGTTGCAGAATATATCATACAGTATTGTAACACTTGTTAAAGATCACAATAGACAAAAGAAAAAAACAGGCTTCTTGATGCAAGTGCTGCAGTAAATGAGTGATTGAAGTGACTTGGTATCCGCTTTTTGAACTCAAATCCTCAGTAACATGGGAGGATGATTGTCCTGCAGTTGATCGACTCTTTGTGGCTTTTTAATCACACTGAGGCCAGTGCTGCTTCATTTATCAGCAAGCCAACACTGCTAGCAAGTTGCTTTCCTTTTGATTGTTTTCTTTCTTGCTCCTGGCTTTCTTTTTTCTTTAGGTAGCCTGATTTTACCTTAACTTTTGACATGACTGCTTCAAAGTTCACCTGAAGTCCTCAGCATCGGCAGAATTACCGCAGTCTAATATTGTTTTAGATACAAGAAATAATCAAAACTTTTAAGGCCCTGATCAGACAGAGTGCGTTTTGCATGTGGAAAACGCGAGGCGCACCGCACTGCCTTTTTGTTGCCCAATCAGACACAACGTTTTTTACAGTTTGCTGCGTCTTTTTATTTTATATATTGCTAGGCAACCACTAAATGAGTGCCAACGTTACCTTATTACAAACCATGAACTGTGCACGACCAAAATAGTTAATAGTACAATTTAAATTAATAAAAACAATTTACCCAAAATTTCAAGTACCACACTGATTTGCCTCCTGCTGTTTTTTCTGTTAAGATCATGGTAACTACGGTTGGTAAACTCATAAAGCTTCAGGTATCCAGCAAAAGTCACCACAATGAGAAAAAACGCTAATGATGTTGGGCGCTTTTCTGTTCCGAGTTGAACTTTTTCAACTCGAGGCGTTCAGGGCGCTGTAAAAATGCGAGGCACACAGAGCAGATGAACATGAGGTGCTCAGCAATGCAAAAGCAGCGCCCAAAACGCTTCACTCTTATTGCAAACAATTATAAAAAGCTGCCCCAGGCTGCTAAAACGCATTCTGTCTGATCGAGGCCTTATTCTGCCAAAAGTGATAGTTTTCTTATAATGCTAATAACTTTTAATAGCAGGGTTTTTTTGAGGGCCCTCCTCACTTTAGGCCCTGCGATACTTACCCTCACTAGTACACTCCTGGGTTAGAAAGACATGTCCTTGTTGCATATCCTGCAGTGGAAATAGTCATGCACATGCTATCAGATCAGAGACGATGATGTAGATAATAATGGAGGAGTGTTTAACTTTATTTCAATCCTCATATGCATGCAGGTACATACATGAAATTTGACCTCTGTATTAAACCCATCCTAAGCATTTAGGAGCAGTGGGCTTCTGTGAAGCAGCCCGGGAGCAACATGGGGAGGGGAGAGTAATAGATGAACATACGATAGGATCAGCAATGAGGCTAATTATGTACAATGCGAGCGCTACAACAGGTCAAACAACGCTCAACCACGTGAGACGCCGTCTGACCCAGCATACAGTTACGGCACCACTGCCCTCATTTTGCTCGGCTAATGACTCTCGCACACACATTACTTCAAATAATGTGAATTAATGTGCCTCTCATTTAATTTCTCGCGCTACAGCTGCAGACGGAGGCTCGATTCTTCACATTCCTCATTACGGGCGTAAGATAATATGCTCCATACACTGATTTTGATTCAAGTTTGACCTGCAGTTGAGATCCTCCATCTAAGAATAGCAACCATGCAACCGACTGTCTTGTTAACTGATGAGCGGCGTATCCCGGGTGACAAGGATGCTGACACTGGTGTCTTTTTTTCTATTAGCAGTCTTGTCAGGTGAAGGTGCTTCTTTTATTTAGACCTTTTCAAGTCAAGGACAGGACAGGCATCGCAATTAGCCAGGGAGGAGGAAGGATACGCAGAATGCAAATTTATGCGGATTAGCATGTTTTAAATGGATCATTGGAAACAGTCGCTTGTATGAAGCAGGGAAATTCAAATGTGGAGGGTGAGCTCGGTTCCAGCCACTTAATTTCACAGGTTCTTAATTTGCCATCATCCTCATCAGCGTTACACGTAGAGCAAATTAGATGGTATCATTTTTTCTCTCAGCGTGAATGTATACAAAGCACACGACTCATAAAAAGCTGCTCCTGCTCATTATTTGAAACCATAAATCAGCAGTTGTCCTATGTGTTTTTTCAATCTAAATGTGTGTTTATTACTTAGTTGCTGAATATGGTTATTTGTTCCAACATTAACATTAACAAGGAAAGTTGTAAAAGAGAAAATAACAGCCATAGCTGTGTATCCTAATTTCCATGTTGATCCTGTAGCGAGTATTCTCAACAACATTTCATTTCATGGCCAGTTAATTTCAGTCGTGGAGGGATGATGAATGATTTTATCTTTCTGACTGTTCGCAGACAAAGACTGGGATTTATTTGATGCAAGAAGGTAATGAGGAGCCGTTTAATATTCGACTACACTTGGCCAAAGATATTCTGACCATTCAAGAACAAGATGTCATCTGTGTGTCAGGAGAGCCTTTTTACTCGAGTGTAAGTAACCCAGTCCGTCTCATAATTACTAAATGTCACTGTGCCGCACTTCACATGCTCATCTAACTAAAGTGGAAGGAGTCTTCTGTCTGTCTGTCAGTCTGTCTGTCTGCCCGTCTGTCTGTCTGACCGACTTCACACTCAGCGGGTTTATTGCTGAGGACCCAATGAAGTGCATTGTCAAGTGTGATCTCTTGAGATCTATGGGACATCAATTTTATTTCTTAGTAGTGCGTTGTGTAGGCTCTACACTGTGTAGTGTATTGAGAAACTCCATGCTGGGTACAGCTCGTTCTCCGTCACAATATGAACTGCTACAGTATACCGCCGAACTCCATGCTGGGTACAGCTCGTTCTCCGTCGCTCACTACTAAGCTGTGTCTCAATTAGGATGCTTTCCTTAGTATACTTCCATGTAGTACACTGTGCACACTATGTGCTTGTGTAGTGCGTGAATTTCGACAGGGTAGTGTTGTCTCAAATTACACACAGCTGTTGTGCACTCACCGGAAGCTCGGTAGATCCGCTGGTGATTGTCAGCCACGGACATCACTCCGTATCAGCAGTATTTAAATTCAGACGGATAAATTAACCCAATAATGGCTTCTATCCGACTGCACTATAGACGTACTTAGTGGAAAAAAAACACATGTATAACTTAAATTTGTATAGTTTGGTGTTTGCCGTTTCAATCGCAACCGCTGCAGCTTCCTCGCCCGTCATTGTCACAAGTTTGAAATCGGTTGGTGGCTCCTCGCCTTCCGCCATGTAGCAGAGATGGAGACCGTTGAGGGTGAGAAGTGTTCAGCGTTCCACACTCAATGTTTTGAACGTTTTGAGTACAACATCCGGTTACTTAGAGTGCATTGCATTTTGCCATACTTCTCAGTGTGAACGCGCTTATGCACCTCAAAATAGCAAGTGTAAGTACGAGTGTGGGAATTGAGGCACAGCACTAGTGTTGTCATGATACTGGAATTTCTAACTTCAATACAATACCTTGAAAAATATCTATTCGATACCATTTTCGATACCACGGAGAGAAAGCTGCAAGCACCATCACCACAGGCTGAGGAATCAGCTCGGTCTATACATGCAACGGGCACTTCACTAGTACATTGAAATCAGTAACATGTACTGCACAATACCCTAAGGTTACAGCATAAAAGATACTGAGAACACTCTGAATGTCTGCGTTAATGACAGATCAGTTAATCTGTTCCTCATAAATCAAATGTAGCTATTAAATAGTGATTCACCTACTGGATCATGGTGTATAGAGTGTAATCATTAAGCCTCACTTGTCATCTAGTCTGACAACTTTGTCTTCACATTAATGAATTCCCTCATAAAAAAATCTCCACTGGGGCCAGAGTCCATTACCTCTCTCAAAAAGGCATTATTCATTCAGTAACATGTTGCTGGTTAAATCTGCAAAGATAAATAGAGGAAGCGCTTGTGTCCACTGAAACATGATTACTAATTAACTTAAAAGCGGCAAGATGCGTCACAGTAATACAATCTTACCATGTCAGGAAGTCCTAGTGCAGACTTTTTAGCATCAGTGATCAATTAAC
The DNA here is from genome assembly GCF_043250625.1 of Sebastes fasciatus. Classification (NCBI taxonomy): domain Eukaryota; kingdom Metazoa; phylum Chordata; class Actinopteri; order Perciformes; family Sebastidae; genus Sebastes; species Sebastes fasciatus. Next base: position 21,160,738 of record NC_133805.1, read on the forward strand.
ACTTTTACATTTAGAAGAAAGTGTTGAATTCCTGCACACTGTCAGCACTAAATGTATTAAAATGCTGAGTCAGGCATCAAATTCACAATATTAAACATCTTTGTTACTAGAGACACAGGCCACAACAACTACTAGAAAAAGGAGTCAAATCACAAACACCTGAGACAGAATCAATAATTGTAAAAAAAAAAAAAAAAAAAATTCCTAATATGAGACAAACAATATATCTTAAGATCCATAAACTGTAATTGAAAAAACAAATTATTTTTATGAATAAAAGAAGGGGAGAAGGAGAAGAGGATTGGACAACAACTAGCCCATATTTCACATCCAGGCTTGAAATAGTCTTGACAACATCAAGTCTTGATGTTGTCATTGTGAGTTTATCACTTTTATGACTTGTTGTTGAAACCCTTGGCTCTAAAATGAAGATGTTGTTGTTGTGAATTAGCTGCCTGGTGAGGGTCTACAGTATGACTGCAACATTGCATTTTCAATAAACTTAGTGCTGACAGTGTTCAGGACTCACAACACTTTCTTTTAATTGTTCATTTTACATTCAACCACCACTAGTTCGTCAAAACATGTTTAAAATGTCTCACATTGTTTTGGATGGATAAAAATAATGTGAGTGGTAATAGCTGGGGCTGGGCTGAAATTATTATCATGAAATAAATAAGGATATTTTCCAGTATATATCATGATATTGCAAACTTAATGTTAAACATAGGGCTGTCAAAGTTAAAGCGATAATAACGCAAATTTGTTTTAACACCACTAATTTCTTTAACACATTAACGCAATTTACGATTTTTAGGTTGTAGCTCAGTTTTAAAGCTATAGTGAATACTGGCATCATATGAAATTAGAAAAATCGAAGGAATCCATTGGTACCAACCATGTCATACTAGCTTGTCGAGAAGGAGGTTAAATAACGCTCCAAACTTGCGCTAAATTTTGGTGAGGAAAAACTGGCATGGACATTTTCAAAGGGGTCCCTTGACCTCTGACCTCAAGATATGTGAATGAAAATGGGTTCTATGGGTACCCACGAGTCTCCCCTTTACAAACATGCCCACTTTATGATAATCACATGCAGTTTGGGGCAAGTCATAGTCAAATCAGCACACTGACACACTGACAGCTGTTGTTGCCTGTTGGGCTGCAGTTTTCCATGTTATGATTCGAGCATATTTTTTATGCCAAATGCAGTACCTGTGAGGGTTTCTGGACAATATTTATCATTGTTTTGTGTTGTTAATTGATTTCCAATAATAAATATAGACATACATTTGCATAAAGCATATTTGCCCACTCCCATGTTGATAATTTTAAACTTTAATAGTGAATGTACTTAAATATTTCTCATAATCATTCATTTGTACAAACAATAATTTGTAGAATGAAAGAAAATGATAACATTGAATTATCACTGCTTCCTACTTATGTATAATTATTATTGGGAAAATAAGCTACATTGTTGTTGTTTTTCAGAAGGATGTATAACTTCATTTTTTAGGTTTCATTTTGCCCCATTTTATTTCATTGTGATTAAAGGTTGAGTTCTGATTAAAGCAACCCTTCCTTCTTGTTCTGTTGGAAGAGCTCCCTCAGGTTCAGCATCAGTCTGAACTCATTTGTCGGCTCTAACTGAATCTCTTCCAGGAGAGGACTGTAACGATCAGGAGGCAGACTATTGGAGGGTTCGGCCTGAGCATCAAGGTAATTTAGATCCTTTCTGATTAAGCTGCTCCTCCCAACTGCTTTAAATTAAGTCTGAACAAATGTTATTGATCATTTTCTTGTCAAACTGAAATAACTTCGTTTGCTGAGGGAAGTTGCTTTCGAGTGTCTGACTTATTCTGTGTTTGTGAAACCTTTTGTCGTTTAATTTGTCTTTAGGGTGGAGCTGAGCATAAAATCCCTGTTGTGATATCAAAAATATCAAAAGAGCAAAAAGGTATATTGTTGTTTTTGGAAAAGATTTACACCTCCACGCCCATTTCCCTCCCCGACGTTGTTTTTACTAAAGTGATTTTTCATTTCCAGCTGAACTCTCTGGGCTGCTTTTCATCGGAGACGGCATCCTTCAGGTAAAATGCCAAAGCTCTTGTTTACACATCTCATCCTATACTCTGCAATATAGCACATACTGTGTCATTAATAATCCATGTGCCACATGTGCACAAAACCGCATCCCTATAGGTAAATGTCACATCCCAAGTCTTTCATTTGTTACATGTATTCCAGCAAAAAAAATCTCTCGGCTCATCTGATGCAGAGGAAACATTTACAAGCCAGCCAAATACGCTCTGTATTCATGGCAACTGTGGATGTGACTCTCTCGTTTACAGTTTTCAGCGCAGATGCCGTAACAGTTACAATGCTTGCCTCATTAATCATTTTGAAGATAGAGCTACAGTGATGTGATGCCAGCAGTATTATTTAGGGTAACCCTGTTACTGTTGTTTCCAGATAAATGGAATAAACGTTAGAAGTTATCGCCACGAGGAAGTGGTAAGCTGTCATCTCATATCTCAAATTTTACACCGCAACAGCTCTTTCAACAGCTTATCTTGTCTCACTTTAGGATTTGTATCTTTTTGACATGTAAAGCCAATTGTTTCTGTTTCATGCTTTTTTGAATGTAACTGCAAGAAATATGTGTGTAAGTCTGTGTAAATCTCTTATCCTCGGTTTCCACTCTTAGTGAGACGTTAGCGCACCATGTTTCATCACAGCAAGTAGAAAACCCTCACAGTTCACAACTCCTGCTGTGACAATATTCCTGTGTTTTTACCTTCCAGGTCCAGGTTTTGAGAAACGCAGGTGAAGAAGTCACTCTTATGGTCGCTTTCCTAAAAAAGACTCCAGCCTTTCTGAAACTGCCCCTGAGTGAAGACTGCACATGTAAGAAACCTTTACACACACAGACACTCTGATTAAAGTATAGGCCTATAATCACCATCACCGCAGTGCAAAAATAATTAACCAAGAGTATTTATAGCTGGTATTAGTATCAGTCCAGGATTGGTTGTCCTGGTGACAGTAAACTCCAATGAAGAGCGACTTTGAGAATAAGAAATATCAATTCAGTTGCTTCACTTTTGCTGAAGAGAGAGGGAGAGGAATGGACGATTCTCGAGCTTCACAAAAGATGCTAAAGACTAAACTGAAAGAATTGACATTGCTCATTGTGGTGCAATTGATTGCTCTTGCATGGGAAAGCTTCATCCCTGTCATCAGACGAGATGAAAGCTTTCATAAAATCCTTTCATTTGCGTATATAGGCCAGGTTGACTGGCCATCCAACCAGTCAACTGAATACAAATTGGCACAGAGCAGGAGCCCACACTGGAGGAGAACAAAGTAACACACTTTTTGTTGATATCTGTGATTCACTGCAGTTGGAAAGCTTGAAATAGATGGAGGAGTTTTATTGACTTTTGGTGTGTGTGTGTGTCCCTGCTGTACATTCAGGCATCCCCAGCGACCAGAGTAGTGGGACCTCCTCTCCTCTGTGCGATAGCGGCCTGCACTTGAACTACCATCCTAACAACACGGTACTTTTTTCATTAGCTTTGACTGACTGCTTCTATAACTGTCCCTCTGTAACCATGCAGCAGCGTCCCTGGTGCCAGAAAGTTGTTTCCATGCAACTGTCACTGCTCACTGATAACCGGCATGCTCTATCTTTATCTTTTGAGGTGGGTGAATCAGCGTTCCTCTGCAGCTCGCGCTCGCTCAGCCTGCCTGTGCACCTGCAGCAACAACAGCAGCAGGACTCTTGTCATGTCGATTGTTTGGACTGTGCCAGGCGGGAAACGACAAGCCCTTCTAAATTGCGTTTCACACTTCTGCAGGACACGCTGTCCTGCTCATCCTGGCCCACGTCCCCGGGGCTCCGCTGGGAGAAGAGATGGGTGGACCTGCGCCTTATTCCTCTGCTTCACTCAAAGCTGTCGCAGTACAACCCGGGCTCTGACGTCTGCAGGTGAGCTGCGGGACTTCATCTTGAAGGGTCGGTGGTGTCTGTTGTCACTTGCAGAGCTGATATCTCCCTGTAAGGATCTATAGGCCGCTAGAGCTAAGATCTCTTGCTTATTAAATGCTTTGGGGTTTTCAAATGAAGCAGACTGCCATCCTTCATCTGTAAAAAAAAATATATATATACAGTATATTCTGCTATTCAGTATATCCCTTTAAACACAAAACACACATTAAATAAGTGAAATGGTTCTGCAGTAAGACAGACCGTCTGAGTAGTGGATGCTTGACGTTATAAGCCATTAAGCTGTCAATAAATACATTTTCATTTTGCTACACTGTGGATGATAGAAGCAGTAATCTTGTGGATTGACTCTTAATGGACCACACTTATGGTTTGGCATGCTCTAGCCCATTAACTGAGAATTGCATACTGGTATTATAAGTTTTTAGATTGATTAGCCATGTGGTGGACAATGGGTTCGGTTTATTTTATGCCAGATTTTCATAGATTTTGAAAACTTGATAATACATTTAAAGCAGCTAGAATCAATATTTTTATGATAACAATATATCAAATGACAATGTGAATATTATGTGAAAGGGGTAGGTTGTACTGATGAACTAACTCAGTTTCAGCTCATTGTTTAGCTGTCCGGCTGCAACTTTAACACAAATATCTGGCTTTTGCCTCCGGTAGTACCCATAGAACCCATTTTCATTCACATATCTTGAGGTCAGAGGTCAAGGGACCCCTTTGAAAATGGCTATGCCAGTTTTTCCTTGCACAAATGTTGTGTAACGTTGTAGCGTTATTTAGCCTTCTTCACGACAAGCTAGCATAACATTCCTTAAGTTTTTTAGTTTCATAAGATGTCAGTATCTTCACTCTAGCTTTAAAACTGAGCCCACTACAACCTCCGGAAGACCGATTGCGTTAATGCATTAAAGAAATAAAGTAAATAAGATGAGATGAGATAAGTTTGCCATATCAACTTACTGTAAAAGGGGATAATATGTCACAACTTGCTTCCACTGCCCCCAAGTGGCCAACAAAAATCAGTTATTGCAGGTTTAAATGAACAGTTAAACATTTTAAGAAATTCTGCGTTCTTACGAGATTTTAGATGAGAAGTGTTACGTGTGAATTTTCAAAGACTCTGCCCAGAGTTTTGCATGCTCGACTGAAATGAAATGGAATAATGGCATTGAAAGTTGAGGAAATTACATATTGCAAGCAAGTTTCTCATCCCCAACTCATATAAATGGAAACTAAGGGCTTCTCGGAATGTCATAAATCAATGTAAAGAATTACAGTCGATATGTAATTTGTAGTTCATGAGGTAAAAAATGATAAATAACCCCATAATCTTTCTTTCAGGAAACATGCGTTCCAGGTCATAGCGGTGGACGGAGTTTGCAGCGGAGTCATACAATTCGCCACCGCTGAAGACTGCTTGGACTGGCTCCAGGCTTTAGCGAGCAACATTTCCAGTCTCACCAAGCACAATGTGAGTATGAAATAATAACTCTTGTTAGCTCTGCCGCCTCTCACTGTCCCCCATGTAAACCAATCAGATGTTGGGCTGGGAGTTAATGCAAAAGACTTTCAATTTGTGGGTTGTCTAACGGTCCCTTTGCAAATGTCACAGCATTAAGTAGACACGTACTAATGTCTTTTCGCACTATGAGTAAAGTAAACACTTATTTCTTCGAGCCTGAGGTCACAATAACAGCAATTGCGCTGTACTACACCTACTCCCTCCAGCCAAACCCATGCACTTATTATCTATAATTCAACAAAATACATTGTACAATAATGATAGCAGGGGGCAGCAAGAAACAAAGAAATAACTGCATTCTCTATCTTGTTGGGAGCATATTGTTCTAGCTTTAAGAAAATCGAAGGGTGTCTCCTGATGGGTGATGATGCTCAGCAGGGGGATCAAATACTAATACTGCCAACAAGCTCCATCACATGCGGTGGATCATACAAAACCGGACACATTTCTCAGCATATTTAGGTGTATTTCCATGCGGCAAACTATACGTTACATTTCTAGAGAGTCTGCTAAGCCGCCATCTAGAAATATGTAACCAGACAGTCGTGTTGGCTCTCCACATGACTTGAATACGACATAGAGTGAGCAGCAGTGAAAAACAGGGATTTGTAATTATCATGTGTCCACTGGCGAGGCTTTGTGTGTGTGTGTGTGTGTGTGTGTGTGTGTGTGTGTGTGTGTGTGTGTGTGTGTGAGAGTCTCTGGGGAATAATGGCCTGGTTAATTGGAGTGGACGAAGTGAGGGACGTACTAAACATAACACTGATCGCTCACTGCCAGAATGACCTCAACAATGGAGAGTGTATTTCTCTCTCTGGCCTTGGCATTTACTGAGGCGTGTGAGTGAGCTCGCAACCTAGATGGATGTAGGATAAAAATAGATGTCTAATTCTAAAGACTATATGATTTTTGATACGGTTGAACCATCTGCGATGTAAATTATCAATAAGCGTCAACTCTCAGACGATGACCTGCATTCTTTTTAAAGAAGTAGATCGGTTATTGTCACCTGGATTTGATGTTGTCGTGCCTCTTTCTCATTTGATGTTGGATTTTACCTTTCCTGCTGCACACAGTAAGCGCACTGTACACTTTGGTTTATGACAAACAGAGTCGTTGTGTGACAGTTCAGAATGTTTCTTTAGCAACAGGAGCCTACAGCCAAGCCATCTTGGTTTTGGGCTACCGTCATCTTGCTTGTTTTTTCAACCAGAAGTGACACAAGAGGGTGAAGTAAGTACAACCAAATGTAAAACTAGAGAATACTTGAGGGGCTTGTTTTATCAAATGTTGACCTGTTTTTCAAATTCAAAATAAATACTCATTGATTTTTAAAAAAAAAAAATTATTGGGCCCTATTTATTAAACAGGAATCCTCAAATGAGATGTACAAATGGACAAAAATAGCGCAACCACCTAAAAATATGTGATTATCAAGGATCTAATTAAGAGTGGTTTCATCCTTTGCTTGCAGAGCAGCTTCAGTCTGTCTTTGATAGCTGTCATAAAATTGAACAGAGCTGTTTGTTGTCAAATATGTCACCATGTGTCATGAAAAAATGGCTCCAGTTCTCTGAGCGCTGATGGAGGATGGAGTCCGCTCTGCTCTCTACTGATGTAAAATGTTAATCCCCAACTGAACTCTGATAAAATAGAAAAATTGTTGTGCCAAGGATGCTCAGTAAACCGTAAAATTATACAAACATATATATATTCATACATGTATATACACAGAAACTGGACAGATTGGTGCATCAATGCTAGCATAGAAATGTGTCGTAGGCTCTGTATGAACTTTATTCAATTTACAATGCACTTTCAAAATCCACAGTATGATACCCTTGGGGCATTTTAGGATCATGCTTTTTAATCTTGTTTGTCTCCTTGTTTAATTAATGTTGTTTTAACTGAGTGATGTCTATTTCATGTTCTGTTTTGCATGTTTTTTTATCCTACTGTTCTTCAGTGTCTTGCATTATTTTACATGTTGTCATCAGGTTTCCTTTGGAAATTAGATATTTATCGTAATGGGACTTACCTGATTAAACAAAGGTAATAATAACAGGTGCATCACATTCCAACTAGCAGAAATGATGAAACAGTAAAGGAGTTAACTGCGGTGGATGGAGGTTGATGATACAGTATATGTATAAGGAGGTGCCTCTGTGTTACGATAACTGCATCCGTCACAATGCAGTGCAGTAAAACCAAATATATTTCTAAAATGCTGCGGATTAGAAATATAAAGTCTCTCAAATATGGAAAGTCAAGTACCAGCACCTGAAATTCTTTGTAAGTACAGCACTTGTAGAGTGACTTTGTCTAATGGAGCTCAACAGTGAGGTTATGGAAGTGAAAATCCCATTCATATTCTGAATCAAGGGCTTAGTTATTAGAAATAATGTCGTAACCATCCAAGGCAGATTTTCCACCAGCTAGAAGCACCAGATTGTGAAACGATGGTACATGCTCCTGTAGAAGCCACAAGTCTGAATGATATCAACCTTGTTTTAAGAAAAACATGTTTTATTTGTGATGTCATGGAGAAGTACTATCCTACCCACAATCCTAAGGGTAACAGTGACGTCTCTGATGAAAATATTTACCGTACCCGCGAGCGGCTAGTGAGGGTATGCACTGATACGTGCTGCTCCATGGTCTGCTCCCGAATTTTTCAAACCGGACCAACATGGCGGCTCGATGGAAACGTTCTCCCATATTATGAAAACAGTTCACCGAGAAATAATTCGTGCAGTTTATTTTAGGTCGACAACGGTTAGTTTAAAAGTTTTTCAGGAGTTTCCAGAGGCAGTGAGTCACCATGTGCAATGATTTATGGGATGAGTAGTTCCTTCACTCTTAAAATAATTACGTACACAGTCTTGTGCAGGGTCCAAAATTAACAGCCGTCAAGGGTCAAATGCGGGTTGATTTTCCGTTTGGCGAGTAAATCTCGGAATGCTATCCACCTCACTGGTGTGTAAATGTTTGTAGCCTACCAAAATAGTCATGTAATAAAATACTATACTGAGAGTCTCGACCGTTTTGGTGTCATTTACGGGCACGCTGCTTCTGTCCTCTGCTGTCTGTGTCAGAGTTTGACACACACACACACACACACTACCAGATATGTTTTTACGCGTCTAAACAGTGCAGTGAAACTGACCGTCTCGAGTGCTCCTAGTTTCGTGTCACTGTTTACCGTACAGGACATAAGCTACTTCGCTATACTATCACTTGCCGCCAGTCAAATGTACTTTTATGTTTGATCCAAAGCTACATTTAATTGCAAATACTTTTTTCTAAAGAATTTTGAGATCAAAACTTCTTGAGTTGTATTCAGGCTTGAATTGATTACTTTTTGTTCTATTTATTAAAGTAATTTTGCCTCAAATTTAACTTTGGCCTCTTCTCTAAGTGTGTATTCAGCATAATACCTTATTAACTCCGTAAAAGGTGCTGAAACAAATATAGTATATGTGACACAAAAAGGTTATTATTTGGGCCGGTAAAAATTACGCTTGGCAGGTGGATTTTTTCATTTACCAGTCCCCTTGGTCAGTGAGTCAAAAAGGTAATTTCAGACACTGGTCTTGTACCATTATAACTTTTTTTTTTTTAGTTTAAAATAAAATGTGTTATGGTCACGATTCATCTCGTAGTTGATTGGCTTTGTTCCATGTTTAAAACTCGTTATATAAGGGATATAATGGGAATTTCACTTCCGGAGCTTCCGTTACTTTAGGATACTTTTCACCTCCAGTGAAAGTTCTCCGGTATGTATTTTTGGATAGAATATGAGATGCATGATTTGTATGCATTTTTGGACAGAGTAGGAGATGCATGATTTGTTTTGTAACTTAAAGAACCGGACCTCACAGCCCTTCCTTGTTTGTGTCCGAGACGGGTTAGACCTGGCGTCGCTGTGACTGGTCACAACAACCAGCAGCTGAATCTGAACAAACCCCCCGTCACCGCTCCCGTACATCCAAACACTGCTGCTCACATCTTGACATCTTATCGGGCTGCTTCGTTTCAATTCCTCCACTGAAAATAAACATCTTGTTTCCTCTCTCGGCCCAAACTTCTGTAACATTTCAAAACAAGCAGCTGTGACTTGTTCTCGCCTCTATATAGGAGGACGGGTTCAGGTCTTAATTTGGTGTTCTGCTGCTAAGAAAGAGTTATATTGATAGTATAGTGTGGATTAGGAGCGAGTGATACCTGTGATCTGAGCAGAATGTTTTAATTTAAAGCCTGACTGCTCTCTCGGTAGTTTCCCCGCTTTTATTATCACAGAGAGAATGGATTTTTTTAAATGGATTTTTTTTTTGTTAGGAAGAGCCTCGGGTCCTTGTGGAAATGACTCTATCTTTCTCATTTTGTAATTTGCATGCATTGAATAAATGAAGTCTCTCTAACAGTATTCATTCAGTGCTGTGGTTAACATGTTAGCACAGACACTGTGATTCATACTCAGTTATTTGTTCTTCGACACACACCATCACTGATTGTTTGTCTCCCACAACTATTTCACATTCTGCCAGTAATTGGTGTCTGATTGTTGGCGGGAGATATTTTAATGAGTTATTGATGTTCTTGTTCAATCTAACAGGTGAAGAAGATTAACCGAAATTTTCCAGTAAACCAGCAGGTAAGATGTTTGTTCAGGCAGCAGCTGAGCTCCTGCTGACTGTTTAGATCTTCTTTTTTTGCTTTGACAGACCTTAATTTGTGGGTTTTATCCTTAAAAATCACAAGTAAATCTAACCAGGTCAGTCAGTCACAGAAGGGGCACAGTGCAATCTTGCCAACTATTGCAACACAAGGCGAATCTTTGCATCATTAAAACCCCTCCACTGAGAAATGATCAGAAAACAACTCGAGTGCTTGCAGTCCGTTAACTCTCAGTGTCATGTTTCAGTCTAAACACGGGGAGTTAATGCGACGGGCTTGTTACTTATTTATTTTGGTTTCTGACGTGCAGAACCGTGTGAATTCACTTGACAATTCTTTTAAGAAATAAAGAGTCATGAGACGTGACTGCTTGTCCTGAATCTTTCACTTGCTTCTTTTGCCATCCGTGAAAAAACTCCAAACAGAAAAAGCAAGCAAACATTTTACTTGGGTAGCGATCACCCTGAATGTAATGAGTACTGATGGTGAGATACTCTTGATGCCTGAAATCCTGTCTCAGAACATTTGCTTTGCTTTCTTTCTCTTCATCTCCCCATCTGTTTTCTCCTGAATACTTAACTTTATAGCTTTTACTTTCATGTAAGGGAGGGCAATATGAGGATACATACATATAATACTCATTTAGCTATGTCTGGAGTACCTCTGTGTGTCTTAGACCATTGTGGGAAATGTTAAAAAATCAATGAGTGATAATATTTGATTTTTATATGAGTTTTACATCGGTGTTATGAAGTACCTTGATTTGTATTTAATCTGCTGGACAAACCAAAAACAGATGCGCCTGAATGATGAATGTTTAAAGCCTCTGAGAACTTTATTTCTCATGTGTTTCTTAATAAATTGAATATTTGTGACTAAATAAACAATAATCCAAGTTCAAATTTGGAGAGAAAAAACAAAATCTTATTAGTTATTGAGAGTTTAATACTATTAAACTCTGCGGGTGTGGTTTGATCCTTGCAATGTAAGCAAACAACCCAACACATTTTGATACAAATATTGTTAAATATATTTATCAATTGTTAGGTATTTTATCTTTTTATCCAACTGAGCACTGCGCAGAAACAGATATAGAGAAATTATAATTTTTTTTTTTTTACTATTTTCAGTTAATTAATTAATCACATATATGCTTAAACAAAAGATAGTGTTAATGGTAAATAACAGACGTTAATTGTGTGAATCCTTTGAACTAATAACGTGATTGCTGCATGCCATGCATGCACAAAACAGCAGCAGAGACTCTTCAGTATCCACTAAGGAGAGTCTTCATGTGCCCAAAACTCGATCCAACGCAAGACCATGCATTTTATGCGGTATTGATCCTATTGATGCCAGTATTGACACTCAAAAACAAAGCTAAGTATCAGCAGTATCAATACTTTAGGTCACCAATTTCCCAAAAGTGTGGCAGAAAATGTTGTGTTCATGTGAGGGCTGCAAAATATGAATAGCGATCACAATTTTGGCTTCCCACAATTAAATGAACATGACCGACTACGATATTGATGTTTAAAATGTGGTGAAGAAGAACATTATTTTAAGACTTTTTTTGATGCAAAGATTTGTACATCAGCAGGAATGTTGCACAACGGGAAAGTGACAAAGATGCTCTGTTTATTTGATTTGGGGTAAACGGTTTTATTTTGCTTCTAGGAGATGCACAGTGAATTAGGACAGTCTTTTTCTGATGCAAATGTTTGTACATTAGCAGGAATGTAGCACAACATGGAGGTGAAAGCAGTGCTCTGTTTATTTAAATGTGAAAGTGCAATAAAAATATTTAGTTCCTAAAATCAATGAATAATCAATATTGATCAAAATAATTTGGATTAGTATTTTGGCCATAATATATATGATGCATCGCTAGTTCATGTAGGACCCCGTTGCTCATAGTAAGGAACTGGCTGGGCCTTTAAACAATTTCTCACTTGATTTTAGATAAGTATTATGATATTGTGATATACAATTACATTTTAGTTTTTTCCATATTGTCCATCCCAACTTTCTCTTTTTCACTGACAGATTATCTACATGGGCTGGGTCGACGAGAAGGAGCAGGACTCCGTTCAGGACCGAATGTATACACCAAAGTTCCTCGCTTTGAGGGGTTCCTCACTCTTCAAGTTTTCAGCACCTCCTGTAAGTTTTCACTTGATCCTCACTTGTTTATACCAACTTCTTCTTCTTTAAACCATCTGTGTTTGAATTGAATGTCGTTCAACTCCGCGGGAGATTTTTCATCTCATGTTAATGTATTGTTGAAGGAGAAAATGTTTTCCTGTCGGAGGAAAAAGAGGGAAGCAGCTCACTCATAATCCCTTTGTGCAGCATTGATCTTCTTCTTGATTGATGGTGATCATTAAATCTGTTTACATTCTGCCAGCCACTTAAGTGATTATGACAAGAGGGATAAGCTGTCGATGGTGCTGGAGATGAGAAAAGATTGATAGAAAACTGGAATTGCCTGCTCATCTTGAATGTGCTGATATAAATTGAATATGCTAATGTGAGTGGATGGTGGAATATAGGAGCTTGTTCAGACGATGTGACACGCTTCTTCATTAAAAGACTACTTACACACGTAGGCAAAATTGTTGGTACCCTTCCGTTAAAGAAAGAAAAACCCACAATGGTCACTGAAATAACTTGAAACTGACAAAAGTAATAATAAATAAAAATTCACTGAAAATGAACTAATGAAAATCAGACATTGTTTTTGAATTGTGGTTCAACAGAATCATTTTAAAAAACAAACTAATGAAACTGGCCTGGACAAAAATGATGGTACCCCTAGAAAAGATTGAAAATAATTTGGCCATAGGGACATGTTAAACTAAGGTATGTCCTGTAAATAGCATCACAGGTGTCTTCAAACTTTTAATCAGTCAGTCTGCCTATTTAAAGGGTCAAAAGAAGTCACTGTGCTGTTTGGTATCATGGTGTGTACCACACTGAACATGGACCACAGAAAGCTAAGGAGAGAGTTGTCTCGGGAGGTTAGAAGGACAATTATAGACCTTCATGTTAAAGGTAAAGGCTATAAGACCATCTCCAAGCAGCCTGATGTTCCTGTGACTACAGTTGCACATATTATTCAGAAGTTTAAGGTCCATGGGACTGTAGCCAACCTCCCTGGACGTGGCCGCAAGAGGAAAATTGATGACAAATCGAAGAGACGGATAATACGAATGGTAACCAAAGAGCCCAGAACAACTTCCAAAGAGATTAGAGGTGAACTCCAAGGTCAAGGTACATCAGTGTCAGATTGCACAATCCGTCGCTGTTTGAGCCAAAGTAGACTTAATGGAAGACGACCGAGGAGGACGCAAATCATAAAAAAGCGAGACTGGAATTTGCCAAAATGCATATTGACAAGCCACAAAGCTTCTGGGAGAATGTCCTTTGGACAGATGAGACAAAACTGGAGCTTTTTGGCAAGTCACATCAGCTCTATGTTCACAGACGCAAAAATTAAGCATACAAAGAAAAGAACACTGTACCTAATGTGAAACATGGAGGAGGCTCGGTTATGTTATGGGGCTGCTTTGCTGCATCTGGCACAGGGTGTCTTGAATCTGTGCAGGGTACAATGAAATCTGAACACAATCAAGGCATTCTGGAGCGAAATGTGCTGCCCAGTGTCAGAAAGCTTGGTCTCAGTTGCAGGTCATGGGTCCTCAAACAGGATAATGACCCAAAACACAGCTAAAAACACCCAAGAATGGCTAAGAACAAAATATTGGACTATTCTGAAGTGGCCTTCTATGAGCCTTGATCTAAATCCTATTGAACATCTGTGGAAGGAGCTGAAACATGCAGTCTGGAGAAGGCACCCTTCAAACCTGAGACAGCTGGAGCAGTTTGCTCACGAGGAGTGGGCCAAAATACCTGTCGACAGGTGCAGAAGTCTAATTGAGAGTTACAGAAATCACTCGATTGAAGTGATTGCCTCAAAAGGTTGTACAACTAAATATTAAGTAAAGAGTACCATAATTTTTGTCCAGGCCAGTTTCATTAGTTTGTTTTTTTAAATGATTCTGTTGAACCACAATTCAAAAACAATAGCTGATTTTCATTAGTTAATTTTCAGTGAATTTTTATTTATTATTACTTTTGTCAGTTTCAAGTTATTTCAGTGACCATTGTGGGTTTTTCTTTCTTTAACGGAAGGGTACCAACAATTTTGCCTACGTGTGTACTGACAGTTTGAGGAATATTTCCCCTCACATGGCAAGACTTTGGCAAGTTTTGAAATCCACAACCATTCATCAGTAACTGACCCTTGGCTAAACCCCGCCTCCGGACAGTGATTGTCCAATCACAGCTTAGCAACCGTAACTAGGCACAGCAGTAGTAGGGCTGGGCGATATGGCCAAAATCTTTAATCACGATGTAGGTAATTATTTATCTGACTCTTCACTGTGTGAGCCAATGTGGTAGTATATCATAAAAATCTAAAATAATAATTTCTTCCAATAAGAGAGTTTATTCCCGTTCATCAACGTTACCACTCTCACTGTTGATGCTAACTTATTTTGTTAAACAGTTTTAACCCAGGCTGTTAAAGCAGGGGGAATTTAGGAGTCAAATTGAATAAAAAAGATGTTAAATGGAACATTATGTTTATTAAAACGACAACATACTAAGATTAAAAAGGTGTATTGTTTCACATTTAAATTCCTAGCTTTGCAGATCAGACATAGGAAATGTAAATGTCTGGCCCCTTGGCGTTTCAATCTGGCCCTATTAAAAAGTAATTGACCTGGTTTAGAGCAACGATAGCAGCTCTCTCTTGATTTACTGTATTTGGTTTGGGGAAGTTTACACTCCAGTAACTCTGGCCAAATCTGTGTTAGATGGTTATTCCTCATCCTCAAATCATTTGCTCTTCTAAAAGATGCTGATACGTCTAAATACATCCGAAATACAAACATTTCAGCATCGCTAAATCTGTAAACATCGTGATGCTCCAAGTTTTATCTACAGTAAGAAATCAAACCATCAAAGAGTTATGTTACATCAAATAACATTTAACTACATTTTATTATTTATAATACCCTGCAATACACGAACGGTGCTATACCTAAATGTCAATGTCTGGTACAACTCTCAGTTTTAGCGCTAGCATTGGCTTTTGAGCTAACTACAGCTGATAAAACTGTCATTTCAGCCAACAAAATCCACTGTCGTTGGCTAGAAATGACAAACCTGCTTTTGTTTATTTCTCTGTGAAATCAAAAATAACATATTTGCAGAAACGATGTAGTGAAAAGTGTCAATCTGCCAATATTATCATTGTAAGATGGAGAGCTTGACAGGTGTAGCAACAGTTTATAAGGGTTGTGGGGTTTAGCAAATGGTCAATTGTAATTGTATTTGAAAATATCTGCATCAATTCAGTTCACTTCTTCTACTTTCTTTCACTTTAATAGATTCTTCTAATCAAATATTAAATGTTTGTGACATGTTTCAGGTGACAACATGGGACTGGACCAGAGCAGAGAAAAGCTTTACTGTGTACGAGATAATGTGCAAGATTTTAAAGGTAAGGCAGCCGCTTCCATTTCATTCCTTGAACATTTAGAGAAGCAGCCCCTCTCGCACCGGATACACTGAGGGAATATAAAGTAGAAAACTGAGGAACGCACTTATATAACTCACTGATTTATTTGCATGTGTTCTACTTCAATCCCACAGAGACTCAAGGATCAGATTGTTTTGTTCATTCTCTGCAGGTTCAAGGTCACTTTGAATTTGATTGTGAGAATTTTATCTGCAATTTATTATCTCGAAACACATGATGGCAAATTTGATTCATATAGATTCACTTATTAAATCAGATATAAGTTAACCTGCTCTGACATACCTATTAAACTGTGCTACTTGGGTTGCATAAAGCTATAAAAGGTAAAACGTTGCATGGCTCTAATTGCATATACTATGCATTACCATCATGTACTTTAAGTGTTGAGGGCATAGAGTAAAATATTTCAAGTGCTCATAAAGCCGCCATCTGCAGTCTTTCCTCTGTCGTCAGAGTAAATAAACCTCCCATTAGCTTCAGGAAACTGCACTGCTGTTGCTTTGTCTTATCTCCACGTCACTCTGCCCATCTGAACCTGATCAGCATGGCAGCCGTACTGTCTTATCTTAGGATAATGACCTTCTGGACAAGAGGAAGCACTGCTTCAGCGTCCAGACGGAGAGCGGCGAGGACATGTTCTTCAGCGTGGAACTGGAGGGCGAGCTGCTGATCTGGGAAAAGGCTTTTCAGATGGCCACTTTCCTGGAGGTGGAGAGGATTCAGGTCTGCACCTGAACAGTAGGCAACGTGCAGAGAATTGTGATGATTTTAATCTAGCGCACGGTTCCAGCTCAGTCGTTTTTAGTACAGAGATTGATAACGCTCATATGACATTTTCAGCAGAAAGAAATATAGGCTTTTGTGTCCTTGTGTAGCTCTCGTGAGTAACATCTTGTTCTCCTGTTCTGTAGTGTAAAACGTATGCCTGTATCATGGAGAGCCACCTTATGGGACTCACAGTTGACTTCGGCATGGGATTTGTATGCTTTGATGCAGCTTCAAAGGTGAGTGTGAGACTTTATCATCAATAAAAAGAGAGATCCTTTTAGTGGGTGGTTTCACACAACTCTATTGTACACAGTGTGATGAAACTAATCACGACGCCTCAGCCTCGCTTTTCTTTTTTTGGTGCTACTAACTTATTCTGCACTGTGTGCATTTTGGGAGTATGAGCACATTTGTTTTGACGGCTGGTTCCCCCGCCCCCCCCCCAGCTCAAACCTCTCACTCCTTCCTGCAGTTCATTTTGGCCTTTCCCCAAGTCTGCATGACTACTCCTCTGGTGCACATTATGTGGATGAGCAGGACACAAGCACTGCCATATTGTTCTCTAAGATTTTGGCCCCAATTCCTGCAATGGGAAGCAACATTGTCCCCCCAAGGACGATAAAACTGTTGCCAGCGTATTGTTTACAGAGAGAAATGCACAAAATACAATCCATATGTATTGTAAATTGCAATCACAGACAATACACTGGGTGGCATTTCTTTATAATTAAAAGCTGCTGTTGGCAAATTTCAAAAAGCATGTTAGAATTAGTTTAGGGATGCACCAAGCTGACTTTTTCAGTCCTGATAGTGATACCTGGGCTTTGGGTATCGGCCGACACTGAGTACTGATCTGATACCAGTGTTAAATGGTAAATGGACTTGCATTTATATAGCGCTTTTCTAGCCTCCACTCAAAGCGCTTTACACTACATGTCAGTATTCACCCATTCACACACACATTCATACAGAGGCTACTAAGGTGCCTACTTTGACCATCAGGATCTAATCTAAATACTCATTCACACACCGATGGCTATGCCTTCGGGAGCAATTTGGGGTTAAGTGTCTTGCTAAAGGACACATCGACATGTGACCTGGAGCAGCCGGGGATCGAACTCCATCGACCTTCCGATTGGTGGACTCTGAGCCACAGCCGCCCGATGTTAAATTAATAGGCTGTATGCCTCACTGTGTGGACGTGACTGGGATCATTCTGTTATGTGTAGGGCATAGATAATACATAGATAATACATTTACTGAATTGTTGTTTATTATTAAAATAATAAATCATGCTCCAGCAACTTGGTAAAAAATCTTCACAATTAAACCTTTTTAATGCAACAACAAATTGATCAAAACTTTAACTGGAATTAAAATGACAGTATATGATATAGAATAAAAACATAGAACTGAATTAATAGATCGGCCCCATTGTCACCGACACCCGATCCAGCTGTTTGAGTCAGTATCGGCCTGATATCCGATACCGTTATTAGTGTATCCCAAAATGAGTTTCAATCAAACAGCACAAATGTAACTCTGTTCAACAAGTTGAGTTGTAATAGTATAGTATAGTAGTACAGAATAAAAGGGTATAGATAGTGGATGAATGGATAAAGCACTTACTGTTATATAGTCTGTAAATTAAAACACAGAAATATTAAAGCACAACATTTTTACATATCAAATGATGGTTTTATACAGAGCAAGAAAGCCACTCAGTTAGAGCTGCAACTAATGATTATTTTCATTGTCGATTAATTTGTTGATTACTTTCTTGACTAATCATTTAGTTGTTTGGTCTATAAAATGTCAGAAAAAGATGATCAGTGTTTGACGTCATCAAATGTCTTGTTTTGTCCACAACTCAAAGATATTCAGTTTACTGTCATAGAGGAGTAAAGAAACCAGGAAATATTCACATTTAAGAAGCTGGAATCAGAGAATTTTTTTCTTTTTTTTTAATACTTTGTTTTACTCAAAACAATCAATCGATTATCAAAATAGTTGGCGATTCATTTAATAGTTGAATCTAATCAATGAATCGATTAATCGTTGCAGCTCTACACTCAGTAGAGAGACTCAGAGGTTTGGTAGGAAGACTTAAGAGTGAGCTTGTTGAATTAACAGCCAAATTATCAGATACACAAACCACGAGGGAGAAACAGCAAACAAACATGTACATTTGACAATTACCTGCATTAGAAAGGCCATGAAAAATAATCTAGCTATTGTGTGTAGGTTCTGTAAATCCTTTTTTGATCTATATGATATCCTCAAGTAAAAGTAGCAGTACGACACTGGAAAAGTACACCTGCAAAAGGGCCCCTTGTGCACCATAGTAATTTAGTGAACACGGGCAAATAAATCCACTGTCCATTCAGATATGATGGCATTTTCTTGCCTTATTTAGCAAACAAAGAACAAAACAATCCTGTCTCCTGCTGCCTCTCTTGGTAAAAACCATGGGCCCGTCCAGGTGCATGCTGGTCCTACACCTGCCGAGCTATATAAAACCTGAGGCGAGCATAGTGCTGTGTAAGTCTTACAAAACAAAACTAAATAAATACCAAGCAAAAGAAAATATAAATAAAGCGAGTACCTAGAATAAATCAAAAACTCAAAACAGATAACAAAAGAGCTCCTACAGTATCAAAAGTAAAAATACTCATTATACAGTGTTGTATTATGATCTTTTATAATATTGGATTTTTACTGCTCCATTCATGTTTAAGTCTTAGTTTAATGTTGTAATTGGTTGATGTGAAGCTAAATTATCTTAATTAATTTGCACTGTTGGGTAATTTGATCTATAGCGATGTATCAATATGTTTTGGTAAAGTCATTATAACTTGTTTTTTAATGTGAAATCCTAATCTGTAAAGTAACTAGTATCTGCAGCCGTCACATAAAGTGAAAATAAGTAGAAATATAAGATATAAGATGGCACCTCCTATGACTAAAATAAAACTGAGCATTGCAGAGGTTTTTCCATGTCGGCCATAATACAGAGATAATATTACAGAAGGTGCTTGTGATTGACATGAAGGAGATGGTGATATCGTCACCTCTGTCAGAGTCAGATTGGCTTTTAAAGGAAAGCTGGAGAGGTGACACTCTCCCTGTTACACTCATGATCTCTGATTATAAAAGATATTTTTATGTCAAATATCACCATGAGACTTCATGTGTATGGTATGTTAAACATTATTTCCTATGCCATAATTAATCAGATTGGTGTCACAGTGATTATTACAGCGGCAGGAACAGTTACAGATACATATTCATGTGAAAGCGAGGCCAGCTGTCTACCTGAGGAGTCAGTCTGTCGTCTGGCTGCAGCTTTTGTTTATTCAGTTCAACACTAATTGAATCACTGAAGCTCTGTTATTTCAGGTGAAATAGCTGTGGCCTGTTAAATTTCCCAATGGCAAAAAATAACAAGTTTATATCTCACAACAACTTCTGTCTGGTTGATGTGCTGACGTGCCCCATTTCTCACTGGGTCCATGTGGATTTTAATGTGAATTATTCATGAGATAGTGACATAAGAAGGAATTCAGTAAATAAAGATTTATAGTTATGTTTTTAGTTGTTTCAAAGATATCTTTGGTATTTTTCAACCTGGGCCCTATTTTCCCATGTTTTTGTGTCTAAGTTGGTGAAAAATGTTGATCAGTGTTTCCCAAAGCCCAAGATGACGTCCTCAAATGTCTTGTTGTGTCCACAAATCAAAGATATTCAGTTTACTGTCATAGAGGAGTAAAGAAACCAGAAAACATTCACATTTAAGAAGCTGGAATCAGTGAATTTAAACTTTTTTTTTCTTAGAAAATTACACAAACCGATTAAACAATTATCAAAATAGTTGGCAATTAATTTAATAGTTGACAACTAATCGATTAATGGACTGGTCTGCTAATTATTGTGTCCAAGTCTCGCTCAAGGAGAAGTGTTGTTGTGAAATCTGAATATCTGTATACTTTGGCTGGGGATGGGCAATATGACGTTATATATTGTCAAAACGATATAAAAATGTCTATAGTATATATTTTTATATATCGTTTCTATCACGATATAGGCTAGGCCTGTATTTATTTATTTTTTCTCTATAATTTCACTTAAAACTCTAGTGTTTATTTTGCACTTAAATTCTCAAAATGAGAAAATATGTTTCATTTATCAAGTATTTAATTCAGTGTTCAATATACAGGAGTATACAAAAACAGGCTTTACCATGTGGTTATTTCATTTAGACTATTTATTTATTGAATTACCAGAAAACATGCTATAACAAAATATATATCGTTATCGGGATATGAAATGACCTATATCGTGATAGAAGATTTTGGCCATATCGCCCGGCCCTAACTCTGGATCAAATTAATACGGACGGCCATCGAATTCAAAGACCTCATCCACATCGAATCTTCTAAATATTCAGCCATGACATTGAAAATATTTCAGATAACACTAAGCTACACTATGGATGTATTCCACATTTCCACCGTTGTCTTCCAGCAACAAGTCACCTCGCCAGATTTCAGAACAAGACCTTTCCTTGAGCGAGACTCTTCCCATAATGTCAGATACTTATAATAACAATCAGAGCCTGTCATGGCTAAAACAAGCACTTTTAGTGGACGTAAATGACGGTGCCAGCTTGCCCCTATAGCACCATATTGAACCCTGTGAGCAGCTGCCGTCTACAGTGCTATCCCTCAATACCTGACCAATTTCAGAAACTGTTAGACTGACTATTTAGTCACAAAAAGATGGGAAAATAGCGTCCAGGTTGAAAAATACCAAAGTCACCCTTTAAAGTAAGACTGATATAATGTTTTTAATTTCTACATTTCAGGCGGTCCTGTGGAGATACAAGTTCTCCCAACTAAAAGGATCATCTGATGATGGAAAAAGCAAGATCAAGTTTTTATTCCAAAATCAAGACTCCAAATCTATTGAAGCAAAGGTAATTCACTTTGAGACATATTTAATGGTGCATGTCAAGGGAAAGGTCATTCAACAAGACTTTCAAAGCAACAAGGTTACAGAAAATTAACGTTTGACTTGAGTATTGATTTTCTATTCTCTCTTTCAGGAGCTGGAGTTCTCAAACCTCTACGCCGTGCTTCATTGTATTCACGCTTTTTTTGCTGCCAAAGTCGCTTGCCTGGACCCGATTTTTGTGGAGAGCCAAGGCACCGCGACCACCACCGGGTATCCTTCTCTTTCCAGTATCTCATGTAATTCACAGACACCTAAACTCAAATACGCCACCTGACAGGCGCCGCTTTCGTCAGACACCTTCTAAAAGGACGTGACCGTGGCCTAAAAAACGTGGACAGGAGAACTGAAAAAGCGGTGGAATAAAAGACCTCTTTGAGAGTTATATACTTGATATCTTGGTTTCAGATTTCTGGGATTTCTGGAACAATTGTGGACCTAAACATGAACCTCTACTTTGAGAAACTTCACAAAGAGACGCCACGGACACAAAATGTGCGATTCTAAAATGTTTTTAAGTGAATTTGTCCTTTTCTTGATCCTCAGACATCCGTATCATCAACACATCACAAAGAAAAATGCAGTTCTTTTCCCAAGGCAGTCTGCTTTTCTTTGTAATTTTATTCAAGATTTGGAGAGTTAAATCAGATTTTAGCCTTTTTGTTCCACATCAGACGGTACGTCACTTTGAGGATTTGTCTCGACATTGGACATGATGACGCTTTCTATATTTCCATTACTTTGTGCGTTCTTGAGGTGAAAACTTTAACCCACAGTAATACTTGAATTAGCAGTCAAATTTAATTAGGGTCCAACTAAAAGCTGAATGGCAACATAAATCTGATTCTGAATTTTGGATAAACTTAATTACACAGAAGTCTGCTGGCATCTTCGGTTGGATGAAATGAATGCTTTAGATGTATTTGTGTATGAATATACTGAGTAACCTCATTTATTTTTCTCTGTGTACGACGTATACCCACAGGTTGAGGTCAGGATAGGACTATTTCCTGGATTACTGGATAGAAAGGCTGTATGAAGGTGTAGTTTTTATTGTGCGGGTGAAAGAATGACTATAATCTGACAATACAACTCTAAACATGATTAGAAAACTCCTTCCATGATGTTTATAGCATTTTCTCCCCCCAAAACTTAATTATGTAAATAAATGCTGACATTCAAATGAACTCGTATGAATTATGGCGATTACTTGAGGGATTACTTGTAGGGATTATGGCATTTGTTAATTTGATGTGCACCAGAGACAAGCAGGTAGATACCTCATAACCTCTCTTCATCATCTACTCTATGGACCAATTCAGAAGAATAAAATCAGATATGGTGTATTTTGGATTTTTTTTTTTTTTACTTCAGCTTGTAAATATGACAACTTTTCATTGACACATTGTGAGGAAAACAGAAATATGTAGCGTCAAGGCCTCCAAAAGGTTTGAGATGCCCCTTTAAACCTTCGCTGTGTGTTAAACTGTTTATAAATGCAGCATAGTGACAACTAAAATATCATATTCAAAAAGAGTTCAGGTCAATTAGCGCAATTAGTCATGCTCTTACCTTCAATTTACAAAGTAGACTGTGAACAGAAGAGGCCCGTGGGTAAGTAAACTCTAGAGGATAGCAAATTAAATGGGGTCAGTGAAGTGCTTTGTACTGTGCGGGTTTGTTAAGCTGACATGAGTGTGTGAGGGAGACTAATGGTGGCGGTGCAGTCTATGCAAAGAAAGTCTGAATGATGACGCTTCTGTGCTTTAAAAATGATCTTGGTTGCATATACCCTTAAAACACACAGGATCTAGAGAGTGAGGTTTATTTTATTTTTTGCAGATGTTTTATTAACAAATACGCTGTGTAATAAATTAATAAATAAGACCTTTTATAACATGGCTCACTTGTGGTGGGTTTTTATTTTTCATGTTTGGATATTCCACTGATTTAACGCATGAAGTTCAGTTTACATGTTCTTCAGATGTTCATATGTGAAAAGTATATTTTGATTGAACTCAAAAGTGTGCTATGATTTCTGCACTTAAATGGTGCCATTTTCAGTATACTGATTTTGTACTTGTACGTATAGTACAGCTTTAAATATACTTGACTGCACTTTTGATAAAATACATAAATTCACTCTCTTACTCAGAGTTAGATGAGTGGTCAAGAAAGCGAAATAAGCACATTTCCCAAAGTGTCCCAACTATTCCTGTAAGCAGTACAGCTTAAAATACACTTGACTACACTTGATAGTGCCATTTTGAAACACCATTATATTATAATTAAGTCTATTTAAATTTTGTACTCAATATTGACATACTTAAAATAGAACTTAAATTTACTAAATTGATATTACAGGTATTATATATACATATTCAAGTACATGGTAAAGTCCAATTATAGCAAAAAAAAGTGTAGTTAAATACAATTTAAGGGGTTTAACAGTTAAGTACACTTGAGTTTAGTCAACTATATTCAGGGATAGAAGCAACGAAGTACATTTACACTTGTTATTGTAAAAATGTTGTTTTTTTGTAAGCTACTTGTACTTTTTAAGTGTTTTTTTTATTCTATTTTATTATTATTTTACTTTTAGGGATGTATTTTCTCAATTATTGTACTTTGCTACATTCCAAGTCTATTACAGAGTAAAAACAAAAGTAACATGGAAAGGTCTTGATACACCACATAAGAATTGAACAAAAGAAAGGAGATAAATCAGCAGCTGCAGGTGTTCTGTTCTGTTCACCTGTCTGTCAGGGTCATCATTTGGAGCCAGGGTCGAGGTCCCGCCCACACACCCACCAATCAGCCAATCACAAGCCGAGAAGGTCCACAGCTTGTTAGCATGTTATATATACTGTATTACTACAGGCAGCCACCAGGAGGCGATCCAGATGTTTGGTCTTAACTTTTGGAGAGCTGTCATGTCGTCCATCTTTATATACAGCCTATGAAAATGCTAAATATTTATGTAATTATGTGTTATGGTTAGCATTATCGTAGTTAGCATTATTTTATCGGCCCCTAAGCCAGGGGTCAGCAACCTTTACTATCAAAAGAGCCATTTTAGGCAAAAAAAAACAAAAAAACAATCTGTCTGGAGCCGCAAAACATTTGAGCATTGTGATGAAGGTAACACAGTTTATAGTCTAAGTATATAGTATGTAAGTCTAATGCAGTGAGGGCCCAAGAGCAAATGTACTACGGAGTATTAGAGCCACATTGAGGGAAAAAACATCTGAGATTTCCAGAATAAAGTCGTAATATTACAATTAAAAAAGTCGTAATATTACAAGAATAAAGTCATAACTTTATGAGAAAAAAAAGTCGTAATATTGCGAGAATAAAGTCATAACTTTACAAGAAAAAACGTCGTAATATTACAAGAATAAAGTCATAACATTACGAGAAAAAAATCTTAATATTACGAGACAAAAAGTCGCAATATTATGAGAATAAAGTCATAACTTAACAAGAAAAAAGTCGTAATATTACGAGAATAAAGTCATAATATTACGAGAAAAGCTAGAGAGCAGCTAAAGAGAGTGCACGTGGCTCCAGAGAAGCAGGTTGCTTAGAGACCCCTGGGCTTGACAGTACCACCAGGAGGAGAGGACGTTAAGTGACGCCAATCAAACACACCCACGTGTTACGTCACAAACAGGTGCACATCCTTCTGTCTGACTAATTGCTAAATGCATGCTTGTGGTGATTTCAACATTTTTCTCAGGAACTTTTACCTTCATTAAGGTGTGAGAGGACTTTCTGCTTGTGACAATAATCCCTGACGTGTCTATAGAGCCTCGTTCAGACAAAACGTTTGAAAACTTTGAGGAGCTGCTGGACAGAGGAGCTGTGGACTGGTTGCTAGGACAGACTGGTCGTCTTCAGACCGGTGAGTATACCATAGAAGTAGCCTACAGCAACACACTCAACCTTTTTCCAGAGGAGAACCGTTAAAAAAAACGTATATTGCTAAGAAGTGAAACTCAATTGTTCCTTCTAATGCAACATCAGCGCCCTCCAGTAAAGCTACGCTTCCGCCATTTTGGACTGAAAAAGTACCGGACGCCAGTAAAACGTCCGACTAAAAAGTGCCCTACCAAAGTAAAACAAAATTATATATATTCTATTGTCATATATTCTACCGAAATGGCAGGTGTTGAACAGTAAAATATAAATACAATAAGCCAAAAAAAAGCGGCAGCAGCTGTTGTAAAAAAAACACCAGAGTTTCATCTCTTTGCTTCCAAACTCTTTGGATCTGTCAAAGCTGCTGCTATGGCAACATAGTTTTTTTTGCTTCAATATGTAGTGTGTTTGTGTGTTTGTGTGGCTGCTGTGGCTGTGAAGTTTAAATTGTTGATACATCTTTTTGTTGTCTGCTTTGCTGGTGTTTTATTCTTCTGTTTTTTTCTATAAAATGTGCCATGTTGTTTAGTTGATGTGGCTTAATATTGCTTGGTGGTGTACATTTTTATTTGTGGTTGTCATGTTTGTAATAGTTTTGTCCTCTTCTCTGGTTGAATAAGTAATGATCAGTCGTGTGCACAGGTTGCAAAGTGTCTATAAAGGAATATATTGTTGGTTTGGTCAGAGTGGCTCTGTGGTGTGATGTGTATAGCCTAGTTGACATGTTAATGTACTTTATTTTGTAGCCTAAATGCCTTCTGTAATTTAATAGGTCTACCTTATAGCATAATCATCATATGCATTTTTTTTCTTTACCCTCCTTTCCCTTTTAAAAATGTAAGGCAGTACTGTTTACTCTGGGTACATTTTAACTGACCTACTTTTCACTTTTACCTAAGTACATTTTTACACAATTTTACTTGTAGTAGTAAATGCCTTTAGATTTTATTTGTTTACACGTATAAAAAAAAAAAGGTACAAGATATTACATAAACAACAACAAATGTGATGTAGAGGTGCGAAAAAAAACAACTCAGAGGGGCTGGATCAGGACACTCTCCAGTGCATACCTTAATCAATTATAAAAAGGGAATACAATATTTAGAAGGATGGTAAAGTGAGAGAAGAAGAAGTGAAATAAAAGGATAAGATTATACACACTAGCAGAAATCAATATATGCAAGTAGACAAAGTGATGAAATAGATTCACATTGGTATATCATCAATAGAAACTCATTATTGGTAATCAATTTATAGAGATAATCCATAAGGAAAACACTGTGGTGATAAAAACAAACAATTAACAGCTTTCTTAAATTGTTCTGGGAGAGATGGCAGAGCGATCCATATCACTGAACCTCGGTAAATTAAACCAAACTGCAACTGAGATGTTCGACACGTAGGAGGTCTGATTATTGATTATAGGAATACTGTTCATGTAAATATGAGGGAAAGGTCCTGTTCAAAGAGCTGGACACAAATAAAGCGATCTGTTAGTAACAGTCTTGTGTACTTGACTAAAATATTCTAGTACTCTTTCCATCCCTGACTATATGTCAAGTTGTAGCTACTAATCAATAAAATAAGACTTAAAGTTCATCTAATTAAAGATGCCATTGAATTGCATTATAAAAATAAAAATATCCAGCATTTCTGAAGTTTGACTTATTCTAGAGCAGGGTTGTCAAACATACGGCCCGAGGGCCAGAAGCGGACCACTGGATGACTTTGTGGGAGAGAGTGGGAGAATTGCATAGAAGTTATTAATTCAAATTTTTCATTAAAATGCACTGCTATTCCTATTGATCCACTGGGGGTGGCACTGTCCTAGTGAGAGTAACAGGTGCTTGATACACTATTATAGATCCCACATGCTTATGTACAGTACATGCTATGTGACAACATACTGTCAAGCCTAGGCTATGGTTCACGCAGGACCTGCCGGTGGAAAATGTCTTTGTTATAAGCTTTAAGTTCAGTGAATTCCTAATTTGAAACAGTAGTTTTCCAGTTTCATATTCTACCAAATAAAATTATATTTTTCAGTCAGTGTACTGCAAGGTCCAAAAAAAACGATTTTACACAACATCTTCCGTTTCAAAACACACATCTTGTGCATGTTACCTCTGTGTTTCCTGCAGTCAAAGGTAGGGCATTTCTGTCTGACATAAAGTACGTTATACCTAACATTTGTAATGCGTACAGCCTTGAGTTATTTATGTTCAGATAAGGGCCAGTTTTTTCTGGTTGTTGCAGCAAATCCATAAATCTATCAGAAAAAGCCATCATGTGAGGATGGATGGAAACTCTTTCTCTGTGTTATCAATTAAAATTAGCTGTGACAAAAAAAAAAAAAAAGGAGGTCATGACAAGGATAGCAGATTGGATCTGCTTGCAATGACTCATTTGCCTCCTTGACCATGTCGGAAATACTCGGAGAAGAAAACCATCTAACAAATATGAAACACCAAAAAAAACAGAGCCGTTACAATGATTAGAAGAGGCATAATGTGATTGTGACCTTTATTTTTGTGCCAAACATTTACGGAGAAACAACACATTTTCAAAATGAACTGCACACACTGTGAGAAATCAACCTGATAAACAGCAACAGAACTGTTTGGGCTCTTAACAAATTAACTTAATAATAAAAGCACAGAATTGGTTATGACTTGGTCT
The DNA here is from genome assembly GCF_043250625.1 of Sebastes fasciatus. NCBI lineage: Eukaryota > Metazoa > Chordata > Actinopteri > Perciformes > Sebastidae > Sebastes > Sebastes fasciatus. The sequence continues at coordinate 21,188,950 of NC_133805.1, forward strand.
TTACCGGGTGCCATTTTTGTAGTCGAATCTCGTCCACATTAAACGTGATCATCACAGCAGTCCCATTAACTTTGGTGCAAGGCGTGACCTGAGAGTCGAGGCTGTAGGTCCCCCTGCTTTCAATACTTAATGTGCTCTCTAATTAGCAATTACATTTTAGATAATGGTATATAAACCGCTGCATGCCTGTAATTGGTCATGAGAATTTTAATGGATACTACGCAAATCAAATGGGACTATGTCGTTATTGGTAATTATAAGGTGAGAAATTATCCCATTATTGCTTACTTGCCAAGCTGTCTGATGAATGTAAAAAAAAAAAAAAAAACCTTACAGAAATTTTTTTTTTACCTCTTCACACACAAAAACTACTAATAGAATAATCACTCCCGTTTTCAAACAAAAATATTTTTCATTACACCAGAACAAAATGAAAGCACTAGTATATCTTATCTATTTAACAGACAGCAGTGGAGTTTTGATCTACAGAGTTCCCAGTGTCAAGATACAGTACAGCAAGAGGGTGCTACAATAAACCAAATTAAACTGAATCATATGAGAACAATACATATATATCACTTTTATATTGAATAGAATTAATATCAACAACATTCAACTCAAGCTTTTGGAAATACTAAATGATGCATTCAAAGTAAGATGAAACGAAATCTCCAAAAAAGTCTGTGACAGTAAAGCATGAAGAAAAAGTGTGACATCTATCAGTGATGTGCTGTTTTCTCTTTTTCTCTCACCGTGGAATGTTTTTTTATAGAAATACATCGTTGTTTTTGGGTAAATGTTTACTGTGCCAGAAAACTCACAGAAGTCCTAATGTGATGGGGTACGTTGGCACTTAAAAGCCACCACTATCAGGGAAGTTCTGCAAGCAAATTGTACTTTTGATTAAACAGGATTTACATAACAAGTCCAGTCCACAATACAAATTATTGTTTTTGTTTTTTTTTCACTTGAGGACTGCAGACTAAGGTGCTTTGTTGGACACTTCTACAGTCCAGGATACAAAAGGCTTCAAAATCCTCAGCGATTCTGATTTGCATTGCTGTCGATAAAAAAAATGCAGTTCTATACAGAATTAAAGATTTGTCTCAAGGCCATCTAATTGATTAATATTTTTTTTTTCTTTTCCTTTTGTCAAAATATTTCCGGACTTGATCACCTGGGACATCACCTCCAGTGATCAAAAGATGTGAAGTAAAGTCAGGAACACCCAACACATATACAGTATATTCATGCATTATTGACTGAACATCTCCCTTTCACCAGGCCCCCTCCAAAACAAAGCTGAACACCCGTCATCAGTTTGATCATTATTCCAAACCTCTGATATGATTAATTAAACTAAGATACTATTTGCATCAACAATGGGAGGGACACCATGGAGAGGAGACAACACTTTTATCATATCAAGTAGGATGTAAGCTATTCATATGCAAAGTGAGGAAACACATAAGCACCCTGTAGAAAATGTTACATCAAAAAGGTGCCCTGTAGAAAAAATGATGAACCAATCGAGTCTCTCAATGATCTCTTGTAATAGGAAGGTACAAAACATGTTGACTGATAAACAGAAGAGTGCCCCATTCATGATTATGCAAGAAGGTCTTATACTCTTTAACTGAAAATGTTAGGATGTGGCCTTATTTGACTTTCAGTGCTCCTTTTCTGACACCGATAGTATAGTTAAAGCTTCTAGAAAAAGCTGCAATAAAAGTTTTCATCTTAGCATGATCATATTTTAACAAATATAATAAGAACTTTGTTTTTTATACAATTTTTGATCTGCACATTTCTGCAGAAATCCTGACATTTGTGATAAAATCTGAATCTCAAAATGGGTTGCTGAAACCATTTAGTATACTTTTTACATTTTTTTTTTTTGATATACAAATCAAAAGAAAATGTCAACAAAATCTAACAACTCGTGACAATCATAACATTATTATCCAATATCATCTATATGACGTCACTTTCCGTTACAGTTTTGCCATCAAGATTTAATGGAAATAATGCTACATTTGTACTGAAAAAGGGTGAAGAAGAGCGTTTCAGCAGGCGCTGCTGCGCCCATTAAGAGTGGATATCAGTCATTTCTCTCTGTAATACAGCAAATATGCTTTCAGTGACTCGGGCAGCGGTAAAGCCATTATTTGGTCTCTCAACACGTTCACTTGCTTGAGGATTTCAATGTCTCCAACGTCTCTTTCCTCCTCCTCCTCCACCTCCTTGTGTTCCTCCTCGGCGTGCTCCTCCTCCTCGCTTTCCACCATTTGGGGGATCAGCTGGTTGCCTACAAAAACGTAGGTGTTGATGCGTCGCCGTCGGCAGCGCCTGCGTTTGCGCTTCTGGGGAACTCTTTGCACCATCCCTTTCCCCTGACTGTCCTCGTTGGCCAGGTTCCTCAGCGTGCGGCGTATGTAGATCCGAGACAGATCCTGAAGGCTGCGGACGGTCACCGGGGCTGAGGACAAAGAGAGAGAGGACACGGTCCTTCAGGGCGATGCACAACAAAAAGAAGAAAAAATCCATACAACTGCACCAGTCCTTGAACTAGGTCAGCATAAACAAGTGAGGCCATCAAAGAGAGAACTGTGTCTCAGTATTTCAAGGAAAGGGAACAACTGGAGCAGCTGCAGGGCTGAGCTTCATGTGTCAAAGCAAATATCGCTGTCGGAATCGTCTCGTCACATCACTTTGAATGTACCGTCTGACTTTGAAATATTGCCTGCTTTACACTTCAAGACCAGTTAGGCATAATAAAACACAAAGAGGTTATTTTTTTTTTCTTGTTTTGTTGAGGCTGGAGAACTTACGCAGCTGGACAGCATCGGGCTTCTCTCCATCAGCTCTGCTCTGCTGGACCAAGGGGGCAAAGGACACCGCCAAGATGTTTTTGCTCTCCCATGTGCACTGGCCAGTCCTGGTTATCTGGGTCAGCTGCATAAAGAGACCTCAACTCAACACTTATAAAATATGAAATACTGTGTGAAAATAGGGAGCAAGAACTAAGCACAGTTTTCTCCATAATCTATATATATGGTTTTTGCTTATTGTGCATCTTGTGAATTTGCCACCTGGGTAGGCTTTAATTCTTATGTCTCTCTGTATGACTATCTACAGATACACAATTATCTCTGTATAAATAATGTTTGCTTATTAAACAACATTCACACATCTAATGATTTTTACTCCATATTCCACGTGTTCATTATGGGTGGCAGATGTAAACACACTGTGTAACCAAAGATAAACCTTTCCCCCTGGAGGAGAAATGAGCCCCTTTTCATTTGCATACATGCTGCTGTGTCAAACAGGTGCATGAAAAATTAACTCACTTTCCACACCTGCTTTGTACGTGAGCAAATTACTGCTGACGGGCTTAAAGAGCAATCTGAAAGACTTTGGGACTTTGAGTCTGAGCATCTACAAGACAGTGAAGTTGTGTTTTCAAAAGGTTTACAAATGACTGGACCAGACACTGAGGGTGGGCGATATAGATACAATCTTTTATCGTAGCACATGTAAAGTCATAGTTGACTAAGATTTCTTTAGATAGTCTTTAGTTTTTTTCATGCTGAATGATTTATTTCTAAGAAACTTATGAGCACATCTCTGGTAAACACTAGATTTAAAGTGTTTTTTGAATGATTCTTTGTGGAGAACCTCAGTTTTACAGATCTGTCAATCAACTAATCGATTTAGTTGACAAAATCATATCAGTGTTAGTCGACCAAGAATTTCTTTAGTTGAGGACTGTTCTATTTATTACATTGATGCAAAGTCGTACAAAATAATTATTACTGATAACATTCATTTAATCAGTTTTCAATCTCTAAAAAGGCCCAAAATGAAAAGTTTGTAAAAATCTAGTATTGCCGTCAATTAGTTCTGTACTCAATGATTTCATATTACCAGATATATTAAAGAAATAGCTACTATGGTATAAACAGTACTGAAAAATCAATTAATCTGAAAATTCTTTTCTCTAGATATCAAATCTACTATAATACAAGACAAGGAAAAACACTGACATTTGTTGTTTGACTAATTAATTATTTGGCTAATTGATGAAGTTATAGTACACACTAACACTACGGTAAATCATATCACCCAGCCCTATCAGACACATCATGAAAATGTCTGGTGGTGTGAGTTAGACATGTGAGACATGGCCTTCAGTAGATGACAAATATCTGGTGGCTCAGGCCATAATAAGTAATTACCAGTCCGCAATGTGACAGTTATCAAAACACAATTAACCCACAGGAGGCTATGGACTCATCGTGCATGATAATAAAGGGAGTGTATATCTTAGGGGGGCATACGACAGGTCCATTAATACCAGCAGGTACTGAAGATGAAGGCAGATGTATGGTTCATCCATTCATAGCCATCTTTAATGTACTTCATTCAACCTGATAATGCTCACTGACAGAGTGCAAGGTCTCTACGTGATTTATTTTGTCTTTCAATAAAGCCACAACATAGAGGTTTACATTTTTTCTCTTTTAACTGGCCATGTCTAAATTTGCATTTTGTTGCACATCAGGAGACCCGTCTGTTAAACTCCTGAAATTTAGAGACGACACAACGGTAATCTGCTTCATCTAGGACTAGGACTAGGGCTGTCGACTAACACTCAGGATTCTGTCGATTAATCAATTAGTTGATTTAATCAACAGATCTGTAAAACTGAGCTTCTCCACAAAGAATCATTCAAAAGTACCACTTTAAATCTCGTGTTTGCCAGAGATGTGCTCATAAGTTTCTTAGAAATAAGTCATTCAGCATGAAAAAATCATAAAAATGACAAATCGACTAAAGAAATCTTAGTCGACTAAAACCAATACGACCAATTACTCGACTAATCGACTAGGAGGGGAGAGATCTAGCTGGGACGATGACGAGTCTGCGCACAGACGGGAGGTTGAACAGCTGGCCCTCTGGTGAGGTCAGAACAACCTGACTATGATTTGCCCCAAACTGCATGTGATTATCATAAAGTGGGCATGTCTGTAAAGGGGAGACATTGGGTATTGACATCTGTGTACATTGAGAGCAATGCAATACAATGTATGTATACACATACTTGGTGATTCTGATCGATTAGGGATCATAAATGACCACGGCTAAAACTTTTAATTTTTTGCTTTCAAGAGTGCCTACTAGGGGTGTAATAATACATCGATCTGGATTGATATATTGATTCAATGATCAGAGATCCAATATCAACAATACAATGTGAAAACATCGATACAGATCGTCTTTAAGATACGCCGTTATTTTGAAATTCATCATATCATATTGATCGCAGGCCCCTGAATTTAATCAAATCTAAATCGCATCTTGGCAGACTGCGATATCAATACATATTGTATCATTGTCCAAAGAATCTATATAATATCGTATTGTGATGAAACTTGTGATTTACATCTCTAGCACCTACCAAAATGAACATTAAGGTAGAGTATGTTTAAGATGACATCTACTGTATATTATGCAATACATTATATAATAACTAACATACAAGATGAGTGGAAAGGAGGGCTTGTTGCATCTAGCACATCAGTACCCAGCTATGTCTTTGAAGATACTGATAACAGATACAGCATTTTCAAAAAGCTCAGTTTTTCATGTATTACATGTTTCCTATTTTGTCCACTCTGGAGAGTAATTTTAAAAAGCTTGTTCTTTTTTTTTTTTTTTTAGAGGTGGGAGAGTGTCTTGGTGCTGATTAAAGGCCACAACAAAGAGGGAAAAAAACAGATGTGTTTTGAAAATTGTTCACATTGGTGTGGACATGGCCTGAGTGGATATGTAGCGCTTTTGTGCTGTTTAGGTCTCTGATCAAAATAATGTGTAATTATTTTTCTCCATCATGATTCATAAGTGTGGGCAGGCCGTTTTCATTCTGACAAAAGCCTTCCACCTTCTTTAAAAAACACAGCATAACATCTGATTTCTTTTAACAATTTTGCACTCCCTGAACTCACTCAAGCCTTAAATAACTGACTACATGAAATCTCGGGTTAGAATGTTTAATCTTAGTCAAGTGTTGCCAAAATCCCTGACCATGACTGTCAAGATCTTTACCCTCCTTACTGGAAAAAGTCAAACATTTTCTCCACCAACTTTCCAGAATATTCTAAATGCCCTCTTACCTGCCCCACAGTCCGTCCACACTCACACATCCACCATTTTAAATAAAACATTAATTTATACAGCCCTGTGTGTGTGCTCCTTACACCACGGCTGCTCAAATCCAGGGGCAGTTGAGGCTCAATAATGCATGTGAAAGTTTCATAACCAGACTTGTAGGTCAAAGCTATTTTACCTTGTGTTCCCTCATGTGTTAGCATTTTCAATAGCAATCACGAATGTGTTGATTCTGTGGCATTGTGATGGCTTGTAGCACTTACTTGATCCTCTATAGGCATCACCAGAATGCCTCCAATTTTCAGCAGTACTTTCATGTAATTTTCATGGTCTTTCTGCACTCCTGCGCCGCAGTAGATGCGATCGTATTGGTGACTGTCTGCTGAGATTTCGAGGCAATTCCCCACCACGAAGACGGGTTCACAGAACTCAAACCTGTGAAAAGAGAACAACAAGTATAGAGGATGAAATACATTAAACAATGATGGAAAACTGTTTTTTTCAGGCTCATCACATTTGTGAGCTGTGAATTATGCAGATTAGATGAGTAAGATTTAGAGATTTGAATGTATTTAATTTGCAAGACAAAGTCATATGGTCCACAAGAGCAAAAATGGCAGGAACAACTGTTACTAGTGCCTGTGGTTTCAACTGATATGATTTGTGTTAAAAGGAATAAACTATAATCTTATCTAAAGCTCACTCATTAAAATACTTTATCTTTAATAATTGTTGCTTTTACACAGAATAAACAAACAAGATATTACATAACATTAGTGAGCTTTAGAGGTGCTGGTAGACAGATATTGTTACGTTCGGACAGTCAGGCTTCTCTAAGTTTCCACTCTTTATGCTTAGCTAGGTTATAATTTAGGGAGAGATTTGAGAGTGGTATCGATCTTTTCATCTAACTCATCTCACATCTAATCAGTGTATTTACCAAAATGAAATATTCCTTCAAAGCAGTGTTTCCCAAACTTATTTCTGGTGACCTACTTTTTAAAAATGACAAACCATTCCGACCCAATTCCCAATAGGCCTTATCTATAAATCGTGAGAAGAGCGAAGTTGTGCGCAAATGAACATTCCTGACCATTTTTACTGCCACCTCCGCATCACCTCATATTATCTTGAATAGGTAAACCAGCCATTTCAAGGAAATAGAGGTTTGATAAATCACAAGTTTATTTTATGCATGCATTGAAAACATATACATGTTTAATACTTTATAAATGAGACCAAATAAATGCATTTAGGCAGAGTTAACATTATTATCAGTAAAACCAACAGAATGTATGCTAGCCTTTCATATTAGATTCAATGTTAAAAGTAGACTACAATTACCAGAACAATACGAACAGTCAGGCTCCCTCATGTGGCTCAAGATGTACTGCAGATATAAATGTTAAATAAAAGACTATGGAAGAATATTCTGCAAATTGATTTGGCGACCCTAATAAAATCTCCCGACCCAGTATTTGGGAATAACTGCTTTAAAAGCATGTACTTACTTATCAAAGCTGTCACTATTCTTTATGAAATCATCCAGTTTCTCTCTGGCATATTCAACCACGTCCTTATGGAGCTCAACTCCGTGGTTCACACCAAACGGCCCTTGGAAAAAAACAAAAAACACAGCAGGAACAATATTTTCATTAAAAACAATCCCGACAAAGCATTACCAACTACCTATTGTGATTTCATGTAGAGCTGAAACAATTAACAGTTTTACTGATAATACAAGACAATAATCTGCACCTATTTTGCTACTCGGATAGTAATTTAAAGGAACAATGTGTAATATTTTGGGGGATCTAATAGCAGAAATGGAGTATAGTATTCATAACTATGTTTTATTAGTGTGTAATCCCCTGAAACTAAGAATCGTTTTGTTTTCGTTGGCTTAGAATGAGCCCTTCATATCTACATAGGCAGTGGGTCCTCTTCACAGAGTCCGCCATGTTGCTCTGCCATGTTTCTACAGTAGCCCAGAACGGACAAACCCAACACTAGCTCTAGAGAAAGGCTTTCACATTTTTACTTTACCCGAAGGTCACTGTAGTTCTCCGACACGCTTATGAAACTGCGGTAACGTGAGCCGCAGAGTGCAAAACCGTGGTATCACCCGCCTCCTAAAGTAGAGTTATTATGGTAAGGATGTCCTCTGAGCAAGGCGAACGGCGTTACCACGATTTTGCAATCAGCAGCTCACGTTACCACAGTCATAGAAAGGGAGGAGTGAGAGGAGGGGTATTCAGTTGGTTGCAATCTGCAACCACACCACTAGATGCCACCAAATCCTCCACACTGTACCTTTTTATGTAATTTTTCTTGCAAAATTGTGCTTATTTTTTCTTTATTTTATGTGATAATCAACTGAATATTCGTGAGATTTAGACTGTTGACATAACAAGCTATTTGTAGATGGTCCCCTGGGCTTTAGGAAGTTGTGATGGGCATCTTTCACTACTTTTTCCACATTTTACAGACCAAACAATTATTCTATAAATCAGGAAAATAATCATTGCTGTCCTATTATCACGGATGCTGATTTGTAGACACATGGTGCACTTTTGTTGTAAATTTGTTTAACCTAGATTTTACAGAACATCTGAGCACTTCCCACACATGAAAAAACACAGCTGGGTACACTTTGCTTACCTATGATAAGGCCAACCATTGTGCTCAGGTAGCCAGTCCCACTGCCCAGATTGAGGAAAGAAAGTCCTGGCTGCAGTTTGAGGGCCTCCATCACCTCAGAGTATATACACGGAGCAGACAGGTGGATGTTGCCATGCTTCCACGCCAAGTCTTTGTAGGCACTGTCCCGGTAGCCATCCAGATAGTAGTCACCGCGGTCTATGGCCCGAAAAGCCTGTTCCACCTTTTCTGTGCGAATATACTGGGCCTCCTTCAGATTATCAATGAGGTCGTCATTGTCCTCCCCAGCGCTCACGGCTCCCCCCATGGTGAAAAGAGAAGAGAAACACAGGGGCCGAACTCGTACTCAGGATGAGCGATTCCTCCTCAGACTGGCATGGAGATGAACAGCTGACCTGAACGATGCTGCCGCTGTGACTCCTCAAGCGTCGGCTCAGACTATGGTCATGTCCGGGCAGCAAGTGACCTGAGGAAAATTACACAAACACGTCAGGGCGACATGCCGGCTAGGGAACACAGCATCTGCACAGATTTAAGATGCTAAGATTTATGAATCTCCCCCACAACTGGGATTGTCTTTTTGATGGAAAAATTATCAACTGTGAAAGAAAGACTTCATTATAGTGCAGAGTTTTTCCAAATTAATTCCCTTCAGGATTGAAACGGTTTTGTAAAAGACTCAATAAAATACAATATATTCACCAAAAGGTTATTTTTGAAAACAATCCAGTAATACAACATTAAAGTTCTTATTGATAAAAATTTTAGGTGGACGAATATTTAAAAAAAAAAAATACATCCACATAGCCTTTAGAAAGGTGCTGAAAAGTTCCTGAAAAAAATTACTATTGTGAATTAATCATTTAAAAAAATGTTGGCGGGTCCAAAATGAATGTTTTGTTTATCCCTGTGGAAGATATCTGACGTTTGGTTCCCACTTCTAACAAGGCTTGTCAGCCAATAGTAAAACGTTGTAGGTATGACGTGGTATCTCTGGGTTGTCAGTTAGTGTTGAAAAAAATATATAAATGGCTGAGATTGGTGGTAAGTGCCTGGCAACGACTTGTTGTGAAGTAAATGCAATGGAACGGGGGAGGGAGCATGCGACATCTAGTGGCTGAATGTTGTCAATTACACCTAGGGCTGCACAAATAATCAACGCTTTATCTAAATCGCAATATGGCCTACCGCAAAGGCGAAATGTGTGTCCAAATACCATTTAAAATTAAATATTGTGGTGCTGCAGAGATGTCCTAGCCTAAACAACACCATATTCTACACACTTAAGAAAACATCTTTGTTTGGTACAGATCCCCGCAAAAATCGCACCATAATCATTTTAATGTTTTTCAGTGAAAATGAGAATAATGATGTAAAAATTATCGTTCCCTCTAATATCGCAAATCATATCGCAATAGCAATATAAGTCAAAATTATCGCAATTACATATTTTTTCAAAATCGGGCAGCCCTAATGGCACTTTTTAAGGCATTTTAATTTGATAATATAATGTGTGACCTTTATATAGGGAGCCTTTAGATTACTATATTGCATATCACTTTATCTCCACTGTACAGAGATTAACACACACTTCCCTTATACCAGTTGTTTACTCTTATTCAATGTATAAATTGGCCTTTTTTTGCAGACATTTTGCTGGCTCACTAGCATGGCTTTATGGAGCAGAGCCATCATTAATGTAATTTGTTACACCTGTGATTTTCCTGCAAATATAATACAAAATGTGTTGTGAAAAAGCTCCATTCATCATGCTATGTCCTACATGCACCGTGTAATGGGCTGTACACTGTATATAATGTTCTTTCAGAGCTGAAACGATTAGTTAAATTGATTAGTCAAATGCCAAGAATTCCCCGCTTCACTCCACAGGGTCAATTAAAACTGATCTCAGCTGACCTCAGAGGCACTTACATTGTGAATACTGGCCACTGGCTTTAATGTGTAATACTATTAAGTACCACATCGTAGCAATAAAGAGGAAATTCCTACCACATGCTGCTTTTTAAACATTTTATAGATGCTTTGATGACTAAAATAACCCCACACTGGCACACAGTGAAAGGGTATATAGCTGGAGATGCAGCCGAGGGAGACACGTCTTGAATTCCCTCTCTGCTTCCTCAGCATCTCCACATCTGACTCAGCTAATACAGATTAAATTCAGAGGTGACTTTGTAGTGGGAGGCCTGGTGAGGTAATTTTCCATTGGCTCTTTCTCGCAGGCAAAAAGAATCATTGATTCTTCTCGCCATCACTGATTGTACAGCAGTGTATTTTTTTATCCTAGTTTCCCCCTCTCTACTCTCTCTGTAATGCATACTCCTTTGAGTTGCCTGCATTTGAAAGAAAAATCCAGGAAAATGGGTCAGGCGAGGTATTGTACAAGAAAATTGCTTTTGAGCACTGCTGTACAGTCTTACCAATGATAAGCCTCAGTCTAGAAAGAAGGGTCATCATTCACCCACTCCTTTAAGACTAATCAAAAAGCACCAGCTAGGTAATATAACATTTGTTGCTATGGTGAAGCTAACAGGAATCGACTGGTAAACACACACTGGGTGTCCTGGGTTGACCCCTGATGTGTGTGTCAAGTGCATTGATGCCATGTCAGGTCATGACTGGCTGCTATGACCCAGCTAGGGACAATTCTGTGAACTACGCAGGATGACGAAACATGTAACAGATCCTCTGGCAACACCAGAATCAACCCTAGTGCTGTAACTGAATACCAGAGGCCTGTCTAGGCAGCGCACTGGCATGTACACACTGCTGATCAGCACACAGTGTGAGGTAAACTGCTAATCCTCATGGTTACCAGCTTTTACAGTGTGAAGTCAGACATTTTGTCAGCTAATTTGCAGTTCTGTCAGCAAAGAAAATCCCATCCATACCTCTGTGGCAAAATGCTAGAGCGATATCATTATTATTAGTAGCAAAATAATCATATGTGGATCAATAAATCTCATAATAAATCTACTGTCACAAGTCTCACATTTGCATTTTTTATGTAACTAGGGCTGCAACTAAGAATAATTGTCATTGTTGATTAATCTGATTTATTTTCTCAATTAATGGATTAGTTGTTTGGTTTATAAAACGTCAGAAAATGGGGAAAAATGTCAATCACTGTTTTTCCAAAAGCCCAAAATGACGTCCTCAAATGTCTTGCTTTGTCCACAACTCAAAGATATTCAGTTTACTGTCATAGAGTAGTAAAGAGACCAGAAAATATTCACATTTAAGAAGCTGGAATCAGAGAACGGGACTTTATTTTTCTTAAAAAATTACAAAAACGGATTAATTGATTATGAACATAGTTGGCAATTCATTTAATTTTTGACAATTAACCGATAAATTGAGTAATCGTTGCAGCTCTAGTTGTAATGACAGCACATTTGGCTTGATTTGTGCTTAAAGCTACAATAGGCATACAGATCTATATTTTTGATTAATAATTCCCAAATGTTTTCATAACGACTTGTAAATCCTGCCTGTGAATTTGCATTTCTAGGGGCCAGTGAGTGAATGCTTTGTCCCATATTCACTGCAGCAAAAATGTGAGCATGTTAGGTTTACATTAAAGGATACGATACTGGATAAAAGACTTGGGAAGGTGTAATTAATAAGGCCCGTCTGTATGGAAAATATATTCAGCAACAATTTTCTCTGCCATGTCAAATGTATTATTAATACAACAGGTGAGCAAATATGCTTTACAAATGCAAATTTCATGGAAGTGCTCATTTGTTTCGCTACAGAGGTACCTGAATTGAATATGTTATTGAAGTCATATACAGCAGAGTATTCCTCTGTGTTGTGTTTCTCTCCACACTGAGTAAGATGAAAAACACCTGTACACTGTATTATAATTCAAAACAACATTCCTGTAATAAATATTACCTTTGTTACATTTGCACTAATTTTTAAGCCATGCTGAGTCCTCATCTAGTGCCACCAGCAGGTCAAATCTTCCACTTTATATTTCATGACACGATACGTCAAAAACTAATGACCCAATTCCCATTAAATCTGCCGTGGATATCCATGGCCTGCAGAAGATAAATCATAATGATTTTAGTCACACAATGACCTTTTTTTCTAGCACCACTGTTACATTGAAATGTCCAATTTTACATAATATTCAGTATGTCAATCAGTGGAATATGGTGATGTTTGCTTCATGTTATTATTAATGACCTATTGATCCCACCTCTAGTGTCAACCCAGGGGAAACCTTTTAAATGTAATGTCTCATATTCCAAAGGGCAAATAATCACTGTAGCAAGTTTATGCTTTAATATAATTTTTTGACCCCCATGACCATAGGCCATTTTTACACCGGCACAAACTAGCTAGTCAGTTGACTATCCATTTTTTAATGCACTATAGACCATTTCACAATGTGTCCCAGTTTATTTCCTGTTTCAGTGCATGTGAATGGCTGCCTCTGAAATAACATAGTATGCACTACATACCCAATATGTGCACTATCGTTCAACATACTTTTGTGTGAACAAACGGTATGCATCTTTTTAGACGCACTGAGCAGTAATTTACATCGTCACTTCCTGAAAACCTCTTTGCCAGTTGGAGGCAGCGGTTTTCTCACGACTTAACCACTTGAACGCCAAGCATATTGTCTACAGGACTTCATGTTGTAATCACAACCGTACGAGTTTCATATGAAGGCACCAATACTGTTTGGAATTAGTATGGAATTTTGGACGCAACCAATGACATAAGCTGACAGGAAGTGAACGTGGACCCAAGCTGTTGCCTAGCAATGCAATTACGTTGAAATGGCTGATACAGAGACAAATGTCTACTTAAAAAAACAAACATTTTGCCATTACAGTGGTAGGTCTTCCTCTCCAGTTATAAAGTTTTGTGCAATGTTAGTGGTAGAATCAGATCAGAACTTTCATTTCCATAACTACACAAGATGTCCCATAGTCTAATGAGTCGCTCACTATAATGACCCCTTCCTTTAGTACCATCCTCAGACTGGAATATAAGAATGATGGCCATGAAAACCTCTGAAGATTTGTATGCTCCGCAGCGGATACATGCTTTTGATTTAGGTAACAATATGGCTTTAGGTAACAATATGGCTTTTCCTCTGACTCCATCCCCAGGCTATTGGTAGGGATCTAACGGTGCGATCAGACTGAATGAAAAGTGTATATGCATCTGTCTTTATTTATGCAACTTTGACCACTGGACTCTGAGTTAATAAGCTACAAACAGCCAGAGGATGTGATTGTAGAGATGTTTGTTGTACCAGGCTAACAACAGGGGCCGACTGCATGTGGGTGTGTTACCAGAACTCCATAGTTTCTCTTATTCTCCTCTGGACCCTCTCATTTTTGCTCCTATTGACTCTGTATATTAGCAAAAAGAGGTCATACAGTTTTGGGATAAAGGTGACAAACATTTTAAGCAAACCTGTCTTTCCCTCAATTTGTGGCACCTAGAACCGGCACCCGTTTGCGTTATGCTTGCATTACTTACATTTTATCATGTTGTTTTTTCTGATGTGATGTGAGAATGATGGCATTACAGTGCTGCCAGCAACGCCACGTACAAAATCACAAACCTTTTCTTTTGACTTATACGTACTGCAGCTGCCCTTACAAAATATGTACTGTTGCATGCAGTATGCATACAACTAGGAAATACTACTTCATCATAACATTGCACCTTGACCTTTGACCCTGTTGCTCATATATTCCGCTGCGCAGATGATCAGAGGGTCAGAATAGCCAGAAAGGCATGCTGGCTTTCATACTACAAAATGCGACCGGATGTAGTAGGACATCCTGGTATTTTTGTCATACTGCATTTGACATACTATGTATTGACGTACTAAATCTTTTTCTGGCATACTATAAATAGTATGGTAGTATGGGTATTGGAACGCACTGTAAGTGTTGTTAATCACTGTCAACACTGTCACAGAGGTGTTCATTCAACAAGAGATGAAGCTTATAGTGGAATAATTGATTAGTAGATTGACAGAAAATTAATTGGCACCAATTTTGATAACTTTAATTAATCCTTAGTCTTTTTTAAGCAAAAATACCAAATGAATTAGTTCCACCTTCTGAAATGTGAATATTTGCTGCTTTTCTTTGTCATACATGATATTAAAGGAACAGTGTGTAACATTTTGGGGAGGAAGCAGAAATGCAGATGAAATAGCAGAAATGGAATAAAATATTAGGCCGATACCGAGTACCGATTTGATACCGGTGTTTAATTAATAAGCTGTATGCCTCACTGTGTAGAAGTGATTGGGATCATTGTTTTATGTGTAAGGCAACATTGGGATTGACTTAATCATTGCTTTCCTAACTTTGTAAAACAAAATGTAACAAATAAATGCATGGATATAAATTTAGTGAATTGTTATTTATTATTAAATTAATATATTGTACGCCAGCAACTTGGCAAAAAAATCTTTAAAATTAACAGGAATTACAATTCAGGTGTAAACCTTTTTAATGCAGCAACAAATTGGTCATAACAGGAATTAAAATGCCAGTATATAATGTATTAAGTATATAAACATAGAATTGAATTGAATAGATCAGCCCCATTGTCACCGATACCCAATCCAGCTATTTCAGTCAGTATCGGCCCGATATCTGATCTGATATTGGTGATCGCCGCATCCCTATTTTGGACAGTTGATAGGACAAAATATAAATATTTCCTTGGGATTCAGTGAATTGCAATGAGCATTTTTTCACTATTTTCATATAGTTTAAAGACCAAACGAGAAAATAATTGGCAGATTAATTGATACTGACAATAATAATCAGTAGTTGAACCCCTATACTGTTTATTCAACAGTATGGTAGTTCAGTATGTGCATGATTTTCTAAGGTGTTTCTAATATTGCTGAACACACCTGTCAACTTTCAGAAACTACTACTTATAGCATTCGATGTTATGCTGTACATCATACAGATGTTCCCATATGTTCCTATATTCCCAATCAACTGACACTTGATGAAGCCAATCAGCTGTCTACGTGGTCACGTGCTGCAGTTGCCACACAGACAGTCAGCCCGTCAGCCAATCAGCTGCCTGGAAACACTTTTCTTCGCACTGCGTGTGACGATGGAGCAAAACAACAACAGCGTTTTCATGAAATGAAATGTTGTTATTAAAGCATCGCGGATTGTTTTTCTTAATAAATCCTGCCCCAAAGAAACCACATCTTGTGAGAAATACACAGCAGGAGTCAACAAGCATTCATTATTACACCGAGCTAGATGACATAAAACACGGAACAAAGACTGTGTTTGTTGTGCATTCATCCAGCTTTTGTCCACCATAAACGCAGCTCTCTCTCTCTCTCTCTCTCTCTCTCTATCTGCAGTGCGATTAACCTCAATCTTTTAGCAGCGGACTAGCTGAACCGGTTTGTTATGAAAAAGAGGCTGAAATATTGCAGCATGCTGGGAAAAAAAACGCCAAAACAAACAAAACATTCACGCAGCTTCTTCCGCAAAAGTCTCCACACGCATCAAAATGAAAGACGCGAATAAATGTGTTTGTTGACACGTTAAACAGTTTAAATATAAAGTGATTAACATCTCTACGAAAGGAAAACGTCATCTGAGTTGCCAGTGAACCTGACTAGCGTTAGCTTTAGTGGGCCTGAGTGCGCCATCATCAAAACACAGAGACAAAGCAGGTTAGGTAAGCTATAACCTCTTTATCCTGCCAAGCTACCAAAACAACACCAAACAGCGACTCTACACAGTTTAATAAAGCTAACACACATATTATTATGCTGCCAACTAACTCACATCTCAAAAAGGCGATAGTTAGCTTTAAAAAAAACAATACTCACAATGCCGTGTCGCATTAACTCGCACCTTGTTGTTAACTGGATGTAAGTGTTCAATGCGACGGTTGGTCAGTTGGTTCTTCCAGACGTTAGCAGCCTCCTTGTACTGGTTTTAACGGCTGGTTGCTAAGTGTAGTTAGCTGGTCTCCTAGTGACGAGGTGAAGTGAGTTAGTGACGGAGAGAGAGCCGCTGTGTCGAAGTGAAGTGAAGAGAAGAAAGAAACAGCTGAGGAGAGGATGTAAACACAGGTCACGTGGTTTAAAGTGTTGTCGATAGAGGGGGAGGCACTGTTGCTCATATCTATCTATCTATCTATCTATCTATCTATCTATCTATCTATCTATCTATCTATCTATCTATCTATCTCTATCTATCTATCTATTTTTCTCGTGGGATTAACTTCATGTAAAATCAAGATATACAGTGTCTCATCTCCCTCTTTTTGTTGAAGTCAGGGGCAGTTTGGTGAACAAAAAATACAAAATAATTGAAAATACAAAAGTGCAATTGCAAACAACTGATAAGCCAACAACTACCATTTGTCTATGTTTTCATTTCTTTTTGTTTTTTGTTGTTGCATTTAGCTAATGATTGAAACTGAAATGCCAGTTGAAGTGGTAGACAGCTAATATTCAAATCTGCCCCAAGCGTTACAGGAATATTCAAACTGTAAAACTGGTAGCAGCTTAGGATAAAACAGGAATCGGATGTTTTTTTTTAATTCACTCCTTCCTTTTTTTCTCCTCTTCATGCTAGCAAAAGTTAAAGTGACTGTTTGTAACTTCTTACACGTATAAATCAATCCGGGTCGGAGTCCCATGCGCTCTCGCGTGTGAAACCCGTCTTGCAAAACAGTGTAGGACGCGGGGAGACCGTAGCTTTGGTCTCTGCTCCTCTGCCTGCCTGACTTCACTCACAGCTTGCTCCGCCTCACGTGCATGCGCGCACACTCCACACTGCAGAAGAGTTAGTTTAGCTCTGAGAATATCTAGTGAATACACATCAGGCGACGTTTGTGCAGAAATAAATGCTGCAGCTCCTCCAGACCAGCTCCGCAACGTTATCGTCTCCGACCGGTTGCCGGTGTCTCCCTCCGGCCGCGGTCGGGAGGCTGAGGCAGGAAAAGCCAACACTAGTATCAGCATTGATTCATGAAGAGACCTTCGTCTGGTCAGCTAACATTACTGCCAAGCAGGTGAAATATAGAGTGATATTGTGGTTTTAGCTGATGTGTGTCGCCTCACTGTTGATGGATGCTCGCTCACATTCACGGAGCACGTGCACACAGGCGAGCGCGAGCAACAGGACGCTGACTTTCGTTGACTTAACGGCCACAGGTGTCGCTGTTACAACCAATTTCTGATTCTTACAAACAGTCCCTTTAAAATAAACACCAGGCTTTTCAATCTCAGTCGTGATTTTGCAAGACCTCTATCTATCTATTAATCTATCTATCAATCTATCTATCTACCTACCTACCTAGTCTGTAGCTTTTTGTGTACATGCACTTTTGGAGTATGTTTTAGAGTTAATTAGTCAAATTGCAGTCTTTACTTTGATCAATCTATCTGTCTGTCCATGAAAGCATCTATTATTATATATTTATTTACACGGCTGTGTTGAATACTTGATTCTGATTGGTCAATCACGGCGTTCTGCGGTCTGTAATTTCTGCATAACAGACCGTTGCTATGTATAGCAGACTGTTGCTATGGGCACAGCTCTGATGTCGGACTCTGGCGGACCGTTTTTGTGTCAAAATATTGGTTTCTTAAGTAAGTAGCCGTGTAATAAGCGGTATAATGTACAGCTAGCGGGTAATTGTTGTGAAAGAATCCCCGGCAGAAGGGGATTCTTTCACAACAATTACCGGCTCGCTGTACATTATATATATATTCTCTTTTACCTGTAGCTTCTTAGGTGTACATGTAGCTACTGTACTTTGTTGTGTATGTTTTAGAGTCAAGTGTAGCCATTTATTACTAGGCCTATTATTTTTGATAACTCTTTTCATTGGTTTTGCAGTTAACAACACAAACAAGAACAATTCAGGTCCATAGCCTTTCAGATATACAGACACATACAGTCAAGTATGTAAGGTAATGAAATGGTGTACTGCACAATAGAGAAAAAAATATTTATTTCTGAAAAAAAATAATAATCTTTGTGATGTTTATGTTGTAATTTTCCACTTAAAACAATCTAGTTTGATTCTCTCCTTTTTGGCATATTAAGGTAAAGTTATCTATGTTGGACTTATTGATTTATTATATACTATACTATATTATACTATACTATACTATACTATACTATACTATACATTACATTAATCTGGTGTACTCTGTTTACATACTATGCTGGCTCTGCTGCTATTAATTACATCCCACCACTGTCACTTTAGTCTTGTAATTTTGTCTTTAAGTGCTCAGGTATAGTGTATACTTTTATCTCTATGGTAGTTTTGGTTTTATATACCTCATATCTCTCTCTCTCTCTCTCTCTCTCTCATATATATATATATATATATATATATATATAATCTCAGTAAAGGATGAATAAACCCATTCAGAGTAAGTAATATAGCTCAGGAATAATATAGTTGGCCCCACTGTGAGAAGCCTGTTCATTATCATTTCCTTTAACAAGAGAGTTCAACATCAGACAGTTATCCTGGAAAGTTTCACCCACCTTGTAACCTCACAGCTCCCCAAAGGATAGGTTTAAATTTAGCCTGCAGCTGGTTGTCTGGTAGTGTGGGAATGGACGATCACCAGCAGACAGGCAACGTTTCAGAGATCTTGCTTCACCTCATCTTTGATAATACTATAGACTATTTGTTTTCAGACTGATAAAGCCTGAGTGCTTATATTTTTCTACATTCATAGCAAAGATAATAAACTAGTATTGAATATAGAATATTAAGAGTCAATTTTCTGGTTTCTCCAGGAAAAATTGTTTTTAGAGCACTAAACTTTCTGGTTGATTTTTTGTCAAAGTGGCTCAAAAAATCTATCAGCATTTATAGTGGAGTGTTTTTTATTGTACTTTATTTTATTGCCAATGTTTTTGTGGCAAAATACGTGACCTACTTTGCAGTGATGAGCTGTTATGGTTCTCTAAGGTGAAGAATTTGTTGACTTCCTCAGTCGTTGCGTAACTCAGACGTATTGAGGCCGACTTACATGACCACAAAATACAGAAGGTTGCAGATTGTTACTGCATATGCTCGTATACCGGGATCATTATTCATGTCACTCAGGGTCTCAACAGGCCTGACTAATCAAGATCAGAATCTCCACTCCTGTTTTTAGCGTCGATGTCAGTGTGTGATACATGAAGCCAGGGTTTTTAAGAATATTGAGTCTCATTCATTTCAAATTCGTCTAAAAATAGTAACACTTAAAGTTAGATATAAGATTATGTGTAGCATGTGTAATTGTATAATGTAACTCCTCCTCAGGTCATTATATCAGTACTGAGTGAGGACATGACCTCAGTGTCCTCACAGCTACAGTAAGGCCTTCATAAAAATATATAATACTCTAAAAAAACACACAGAAACAAGATCCTGGATTTGGCCACACTTGCTTCTAATATTTTTGACATAAAACCAAATATTTTGTAGCCACCTATATTATTAGACAAATGTAAGCAGACAGGGTTAGCTGGGTTCAGAGTATGTCTGTAGCTGTAAGGTTTCTTTATATAGCCTATCTGCAGTCTACACACACACAGCATATACATTACAGGAAGACGGGTTCCCTTGTGGCATGACGGATGCTTGTGGTGGTGTTGAGTGTGAGCCAGCAGACTCATATTTTGACTGCTGCGTTGTTACGACACCACAAGGTGAAATGAGGCCTTTGTATCAGCGGTACCGTGCATATCCTGACTCTAATTTCTCACATGAATTAAGGTCATTGAACGCATCAAAGATACAGAGATTAAAATATGCGTTGGATGACTTCTTTTGTGTTACTTTCACCATTATCTCTGAACCATCCACATGATGGCAGTCATTGTATGTTGGGGTAACATCAGCATTATGATCAAAAAAGGATGAAGAAGTTTATTAAAAAGGCTGGTTTGACTCCTGATTCATTATAAAAGGTTTCAAACCATACTGCATTTTGAAGGTTATCCCCCTTTTTGGTGGTTTTATTAGTCTTTATTAGAGCGTGTTGGGGTTTAAGATCTTTTGTGAGACTTTAGTTTCACAGCTGTGGTTGATACTTGCTTGTTTCCTGAGATATGGTTTGTGTTTTTTGACATTACTTATAAGTATTGTATACTTTTATGACATTAAGTTTTAAGGTTTCATTTAACATTTATCAGAGGTGTGGACTTGAGTCACATGACTTGGACTTGAGTCCAATTGTATGACTTTGAGCTCGACCTGACAAAATAAAAAAAGACTTTCAACTCGACTTGGACTTTAACACCAATGACTCGTGACTTCACTTGGACTTGAGCCCTTTCACTTTAAAATACTCATCACTTTCATGTTATTTAAAAAGTGTGCCACAAATCTCTTAATTTCATGAATTAACATTAATGCTATTCATTCACAGCAAGTCAACACTTAATTCCCTAGATCTTTTTTATGATTAAGTTCAGTTGCACTTGTTCTAACAAATAAATACATATTTTAAAAAGCATTCATGATTTTTGTAAATGTAATATATTATTACTCGTTTGTTAAAATGGCATTACATTATGTTTAGGACCTAAGACCTGACTCTGGACTTGAGTGCAAAGACTTCAGATTTACTTGTAACTTGCAAAACAATGACTTGGTCCCACCTCTGGTATTTATTCTTCCTTTCATTGGATCCGTTTTCGGGTGTACCAAATTTGGTCGTCCTTTTACCTATTAAATGATTTATTGATTACATTTAGTGCCTAGACGGGCTCCTGAGCTACACTTATATAATAATATCTATGAGTTTGTGTGTTAATGTTACTGTTGTGGCAGCGTGTTTTTCATGTTGTTGTCTGACTTGTCTCTATTGTTGCCTGTCATTGTGCATGAGGCAAATCAAACTAGTTTCCCCTTTAATAAATGTTCTAAGTTTAAGCTCGACATGGAACAATTTGTCTGTTGATAGAAATTTTATCAGCAACTATTTTGATAATTGAAAATGACCAAACATTAGTTCTATTTTTGTAGTATTGTGAGGATTTGCTTTCTTTCTTTGTCTTTTGTGATAGTGAACTAAATATATTTGGGCTTTGGACTGTTGGTCAGACAAAACAAGCTATGAGAAGACGTCACATTGGGCTTCAGGAAATTGTTACATTATCTAAGTTTTTTACATTTTTTAGACCAAACAATTAATCAATTAGTTAAGGAAATAATTCGGAGATTAACTGATTATGAAAATAATCATTAGTTGCAGCCCTAAACTGAATACATTGAAATGATTGTAGTGTGCACTGTATTTTGATTTATTTTAGGTATTTTTTGGTCAGTATAGAGATAAAATGAAGATGAGACTGGAGGGATGACATTCACCGTGAAGTTCAGCATCTTGAACCTTTAATTTGGCTTTATCTACAGCTTTATTCATCCAGTTATATTTTGATTATAACCCCAGCAGCTCTTATTAGTGTCTTTACTCCATGGACCACTCCCTGATACCCTAGATGTAATACCTTGTATTTACCACATGGTGGTGCTAATGCATAAGGAAATGTGATACCTGGACTTTAGAAAGCTTTGAGAAACCACACGACCATTTGAAAAGTTTATTTCTACCATACACAAACTGTACAACACAGCGCATATCTGTTTATTATGAAATAGTAAAAGTAATAGGAAGTTTCAATTTACAAACTACTCCAACTGAAAAAAAAGCATTACATTTTAATGTAAAAGAAAAGAAAATACAATACAATTTCATATCATACTAATATCGTTCCACAAAAAAGCATTTCACATTACAAAACATCAAATACTAACAGGGAAAAAATAAATATTATTCACAAAACTTCCTGAGCAAACAATGTGTGGTATAGGAATTAAATATAATAAATTATTAAATTATAAATAAAGGATTGTTAGGTTTAAAGAATTTGATTCAAATTTGTTAAAAGATTCTTTAAAACATATCGAGTATTTGGATAAAATAGGGCTCATTTTTTCTGTAATTTGGCTCTTTTGCTGTTACATTTTTTTCTCTTTGAAATGTCTCAGGCTACATGTCTTTGACTTCTTTTTGCAGAAATGAAAAATGTATTGCTCAAATGAATTACTGTGTCATTTTTCTTGTAGGACTAACTTCATGTAAAATTGAGACATGTACTGTATAGTACAGTGTTGTGACTACAGTGTCCCGTTTCCCTCTTTTTGTTGAAGTCAAGGGCAGAATGGTGAACTTAAAATACAAAATAATTTAAAATACAAAAGTGCAATCGATGCAAACAAACAACTGATTAGCCAACAACTACTATTTGTCTATGTTTTCATTTCTTTTCTTTTTTCTTGTTGTTGCATTTAATGATTGAAACCGAAATGCGAGTTGTAGTGGTAGACAGCTACTATTCAAATCTGCCCCAAGCATTACGAGAATATTCAAACTGTAAGACTGGTTGAAATGTTAAGGCTTGTAAGCAGTTTAAGATAAAACAGGAATCTGATGTTGTTGTTTTTTTTTTTTTTTTTAATTCCTTCCTTTTTTCTCCTCTCCATGCTCGTAAAAGTTAAAATAAACGCCAGACTTTCAATCTCAGTCGTGATATTTCAAAACCTGACTCTGAGATTACAGCTACTGAGACAACGGCATTGAAACAGTCATCAGGAACGTCTCCTCCTATGAAAATAATTGTACTGTATAATAAATTAGACACCATCCACGTAATACTGTCCTACCACAAAACATAGTACTCGTATACTTTTATGGATTCATATACATTTAGGCACATACTATATGCACACTCCGACGTGTGTGCACAGAAGGCAGTTTAATATCTATATTTTTAAAAAAGACATCTTGACAAAGTGGATTTTTGATTTTTGTTGCGCTCTTCTTGCTATGCGAAGCAGAATCTGACATTCAGTTCACCGAATGATGTTGTGTTTTTGCTCAGTGTCACTTCCTGGTTGCATTCAGCTGTTATTGGTTAAGAAGGAAAAAGGTACAGTACTGTTGCATTGCATTTTTTTGATCTCAGTGTTCACTTTGTCTTACCATACATTCAGTTTCCAATAAAGAAAGCAAAAGCAATGCTTTAAAAATATTAATGCTTAGTCGTTTTGGTAGGTTTTTACTTTGAAGGGAGATCCAACTTAGGGTTTTCATAATAATAATAATAATAATATAAGTTTTTCAACACTAGATGGCGAAAGTATGCCATGAAATTGGAATGTGCTTCTATGTAAATTTACAATGTGCAGAAAGTCAAACGTATTTCTCAAATATTAAGCATTTACAATTCAAGAAATAAATAAAAATCGAGGAAATAAATACACTGATGAACAAATATAATAATAAATAGCGATAATATAAGAATGACATGAACACATACAGATTAAAATCAAGCAAACCATACAAAATAATTAAGTGCAAGAGAGGGGTAAAAATCTCACCAGGATAAACATATCAAGTGAATGCAGAAACAGTAAAAGCATTACAAATCTGGCTGGTAATTTTCTCAGTGCAGTGTATTTACCGGGAAACGCCAAACACATTTCCAAAAGCCTCGTCTTATACATGCAGCCAAGCCAGCACTCTTCAGTAAAATAGAGCTATCTAGTGCCATTATCCCAAGTCAAAGAAACCTCTTGGTAGCTCTACAGCTTAAACGTGGATGCCCTTAATAGCCTGTTTGATATTATCCAAGAGGGCCTTGCACTCTGGAGAGTATTCATGCTCCGAGTTGTTGTACATATCAGTTAATGTGTTCACATAGGCTTCAAAATTATGCTCACTGATGGGTCCCTGCAACAAAAACATGGTTGACTATTAGTGAAAACAGCACAGCAGAAAAATGACAATTGATAGAAAATGAGATTTCTTCCAGGTTAGACATAATGAGTAGTGGAGTCTGTGGTCGAAGGCTTACTGTACCATTTGAGGCAGCTGAATGTCTGTTAGACTGTTAATGAGCGCTTGGCTAAGGCGAGCGAGCTCCTTCAGAAGGCTGTCGTTGTGCTGTTCGATCATCTTGTTCTCCTCTTCAATTGTCCTCAGGTTACATTCCATAGACGAGATCTGCTTTCGAGTACAAAAGCAAAGAAATAAGAAATTCGTTCTCAAGATCTCAAACCTTTTTGTGGCTTTTAAAATTAACTTGTCAGAGTAGATATTTACCTGGGTTTGGAGTTGCATCATATCTGCTTCTATTTTCATGTTGGATTCATTCAGTTCCTCAATTTCATGATCCAAATGTTGAATATCTTCTTTGTTTTCAACACCTGAATGAAGCATATCATCTAATTTATCATGTTCAAACTGGAAATATTGGTATTTTATATGCCAAGATACTAGAGCTGCAACGATTAATCGATTAGTTGTCAACTATTAAATTAATCGCCAACTATTTTGATAATCGATTGAATCATTTAAAAAAAAAAAAAAAAGGAAAAATTCACTGATTCCAGCTTCTTAAATGTGAATATTTTCTGGTTTCTTTACTCAGTAAACTGAATATCGACATTTGAGGGCGTCATCTTGGGCTTTGGGAAACACTGATCGACATCTTTCAGCATTTTCTGATATTTTATAGACCAAACAACTAATCGGTTAATCGAGAAAATTAATCGACAATGAAAATAATCATTAGTTGCAGCCCTACACAGAACTTTCTCTTCATTATCCTTATAATTGTTACCAGATTACATAGTTCTTTCCAGGAAACTTGCTGTGATTTAATTTTTTTAAGAATTTACAGTTTATTATTACCATTTCATATCATAGAGGTCTAAATGTTGTTTCAAAGCCCTCACCTCACCAACAGGAACTAAAAAAATAGTTCTCTATTTATTTACTTTGTTGACCTAAACGTTGTCAAATTTAGTCTAAAAATAGTCAAAGTAGTAGAAAATAACCACAGTAGTCAACTTGTTTCACCATTTTCTGACATTTTTATACCAAACAACTAATCGATTAATCCAGAGAATAATCTACATATTAATCAACAATGAAAAATAATCGTTAGTTGCAGCCCTACTTTGAATACTTAAATATTGTCATACCATACAGCATGTGAGAGTCGCTTACCACTGCTGGTTTTCAGTTTGATGGTCATCATCTCTTCTTCTGAGGGCTTTTTCTTGATACTCTGTGCGTTCAGTGGGCAACCCGACAAGCTAGTCCAGCAGGTCATAACACAATTTTTAAGGTGAATATCACAAATCTTTAACGTCAATTGTGAGTGAGAGTTAAGAATGCAACATGTCGACCAGCAGCGTTGTTTAGAGATAAAATGGAGGACAGGCGACCTCACCTTCTGTGAGTGGCAAACACATTATTGGCGTGTCCAAGGCCGTTGCAGCCAGGCAGGGGACAATGGGGCAGTTCCTGTTTATTGGCCTTCCAGGCAAAGGGCAGCCCGTTGATGGACGACTCCTTCT
Organism: Sebastes fasciatus; assembly: GCF_043250625.1. Classification (NCBI taxonomy): domain Eukaryota; kingdom Metazoa; phylum Chordata; class Actinopteri; order Perciformes; family Sebastidae; genus Sebastes; species Sebastes fasciatus. The sequence goes on from NC_133805.1 coordinate 21,215,242, forward strand.
GTCTTTTGGCAGCGAGTGGACAACTGCCTGCGCTGCGATGGGATGTGTATTTTCCCGATATATGGCCCTGTCCGTCACATCCCATTACTGGACACCTACCAGAGAAACACACACACAGAAGAGTCGTACATGTTGTAAACACCGTGCTGACTCACACAGGGGGAAAATGTAACTAACATTTTCTACGCTACAGAGAAAACATTTTAACTGCTCATAAAATAACAACCACATCATTAAAAACAAATTCAATAACTAGACCGGAAGATTTGTTAACCATTAAGTTGATTAATCCAGCCAAATGCTGATTAAAAATGAAGTCGCCAAAACTAAATATAATCGCATTAACTGTAAGTTACTAATCCACTAAAACTTTAGAACGAACGCCGTGTTTCGGTGCGTACGTTTGCTGATATTTGTGCTTGAAAAACATGAGCACAAGTCACGCTGAATATCATTAAGAGTTGGTGCATTTTCAGGCCCTGTTTCCTGCAGGTCAGTAATGGAGTGACATGAATTACAGATAATTGTTGTGTATCCCCTCATGCGAAAGAATGTAATTTGGAGGTGGCTGACCCTTTCCCTTATTGATAAAGGTGAAAGGTCACCTGAGATGATACAAATGGCACACATGCTGTAGAGTGCTGCTGCTGCTGCTGCTGCTGCTAAAAAGCCTGTTTCAGCATTTTGTTACTCGACAGCAGCACTTAGAGGACAAAACAACAGCAGTCCCATTACTTACATCTACTACAGGTAGGTAGCTTGATGCAAGGCATCAGGACAATGGAGGCATGCCATATGGCCCACTATTTACAATAATCTAGGGACATTTGCTACCCTCCCCCCTTTCTCTCCCTTTCTCTCTTAATGTGTATGAGATCTATTCCAGTCTAATTCCTAAGCTCATGCCCTTGCATTAGTAATTAAAAAGAAAAAATCTGTGTCCAGATGTATAAGTAAACAAGGGCTCATATATCTGACTTTGGATTTAAACTGCAAATCAATTACATTATTTTTTTTCCAATAACACTTTCACAGACAATGATTAAGCTGCAAATGAGTGCAATGCCATCAGAGCGGACATTTTCTTAATATACTATAATTATAAAGAAAGCACTCAGTGAAGAGTAATAAGCCAGATATTCCATTCAGAAAATAGGAAAAATACAAAAGCCTGACAAAAAATCCCACAAAAACACGCTGCTAATCCTTAGAAATAATTCACTAATGTTGCGACAAGAGAAGTATTATTTTCTTTGTTTAACTTAATGGCCTCCAGGTATAATGCCCCGGGCACAAAAGCATGACGCATTTTCACAATGTTTTTTTGAAACAAAAAAAAAAAAAACGACAGCATGGGATGAGGACAAAAAAAAAATCTCTTACTTAAGCTCTTGCTCATCTTTGTCATCCTTGTTTGGTGTGAGCTTCAAACCTCCCTTTCTGGCACGTGGACATCCTGACAAGCTAAAAATGATTGGCGACAGTATGGGTTAACATGAAGGAAATCTATTTTTATTTAAAGAGTAAAAATAAAATAGTTACAGGCAGCTATTAAGTTTGAATTGCACAAATCTATAAATCTACACGAATAAAGGTTTAATCACTGGAAGAAGTTGGCAGCCAGAAATATCAATAAAAACAAGAATTCAAAAAAGTGCAGCATGTTTGCAGCATAAAGTGAGACTTTCACCATCTGTTTGAATGTCATGCATCTGACAAAATGTATTTCATGCTCGATTGCGATGATTTTTCTCTGCTACCTTCTGTGCGAAGCATAGTTCCCAGTCACGTGTCCGGATCCATCACAACCAGGTGTTGGGCACCTGCAGGTTGAGAGACACAGAGACCAGGTGCTTTTTACAGCAAAAGACTGCAAGCAGGGCGCTGGATTCATGCTAATATGCAGAAAGACAGTGCAAATACCAAACAACTTCATGTGGAGTACATAGAAATCATGCATAATGTGTATTAGTAGAAAAGAAAAAGGAAAGCATTGACCCAAGCTGAGGCAAAAAAAAAAAACTGCCTAGTTTAAAATCCTTTAGCAACAATAAACAGTTTTCAAAACGCGTACTTTAGTTCCTGAGAGTTGGCTGCCATCAGTGATTTGAGTGTTTTGTCAGCCAGGGGACATCCAGACACACTAGAGAGGATAAAGAGCTAACAGTCACTTTAATGCACTCTTTGATCACAGCTGAATTAAATAATCTTAACACAATGTCTCAAAGCATATTTATACAAAATCATCTGAAAACACAATTCCACCTCCTCTGCACGAGAAAGCTTTTTCATGTCACCAAAAAAAAATGACATTTTAAAATCTACAAGCTCTGATTCAACTGTATCAACATAATTAAACAATCAGCACTGTCCCCCCCCCCCCCCCCCCCCCCCCTGTCTATATATCTGGTGCTAATGAGAATGCGATTATTTACGGTACCTCCGATGTGATGCATAATTCCCCGTCACATGGCCGCTGCCGTCACAGCCTGGGGTCGGACAGCTGCGGGAGAACACAAAGCGTTTAATACACAGATTACTCCGGTTCCCACAGCTTCAACTGAATCTTTCTTTTTACACTGATAACCATTTTTTTTAATGGGAATTAAATAGAGGAGTTAGTACAGCGGGAAGTTTAGTAGAAGAATTATTAATATAGTGCTCAACATTCAGTGTAATAATGTCTCTGAATGTCGCTGTGCTGCGGAAAACTATAGAGGATCCTACTTTTTTAGGCCCAGCAGAGCATGCACTCTACAACTACAAGAGTTGTAAGCTTGTACGGGATGTACAGGGAGAAAAACTCACTTTCACATAGTTACATTTCTGCTCCACATGAACCTGCAGACATACCAGTGTTACAGTCATGTGTAACACAGCGAGTTTCAGTGACTCACTTATATCAAAGATGTCCTAAACAATGGTATGGTTTGTCATTAATACTGACCATCTGTCAGCTAAAAGAGAAGCTCACATTATTCTACACAATCGACTGAATGAAGATGTTTCATTCTTTAACGCACCTCAAAAGCTCTTTCTTTGCATCTCGTAACAGCATTTTGGCTTTGGGGCTCAGCATGCTGCCGTCTCCTTGATAGTGTTCCTCCAAGACGTGGTCGTAATCCTCCTGGTGAGACAGAAAAAGTAAAAAAAACGTGGTCTGAAATATCAAACCTGACCTGATCGGCAATGACCTAAAAGTGAATAATTAATGAAAAGCACTGTATAATACTCTTACAAAACACAAGCCCTGGGGGTTAGAGTGCGATTATGCTTAAGGATACTTATACTCCTAGTAAACCATACATCCATTTAAAGTCATACTTAATCCACATAGTATTTATGAGGTATAGCCATGATGACGTACGTATGAACTTTTCTACAGACAAGATTGTGCAGTCACCAGATGTTGTCTGTGATTTTTAAAAGCAGGTCATATTCACTCCTTATAACAACTACAAAATGAGAAGCACAAGTGAAGTAAAGAAAAGAGCCCAGATTAAGAATCAGTCAGGTACTTGAATGATATGTGGAGAACAGATTAGAGAGCAGTCCTCAGTGTAAAAATATAAATATGTTTAGATTTAAAGATCTGACTGGATGCTGCTTTGTCTTAGAAAGTGTCACAAAATGTCAAATTTGGGGATTTTAGCAACCTGGGGGGATTTTATATTCTACACCTACAAAATGTTTTAAATGTTTTAAGTATTTTTTAGACAAAACTTGAATATTTTAATGAGTTTTTAGTCTACAATTGACAATTTTTAGTACTTTTGGACTAAAGTTGACTGCTTTTGATACACATTTTTAGACCAAATTTTACTACTTTAATGATTTCTTTAGACTACATTTGACAACTTTAAGTATTTTTGGACTAAAGTTGATTACTTTGACTATTTTCTAGACTAAATTTCACTCCTTTGGTTACATATTTCAGACAGAACTTGAATACTTTGACAATCTTTTAGACTACATTTGACAACTTTGAAACAGCATTTAGACTTTCATCTTATGAAATGAAATGGTTTAACTTTTTATTTATTTTATTTAACCTTTATTTAACTGCAGGCAAGTCAATTAAGAACAAATTCTTATTTACAATGGTGGCCTGGCAAAAAGCAAAGCCTCATGAGGGAAGAGGGTAGGGGTTGAAAAGAAATATCAAAAGTTAAAAAGACAGCACTGGCATACACGACAAGAACAAGTGGCATACATAAGAAATAAACAGTAAATTACTAAAAACAACAACTATGTAATCTGGTAACAATTACTGTGTAGGGATAATAAAGAGAGGGTTTTGAGAAAGTTATTTTAGTTAGTTGTGTTGCATTTATTCTAGAGGAAACATGCAGAAAATATATTTGCACAACTAAACTAAATAAATATAAAATGATTTTTAGAGAAATTTAGAGAGGGGGGAAGTTGGATGACTTGACCTCATGACCTCATTATTTATAAACTCCTGCTTACCGGGAAAACTATGAACCTTATTCTCCATCTTAGTTGTTTATTACTGCACCGCTCAATCTCATCATTTCATTTGCACTTTGTATTACTGACATTTCTTTGTTTTCGTGACATGATGTAACTCTCATCCTTTTTCCATTTCATGCACTTAATGCGTATCGTATCCGTGATTGTGTGTGTGTTTTTTTTTTTACCTCTGCGTCCTGTAAAACGTGTGCTTTGCTGAAGTTGACGGGGATGGGGCCGTCCCAGCTGTCTCTGTCACACAGCGGCTGGTAGAAGGCGGGGCTGATGAGCACGCTCCCGCCTTTGGCCACAGCGGACTCAGACGGGGAGAGCGGGTCGTCCAAAGGTGTTCTTGTCGGGGCATTTACGTTTTCCTTGCTCTTCTTCATACTCAAATCCAGGGTGCCATTTTCATCCACCTCTATGAGCATGTCCTAAAGGCAAAGATGATTAATCCTCAACATTTAATCAATTAATACAACATGTTGTAGAAGGGTACCGTAAATAAAGCATGCCTCAGTGTGTGCTAACATATGAAAACAAATGAATCAGGGGATAGAAATAGAACCTTTTTTATAATTACACTAAAATATAAATAAAACAGTACGACGTCTTAATAATGTGACAGCAGCGATATGGTAAACTTGAACCCAACAACATTTCTCACATGAAACGCAGAGCAAACAACCATATTTAAATAATACATACAGTGGTTATCTCACACCAGACAAAGTACCAAACTAAGCCAGCGTTAATTCTGCTGAACACAAAAAAATAATCACTGGTGTGTAGTTTTTCAGTGACAGCTGTGTCATCTGTTTTCTAGGACACACAACCATGATGGCAGCTGGGGGGGTGGGGGTGGAGTGGGGGGGGGGTTGCTGGTTTTAGGTCATCATTATTATAGCAAAAATTAAAAAGCTTAATGTGGCATAAGTTTCCCCGCTGACAGATGTGTTTGTCGTTTTTGTGCTGAAACGCAATAGCATGATGACTTATGGCTGTTTTTATGGTATTAAAAGTTTTACCTCATTAAATGCTGAAATCCCTTTTCCATAAATGAAACCAATTATTCAACGCATATGTTTCATTAAACCCTATACATCATTATTTTTTTTGGAAACAAAAGGGAGCTTTTCTAATTAATTAAAGGGGATGATTTACATGAACGTTGGATGTGGCTGTCCACTTCAATTATCCGGACATTTGATGATGTGTGTACCTTTTAAAAATAACACCAGTGTAAAACAAGACTTTTTATGATTTATTTAGATTTTTTTTGTTGCATCTAAAAACTCAAGATTTAGTTTTTTTTGTTGAATTTATTGATTAATTAATGATTTAAGCATCTCACATTTTCATCAGCTTGTATTCACACTTTAAAGGCCAGCTCTGTGGTGCTTTTTGTGTGCGATATAACACATAATATACATATGCAGATAAGTTAAAGCATCCAACGACATATAACACTCTAAATATGGCCCCTTTTTTTCAGACTTGAAATCTGTTCTTTATTTTGTACGTCTCTCCGAGACAACTAAGCTGTAAATGAGAACAGATGATTAACTTGCTAACACTGTTTTATTCATTCAGTGGGCTGGTACCTGGTACGGGGCCACATTCTCAGCTCAACAAGCTGGGAGACAAGGATCTGTGCTGTGTAGGTGTGGAAACCTTGAATCATCTACAGTACAGCGTGCACGTATGTAACCCACAGAATGCGATCAATATTAATCATGAAGTTTAGAAAAAGCCAAACACAATGGCGCGTTGGAGATTTTAATGACAGCAGAAGAGATTTGTTGGATCTACGCACATGTCCAAGAAGAGTTTGTGTGAATTAAACTTTTCAGATGTTAACTCCTTTAGCTGATTGGCTTAATCCAGAAAAATGCTTTTTAAATGCTATCTGGTGTAGACACACAGCCTATCCTGGATCATATAACTAAGCAAAATATCCTCTGCCATCTGCAGCGGGCAAGATGCAGTTTCAGACAACAGTTCAGGGTTTTTACATGCCAGCTGATGTCGAAACAAAATACAGTACCACATGTTTCATTAAAAAAATAGACGGGTAGTTGTAATTGGGAAAGAAGGCTGATTGTATTTCTTCTTTTGATGTGATTACACAAATATTCATTTGTGTACATTAAAGCTTTATGGAGAGGAAACCTCCTTGTTTTTCTGCCACCAGAGCGCCGTGCTCCCTTTGCCAAATTTTGTCTTTTGATGTCTTCCCTTTTTATACACAAATCAGAGTTCCTTTAAAATGACCACATTAAATACCTTTCCAAGTGGTCTAATTTGATTACCTTTGTGGAGGTTGCCAAGGGCCGGCCAGCGACAGCCTCCATGTTCTTCCGGTAGCGAGTGGAGAGGTTAAGGATGGCGGCTGTCGCTGCTGCGGCCTGGAGACCGTCTTCTTTTCTGAATTGACTCGGCGGGCTGTGCTGACCAGAGGTGGGCACGCGGCCACCTGGAGCACCGAGGAAGCCAGGATACTGCTGAGGTGCTAAAAGACAAATAATTTGCCAATAATATAGTTATTGAGACACCAGGTGTTACTACCCAAACTTAATAGTAGGGCTGCACCTAACCATTATTTTCATTGTCGATTAATCTGTCGATTAATCGATTAGTTGTTAGGTCTACAAAATGTCAGAAAAATGTCGATCGGTGTTTCCCAAAGCCCAAGATGACGTCCTCATATGTTTTGTTTTGTCCACAATTTAAAGATATTCAGTTTACTGTCATAGAGGACTAAAGAAACCAGAAAATATTCACATTTAAAACCGATTAATTGATTTCCAAAATACCTGGCGATTAATTTAATAGTCGACCACTAATCGATTAATCGTTGCAGCTCTGGTTAATAGTACATAGAAAAACAAGTTGGAGGTTGATATATAAAAAACACTGATCCACAAACGAATGATAGATGCGATCCATAAAATGTGATAAACAAGACATTTGCGTGTAGATCTGTGATCGTTGTGGACTAGGGCTGTCACAATGGCACATTTTCACTACACATTTATCCTGGCCAAAAGAATTCACGATAACAATGTTATCGCGATATATGTAGAAAATAAAAAAAATAATGCTATCAGTCAAATTCATCTTTAACTTTGTTTATTATGTTGTTTTGTCTCTTTTTTTTGGCAAATCATTTACACTCAAAGTAAAAGTGTAGGGAGGTGGAAAGAGAGTTTATGTTTATTTATTTATTTGCACACACATAAAACTTTATAAAATTCAGAATGTGAAAGGAGAGGTCAAGAAGCCACAGGCTTATACAACAGACCTCCCCTCAACTTAAGGAGAAAAACATAGGAAAAGAAAATTAAGCTAACATAATTAAAAAAAAAAAAATAGAAAAAAAAGCAAAATGATTTAAGAGGCGTTGGATTATTTATATGATATTATCCTATGTGTATTATTAACATGTTATCAATATTTCATTTTAAAATATCACGGTTATCAACAATACTGGTATATCACGACACCCCTATTGTGCACTAATTTTCATTTTGTGGCTGAAACAAAGGCTCCAAACCTAAAACATGTATTCACCTGTTAACAAATAGCCATTTTGGGGTCAAATAAAATGCGTGAAACTTACAATCGGGGAAATGTGACATCTCCTGGTCCTGGTTGGTCGCCATCAGAGGCTGCTTGCCGAAGACCTGTGCATCAAAGCTGGCGTAATCAAAGCGGATTCTGCTGTACTTGTCCATGTCTTTTGTGAGGCTCGTTTGCAAGGCTGCTACCGGATGAGAGAGCCTGTAGTTCAACTGGTTCATCTCAAACTTCTTTATCAAACCGATGGCTCTGCGAGGAGACAAAAAAAAGACTTAATTTTATTATGCAGACCTCGTGAAATAACAAGTGCCCAATAAGCTCATATTAAGCAGTTAAGTATAGACGTTGTTTTGAACCGTTCAGGGATGCCAGTGCTTTTGTACACATAGAGTCTGGGATCTGATGTGTGTTGTAGATCCACAGCCAGGTTGCCAGACTAATTAATATAGTAGGAGTGGGCATCCTGCCCATGATATATCCACAGGGAACAAAGAGTTCTGCTCTTTTATCATCTCTAATAGAGAGGAACTCACAGGAGCAGCAACCATTGCTTATGTCTGCTTGGAAAGCTCCAAATAGACCGTTCTGCTGGGATCAGTGAATAAAAATATCCCCAACAATAATAGTGTTTATCACTTTTTTGCATAACCTCAGTTTACAACTTCCAGTCCACTCCAGAGCTGAATATGATTTCTGGATGTAATTATTGTCCTGCACATGTGACCACATTGATAGCAGTGAAAATCCCCCCAGCGTTATCTGGCAGCGAATACCTTGGTGAGCGGTCAGGTGTTTGTCTGCATTTCAGGCTCTCGTCCTGAGGTTTGGAGACTTTCACTGCGGCAGCGATGGGGCAGCCTGAGAGACTGGTCGGTCGGGGAGGAAATCAAACACATTAGCCCTAATACTGTAACTCATCTATGAACAGGGTGCAGGCTTTTCTAATGGCTTTGTGCTGTGGGCGTACCTCCGGTGGGTGCTACGGTTGCTGTTGACATGGCCTCTTCCTGTGCACCCGGGTGTGGGGCACTTGAGGACGTTCTCGTGCATGGCCAGGACTGAGGGGGACAGAGAGAAAAATAATTCAAGCTCAGAAAATAAATTCAACATGTAAGACATAATCAAGCTGAAAGATTATAAGATGCTAAATACATATATACGCAGAGCATTTTTCATACATTAAATGATGATTCATGTAAACGGTTGGTACATTAGTGCCTATAGAGCAAAGATCCTACAGACAGAAACAGGAGAAGAAGAAGGCAAAAGGCTTTGTGAGGAATGCTGTAATGTGCCTGAAATGTAAATAGCTTAGTGCAAAGAGGAGCGTCACAAGACAGCTGATTATATTCTTCAAAACAAACGCGTCGTTAAAGGTTCCGCTCTGTATCCTTAGAAACTTCTTTTCTGTACATATTCTCCAATTAGTTTGTTGGAGTTGTCTATTTATTTTCGAATGCCGCGTTAGCTAGCCCCTTTGATTTGCAAATACTGCCTCCAGACTAAGAGCACACGCTTTTTTGAAAAAGTTAATTACTTTTTCTGTTCCTTTTGTAACATTACTGTTTAATGTCGAATGTTTGTTGAGTTGTATTGAAACGACTTAACAATCGCCAATGCGAGGGGAAGAAAAAAAAGAAAAAAAAAGAATTCACACATTACAGCACATTAAGAGAGAGAAGAAATCCTTTAAATTTATTTGAAAAGTTTCATCTTTGAATTGAACTAGATGTATAAGCTAGGTCTTTCTTGTCTTTGGGTCCGTGCTAAGAGGATTTCAATTACGGCGACTGATTATAAATCCTACAACTGGCAGTTTTTATAAGTATAAAATCATCCGTTGTACAGCATGTATATACACAGAGTGACTTACTCTCTGGAGGAACTCTGACTTTATGAGGACACCCAGACAGACTCCGGTGGTGTGGGTACAGGCCGGTCACATGACCGGTGCCATCGCAGCCAGGAGTTGGACACTTTATGTCCTTTTTATCTGTACGTGGAGAATCTGCAGACACAGTAAAACAAGATTTCACAATAAATAAATATATTACAACCACTATACTGCTGCCTAAAGATGCCAAAGCCCTTCTGTCTTCCATCAAGAAATGTAGAAACATAATGCACTTTCCTGTGTACATACTTAACATAGGTCAACAGATTGAAATATCATGCAAAGCTACACTTTTTTCCAGAAAATGCATCTATTAAGCTGTCATTTTAGTTAAGGCTGCAGTTCAACATTCACTTCTTAATGCCCATCCATCGAAAGATTACATCTAGGATTACACATTTAGCTGCAGTCATTTGAAGAATCAGAGGAAAACATGAGAGGTACTTTAGGAGGATTTAAGACTTATGGTCACGGTTAAATATCCAGTTGATTCCTATCAAAATCCAATATTCTTAGTAGTAGCAATTCCATCAGAAAATGTTGTTCTTCTTTATTTTAGTCTGTTTATTTATTACTTCACTTGTTGCCAAAATGTTTTTAGTACTTAAGAGGATTTCCTCCCTCTGATTCCCCCCTCCCTTCCCTGCGCATGCTTCTTTTATTCCTTTTTATGTTTTGTTTTTTTTGAGCGCCCAATCATCCATATCATAAGTGGTCCGTCTGATTTAGGCTGCATGAAGGTGCATTCATGTAAACTGATTGTTCTCATAATCACAATCACTTTTGATTCTTAAGGTGAAAATATCATTTTTCATGCATTAGTCAATTTTGAGATTTTCGGGCTGTTTTGCTTCCATAACATGTCTTCTTTCAGACTAATGGAAAGAAAACATCCAAAATACACATATAGTTGTTTATTTTACTACACTTTGTCTATTTGCGTCTGTAAATTTCTCCTAAAGTTAGCATTAGCTAATGCTTTCTGTTCTGGAAATGTATGCAAAATAGCACATATTTAATAAGAGTGCATCATTTGCATATTTAAACATAAAAATTTCATAAAACATGTAATTCAAAAAATAATTGTGGTAATGTAAGTAATCAAGTGGGGACGTTTCATGGTGATATTTATTAGTTGAAAATGTTACACTATTCACCTGTAGTGTCTCCGCAACAGTGTCACTTTCACGGCAGTTCGTGAAATAGTCACGAAATCTAACCTATTTGATACGTGTACATAGATGCAAATTTCCCTTTTTTTCGCGACATTTAGCACGACTTTCAACAATGTATTTTTCTTAGTTAGGTTTAGGAAAAGATCGCAGTTTGGGTTTAAATAACACCGGGAGTGCCGTAACTTGTGTGTGTGTTTCTGTCCCACCCATCCACACCAATCCCCTCCCTATGCGGCGTTCTCTCTATACTTCCCGGTTCACAATTACGTGGATTACATACGAATTGATTTCTTGCTGACCATTATGAAAAAAAAAGTGAAATTCGTGTCTATGTACACGAATCAATACATTCAATTTCGTGCCTATTTCACAAACTGCTGTTTGACTTGGCTGGGTCCCTGTGTTTCACAGGTCTTTTCCCTCTATATTGTTACCTTTTCCTCCATGGTAGTTGAGTCTACTGTCCATGTCCATCATCCTGTGGTGCCTTCTCTCATTGGTCATCTGCTCCATGAGGAAGCGGTCCATCTCCCTGTAGGCGTGGTGCAGGACCTGTCTTTGCTCCGTCTGCAGAGCTATGGCCTGCTCCAGCAGGCTGAAGTTCACCCTCCCTCGGCCCATCTCCAGGCCTCTCTCGTGGAGGCCCAGAGCCCAGCCATCCAGCTGAGGCGGCCTCTCCACCTCCGCCTCGCCCTCGCTGTCCGGCCTGTATCTCAGAGCCTCGGCCTGAAAAATACTCGCCCTCCCCATCGGACCTCCTAACTCTAAGTGAGGCTCTTCTTTCACGTGGCCGTTCCTGCCCGAAAGGTCTTCGGAGGCTCTGGAGGGGCTGCAGTCTGAGCCGTTCACCTTGGCAGACAGAGACAGAGGCTCCCACTCAGCCTCCCTCATGTCTTCGTATGGACTCCGCGGCGATGATGTGCCGCTCATCCTGTCGTGACTTTGGTCTTCTCTTTCATCATGAAGGAGCTCCTCCTCATCTTTGTCCATCAGGGGTTCAGATGTGTCCGGCTCACACTGCGGAGAGCCATCGGATGTCATTTCTGACCATCCGAGAGAATCGCTGGACTTTGCTGCCGCGTCGTGGCCGCCACTTTTATAGGCAACTCCGTTGATTGCACTTAAGTTCCCATCTAAAATAACAAGAAACCACGTGTTATTTTATGTGTTTTAAAGACCAAACATGTTCTCTTCTGCCCCTTCGGTCACATACATGATATGAATTGTATGTCCTCGATAATCTCCAAATCCTTTTAAAGGTTTTAGATATTCTGTTACTTTTCTACAAATAATATCTTGAGAAAAACATGTTTTTTTTTATAACCTAGAGGATTTAGAAGAACACATGGTGCAATAGAAATGATAATCACACAAGATTTACAAGCAATTCCTCAAGTATATTTTAAATAACATATATGACCCTTCTGTCTGCTAGTTGAACAGGAAACCTGGAGATGAGAAACACAATTGTTTTCTTCTTCCTGTGTCTCCAATTGGAGCAACAACCCCGATATAGATTTAGGACAAGATTATGGAGGGATTTACTGTGCGGTGGACAGTGAACATCAGTTTTTAATCAATTATGTTTATTTTTAAGTGCAAACTAAGCAGCAACATGTTGTCATCTGCACAGAAAACTGATTTAAAAACACATAATTGTTGTTTCTAGAGATGTGAACAAGGAAAGCGAAGAGGATTCCTGAAAACACAGATGGAGGAAACCACAAACAGGCAGATAAAAGAGAGAAATCTCTGTTAGCCGCAGACGTCTGTGTGGCAGAACTTGGTTTAGGAGAAGCCAACTATACACCTCAGTCAGAAAACTGACAATAATTTTGGTTACAAAAAAGCGAAAAAAGGCACAACAGCTAACAGTGCCCACAGAAATGAGTGGCATTGCTTCGTGAGCATGACCCAAAATTACTGAAAAATACAAGTGATTAGAATAATTTTGACAAACCGCAGGTGAATTAAAAATACAAATTGTTAAGAAAATAGTGATGAGCAGCTCGAAAAAACAGTGATTAGCTTAAAGATGAAATGTCAAGGTCTTCAGAGGAAATTGAACTTGTCTATGTGCATAAAACAGGATGCTTTTAAATGTTTAAAAGACGTTTTCTTTCTATTACACACACTGTGTTTTTAAAAAGTAAATAGTTATGTAGCTCAGGTATATTTAGCACTATTATTTTAGTGTAAAAATATTAACAACCCACAATAGTCCATTAAAATGCAAGATGCTGAGTTAGAAGAGCTTTTCTAATAATGTCATGTATTTATTTTTGGAAGATGACTCATTAATTTCCTGTCTTTTGAGTTTTAAAACCCTTGTGGAGTGTGCTTAGATACCATATATATGATAAATGTAGCACTATTATTGCAGATTAATACAATATATATATGCATTTCTTCTTAAATTTCACGCCAATTTCATATAATCTCTAGCTTATTTTGCTGAGTGCTCTCAATAATTTGATTTGCGTTGACCTTTTGCCGTCTATCTTTTAGTATAAATCCAGAAATCCTGGTCACATGAACGGAAATCCAGAAGATTGTGCGAAGCTGAAAGTCTGATACAGACAAAGAGGGTTATCCTGAGTGCATCTGAAACAACACTTTATTAACACCACTGATTATGTTAAGTCATGGTCAGTGATTAACAATGGGAAGCTATTATCTGGATTGATTCAACGAAATCTCTCTTGATCCTCCAAAACCATTCAAACTTATGCTCGATTAAGGCTCTTTGGGCTGCGAGGATTTTTTACTTTCACTGCGCCCATATCCTCTTAAGTGGCTAGACATCAGACATCCGATAGGTTGAGAAGATAGATAGATAGAGATGGAAATCAGATCGCACACTGTTGAGGATGATACCTTATTATTATTATTAATGGGAGCAGCACAAAAACGTAATCCTCACCAAAAGAGCTTTAACATAAAATATGTAGCACTAATAATAATATTTTGTAAATATCTGATTTTGTACATAGTAATAAGTGCAGAGGAATGTGACAGGTCTGGTTTCATATAGGACTGCATATCAGCGAGAATCTGGCGATACGATACGTATCATGATACAGAGGTAACGATTCAATATATCCCAATATATTGCGATACTGTAAGCAAGGTGATATATTGAGATTTTTTAAAATCTAATTTTAGGAAAACTGTCATAGTATAAAGAACACACCACCATAAGCATAAAATCGGAATAAAAAAAGTTACTTAAAACGTCCTTAAATCTGCATACAACTACACGATAATGTAATTTGTTAAATGTTTATGTAATGCCTAGAAATACTAAATAGGGGTATTAAAGTAAAGAGTTACCAGTAGAATTAAAACAAAATTACATTTATGTAAAATGTTGTTATTCCAGCATAATAACTCACATAATATCTTAATGATTAACAGTGTAAATACTGAACAATACTCATTTTTTTTATAGAAACTCCTTAAGAGTAAAGTACTTAATGTTTTTCAGTAATTTTGTTCAGCTTTTCATTTTCTTTTTCTAAAACTTCTGTAAGTAAATAGTAAATAAATTTAGTTTCCTCAGCTATGTTGACATGTTCTCTGGCCTTATATTTTGTGTCGTTACCAACTAGTCATGTAAAATATTGAAAAGAAACAATTGGGATTGTTGTAGCATCACTTTTCCAACAGTACACACACAGAAATAAGGCCACTAAGTACCATGTTTAAGGTTGATAGCAGTGCTTTAGCACGTTTTAACACAAAACATGTTTACGCTACATCACTGCTAAGTAGGGCTGTGTATTAGCAGAATCTGGCGATACGATACGTATCATGAAACAGGGGTTACGATTCAATATATTGCGATACTGCAAGCATGGCGATATATTGCAATATTTTAAATCTAAGAAAACTGTCATAAAATCTGAATAACAAAGTTAACTTTTTTCATAAAATCAGAACAGAGGGATCTGCATTTCTATTTATCACAGTCCCTGTAATATCCAACATCATAGCACTACTTAAAGCGGGCTAACACGCTGAGATGGTGCATCTCTTTGCAAATGAAATAAAGTATTAACTGAGTTAATACCATTAATTAGAATTAGAATAAAAAATCGATGCAGGGTTTTTGAGAACCGATGCAGTATCGCAAAACAAAATATCTCCATACTCGATATTTTCAATATTTTCTTACACCCCTTGTTTCATATGCATTTTGCATCATTACAGTGTTACAATATTTGAAAAGCGGTGTCTAAACCCTGTTGAATGGACAAATTAAAGCCAGTTACACGTATTTACATTTATGAGGCGAGCAACAAGGGTTTTGTTTTTCATCCAGATGGACTCCACGGCCTGACACAGCCGCATACAGTCAGACAAGCACACAGACATATACACACACACACACACACACACACACACACACACACACACATAGAAAAACACAGAGACACAGAAGTGCAGTGAAAAAAGGAAAGAGATGGAGGAAAAAAACTTGGATCCCTCCGGTGGTTTGTGTGTTGGAACAGGTGAACAGTTTGTACTCCAGAATAGCCATTACCAGCACTCTGCAGCAGGGCTGCAGTTGGCTGGAGTTGAACGCAGTGTGGCTCGACCAAACGAGAGGCTTATTTTTCTCCCTTTTTGTTAAAATGCAGATATGAACGGCTTCCCACAGCGAAAAAAAAAAATCTTCCTGCCTCCGGTCCACTTTTCCAATTTTTGTTTTTCCAGAGAAAATAGCCCCCCAAATCTGACAATAACAGCGAAATATGTTCTGAAATTGTTTATCTTATCAATACCCGTGTTCATTTGACACTCTTCAGACTTTTATTTATTCTATTCTGGCAGTATTTTGTTTTGTTTTAACGCCAGTCCACCGAATATCAGGTTCAAATCAGGAAAATATACAGCTGTCAATCCACACTGGATGATAAAAAGAAATATAAACAACAAAAGGGAAAACTGATGATACACAGTGAATTACTTAGATAATTGTAATGTAATATGAACCCAGGAAACAAATAAATTCCATTTCCAGTGAATCCACACAATTCAGTGAGCTACTCTCCTGGTCCATTTAACTACACACATGTGTACTATAATGAGCTGTAGACATTATGCCTAATTATGTATTAGACTGTGTTAGAGGGCCTAACAAAAGCTTTTGAAAGGGACAATTACGTTTGTTGCTTAGTTACATCGTTAAAAATATACCAAATCAGTGCAGATTATAGTGGGCGAGAATGCACATGTACACCGCGAGCATTGTTGCCAAAATGCACAAAATTCAATTCATTAGGAAAAAAGAAAACATTTTCGCTCGCTGAAAAGGACAGTGACATAAGTGAAAGTAAACAATTTTCAACTGCTGTTGATGAAACGTTTCTGTGGGTTTAGTAAAAATAAGAACATACGCCAAGCACTGCTGACGCCTCATTTGTTTAACACAATTGGCAACTTCAGTGTTAATTCAGTTTAAAAGAATGGAGGAAGTTTAATTTAAATCAAAGTGAACTGGTGCACTCCCCCATTCAGCGTTTCATTCTATGGATTCAATGGGTTTTGGACTGGCTATTGAAAAAGGACAGATGAGGGTTCTGAAATCTGGCCTCATCAAAAGAGGCTAAAGCCACGCCAAAAATATCATGGCAGATCAGCTGTCAAAACTTCAATTTGTGGACGTGAGACACAACTAATGTGGGCCCAGCAGTGTAGTCTTTCACTTCCACTGCACAATGACTGCGGCTGCTGGCTGATGGCAGAGGGAGGGAAATATGAATGCAACAGATGGGATTTTAAAATTCAGCGTCAATTGTTCATCAAAACAGACAAAACAACAGGACATCTGTTTACCTGCTGGAGTGTCAATGTTCCTCAGCTCTTCTTTGTCCTGTGGCGGTGCCAGGTCCTCGCTCTCCTCTTCACATGCCTCGCTGGGGCTGTAGTGGCGGGGCTTCATCAGCAGGGACTTTCTCTTGTTGACGGGGGCGCCCTGCACCCCTTCCTGAGCGCTCCTCTTCCTCGCCATGGACCCATATGGGCTGGAGGGAAGAGGGGAGCGGACAAAAAAGGTGCAGCAGGGTCAACAGAGGCCTCATTTAAAAGACACAACTGGTACAATTTGAGACTTTCTTTCATAAAGTTAAGACTTAATGAATCACATCAATGATCTGGGAAGAAAATATTTTGTTTTTGGCATAAAGATGAGACATAAAATTTCACCTGTGAGTCTCAGCGATGCAGTCGGCCAGCCCTGTGAAATAAAGGCCAAAAAAGAACAGATAAAACGTTGTGTTTACATTTCCACTACAGTAGCGCAGCATCTGTCGACGTATTCTTCATCAAAGGTTTCGAGCCGACTCACTACTTTTGGGCGATTGCTAATGAAATATTTTACAACGTTCTGCAAATATTTGTTTTGTAGATACTGATTTAGGGATGATACCACCTGGGCTTATACTGCAGCCCTTTAACCACGGATTTTATTCTCTTTTACAATGCCATCGGGTATAATCAGCACAAGGATGGAGAAGTGGTCTCGTCATTGATCTGAAAAGCTTTTCATTCAGTCTGCTCATTCTCTGGGAGGCCAACGGTAGCTCATCCTTTGACAACGTTGACAACATAATCTAAAAGGGTAAATCAATTTTCCCAGGGGGCCTGCGTAAATCTCATTCACAAGTTCTGCCCCCTACTCCCATGAAGCACAACCAATAATAACACTTTTCATGAATTTCCCCAGATGTAGTAATAGCTCCAGCGTGAGCAGGCGGGCCTCAGAGGCCCTGAACACTTGCATAATGACATATCCAGTCTAGAGGTTTTCAATCACACGATATATACACACTCCTTAACTAATTTGAGCCAGTGTTCCGATTTAATGAAGTTATTCCCCTCTGAATAATGAAATGGCGGTGCAGTGCTCTTCAGACCGGTAAGATAATACAGAAAATTGACAGTTATAAAGTTGGATTGTTGAACCGATACCCCTAACCCATAGCGATAAGTGGAATATGTGCGTGTGTGTGCATGTGCGTTTAGTTAAAAGCAAACTAAAAAGCTGCACTCACCTGTGCTACTGTTACATGTTTTCAGGGTTTGCTCTTCACCTTCAGAATCCATCTGTTAAAAAAAAGAAAAAGAAAATGTACAGATGAGCCACTAAACAGACACATTTAATGTATTTTTTATTAATTTATTTTATTATAAATGGAAAAAGGCTTAAACATGTTATAGATTATTGGAGATTTCAGTCAGCCAGCGAGCCTTAGAAAATCAATTTGTGTGCACAAAGAGCTCCTAAAACATCAGCAATATGTAAACACATAAAGTATAATGTTAGGGGGAAAAAAAGTTTTGAAGCTGAGTAAAAATAATGACACTAAATAATGACATTAAAGTACGGACAGCACCTCACTGTGTGTGTGTGTTTAGACAAAAATAGTTGCTAAAATCCATCCACTCTCGCTGGCTTGTTGCTTGTGGGTCCCAAATAAAACCTATTAAACATAATTATTCCAGGCTGATGGTGGCGTATAGTGGTCACAGGCCAGTGAAATCTGTGAGTCATAGGATATGCTGTTACTTTTCCCTGGTAATGGGAAACATGACTCCTCTCTCTCGTTTGCTGTTGTGATTGAAGGCACTGACCTGTCATACATTTATAATAGGGGAGCAGGTGTGGCAGTGATGGACCTTAATTTCCTTTAATAAACCTTTTATGTGCCACACTCTTAATGCCACGCCGGGCCCTCAGAGGTCCTGCTCATAATAGGTTCATTACTTTTGATTACTACAGCCTATTGAGACAAACAACTCCCAAACACTATAGATTACATTCTGTAAAAACGAATGTACCTCATTAGTTTGGAACACTTTTCCACACAGACATGCTTCAACATTTTGCGTAAATTTGTTGTTTTGAAGGCAAAATGTTGCTCTTACATGCTGCAACCTGAGATTGTAACATGGACATTAATCAAAGTTCAAAATGATGTTATCAGTGTGCCGAAATATCAACACTGACTCACACACGTTTATTTATTACCAGGGTGCTGTTTTTTTTCTTTATTTGACATTTTAGAAGTGCCCTTCTTATGCAAATGTTTTAATTTATCATTAAACCTGTTATATTTACAAAAGTAATTGTTTTATTTTTACGTATTTTTTTTTTTATTTCTCTGAATTAATTAAGAATGCTATGTCTGTAATGATAGCATCATGCTTTAATTAAATAAACCTTAATGCTACAGGAATCACCTGATAATGATTGGTTTATAGTCAGTCCTATGATTATCCAACCATGAAACACAATTACACCGTACTGTACGTCTGACTATAGCGCCACATATTTTTACCCCGAGCTGCGTATCCAGTTTCACATATTATATAAGTCTGTCGAGCAAATTGCAACCTTTCTTTTGTTGCTTTTAAAGTGCGCCACGTGTGCCTTTCTGACATAATTATGATAAAGCCTACCGGCAGATTTGTACTAAGCAGAGGCTACTGTATATGTAATTCACGTAACAAGAAGTGACAAGTAACAAGAGAACAAGGAAGGCCTCCGTAGACGCTCTGGTGTCCTAACAGGTAGTCCTGGCATGGCAACAACATGGACAAACATGTGACGCTGCTGAGTGTTTACAAAAGCAGAACAAATAGATACATTCAGGGTCAAATGAGAGCTTTTGTTTGATATTCCCTACACAACCTGGCTGATGACTTCATATAATTTACCTTTCCATTATTTCTTGTATGACAGTTCTTTTTTTTGTGGGAGATTTATTTGTTCGCACAATAAAACAAAGCAACAGAAATACAACAACAAAAGAAAAGAAGTTGTGCCCATGAGATTAGAAAAACCCCAAGGGGCTTATAGAAGGAATCTCACCTCAATAAGCATTATAAACAAATACAAAAGTCATATAATCAACAAACAACCAATCAACCTAAAATACCAAAGCAAACAATATTTGGTCAACGTATCATTAATTCTTTTATACGTAGCGTAGATTTATGAAATAAAGAATTTGGTCCTGGATATATGAAAGTGGAATGATAACACTGTTAAGCCTTTATAAGCATATATATATATATATACTGTGCAAGTGTTTATTAATGTATTTCTCAACAACTGTAACTCCTCCTACAGGCACCCATAAGTGGAAACGGGTGTATAAACAGATAATGAATCACAATCTTCAGTTATAATAATATAAAATATTTTTTTATGGGAGAAGTTATAATTGTCGACAAACACTATACATTAATAAACACTTAAAACATCTTTATATCTACATACAACTACATGATAATGTAATTTGTTTAATGTCTATGTACTGCCAATAAATGCTTAATAGTGGCATTAAAGTAAAGAGTTACCAGTAGAATTAAAAAAAAATTACATTTACGTAAAATGTTGTTATTCCAGCATAATAACTCGCATAATATCTTAATGATTAACAGCGTAAATACTGTACAATACTCATTTTTTTTGTAGAAACTCCCTAAGAGTATTGTAGTTCATATTTTTCAGTGATTTTGTTCAGTTTTTTAAATTTTCTTACCAAAACATTCTGTAAGTAAATAGTAGGTAAATTTAGTTTCCTCAGCTATGTTGACGTGTTCTCTGGCCTTATATTTTGTGTGGTTACCAACTACTCACGTAAAATGTTGAAAAAACCCCAATTAGGATTGTTGTAGCATCACTTTTCCAACAGTAAACACACAGAAATAAGGCCACTAAGTACAATGTTTAAGGTTGATAGCCGTGTTTTAGCATGTTTTACTACAAAACATGTTCACATTACATCACTGCTAAGTAGGGCTGTGTATTAGCAGGAATCTGGCGATACGATACGTATCATGATACAGAGGTTACGATTCAATATATTGCGATATATTGCGATACTGCAAGCAAGGTGATATATTGCAATTTTTTTTAAATCTAAGAAAACCGTCATAGTACAAAGAACACACCACCGTATGCATCAAATCTGAATAAAAAAGTTACTTTATAATGCAATCAGAACAGTTGGATCTGCATTTAACACAGTCCCTGTAACATCCAACATCACAGCACTACTTTGAGAGGGGACATACACTGAGAGGGTGCATCTCTTTGCAAATTAAATAAAGTATTAACTGAGTTAATCTTTGGATGTAAATTATTAATTCAAATCGATACTGTGTTTTTGAGAAGCTATACGGCATCGCGATACTTAATATTTTCGATATTTTCTTACACCTCTACTGCGAAGCATTTCCCAAAGCATAGGGTCTTATATCTTGTTTATATTTGATCTAAACTGTATGTTTACTGTAATTTTCCAGCCCTCTATGCAGTGTATTATACCGGTGCTCCTATTGTATATTGTTAAAACATTGGTATGGTCCTTTAAAGACCTTGTAGCAGATCTCTCTAAACTTTTCTATTATGATTTCAAAGGAAGTTTTATCAGGTACAAATCCAGCCGAGACAACCTGACAACTATCAACCATCACTTTAGAAAAAAGCAGACTCAGCAATACCTTTTAAAAAAAAAGAGTAAAATGATGTGTCTGGCGGCCACCCACAGCTCTGCATGAGTAAAGAACAATCTCAGTTTGTGATCGCTGTGGTCAAAGGAGCAGTGACACTCCACCACTTAGCATGCTACTTATCCAAAACACTGTTACACAATCATTTAGAGACTTTTTGTCCCTAACAAAAGTTGTTTTCACTTCACATGTCGTATTTAATCTCCGTCCGATTGTTTACCTTTGATTGTAGTTTTCCGAGCGCTCTGTAGGATGAGATGCCAGATCCGCACTGTCCACCCCGGTTGATGCTTTCACACTTGTTATCTCTCAGGAGGTGATCATGTAATTCATTATCTATAACAGGGAGAAAAAAAAAACAGGTATATAAAAATATGCAACTTTTTTTTTTAGCAATGATATGCGTCTGAACCATCTTTTCTGAAGGTTTTCATCATTACACCAGAGACATGGATGTGAACATGCAGTCAGGAAAAAGGTGGAAAGAGCATATTAATGCCTCACATAGAATAAGGAACACGATGCAAATTGATTGCTTGACAGAGATCAAATTGCTTGCTTCTAATTAATACAAAACATCCAAGAGGGAAAACAAGGATGAACACAATGAGTACATTAAGCCTCTTCACTTCACAGATCTTATTATGGAATTATTTATTTCTGTTAGCTTTGAGAAAAAAACAACATCTTCTTAATTATAGCTCACAGAGCGCTTCCCCGGAAAAACAAAACTGGGGGAAAAAAGAGGAGGGAGGAGGGGTAGTGAGGGTTATTCACTCAGTTTCATTAGCATATGAAAAAAGACTCACTACTATTTGAGCTGGTTCGTCATCTGCTGAATCATATTTATGCACCCCCCACCCCAAGTCCAACACAAATAATACTCCTCAGAGGACCCTTTGCCTGCGTCTAGGGCAGATTTCTCAGGGGGAAAGGAAGCAGCCTGATGCTGCTGAGGGTCTATGAGATTTTCTATGTGTTAATCTGGCTGCTAGCTGTCCTTGAGCCCAGCCCATTCCCCCCTAACCCCATCTGCTAGCATTCCCACCACAGAGGAGAGAATGGGCTGCGACTGGGGGTAGAGAAAAAGAGAGGGACCTTCCCAGTCCAGCAATCATGAATAACCATTGCCTCGCACCATTATCAGAGAGGCTGGATCCAAAGCTTGAGGAGAGGAAAAATATCTGTAAAACACCCCGGCACTCCTGACATTACTCTAACCACACTCTCTCTCGCATTTTGTTGTAAGTGATGCTATTATTATTATTTTCATATAATGCCTTATTAATACCGTGCAGCTGCTGTGGATATTCATCACTGACCTTGAGTCTTTGTGTCCCCTTGTTCCCAGCTTATCCGCGCACTTGGGACGCTCTCATGTAATTAACACAGACATTATTGTGATGGAGTAAAAAAACTACTGTGCTGATACCTCATCTTGAAACCAATAAGCCACAGTCGCCAAAGTAAGATTCTGGAGACCATAAAATTAATTACATTATTTACATTTCCTTTAGATAGAAGGGGTACAGGGCGAGATGATAGAGGCAAATGAGATTACGCAAAATAAGATTTCAAAATGTCAGTGCTGCACACTCAACCAACCAACTGTTATGATTAGATTACTCTTTTAATATAATTACTGTCTGTGTGTGGAAACAATGCATACATAAAAAAACCAGGAGCCGCGTCTTAACTGATTCCCATCCCTTTTTCCTCCACGAGCCTTTTTCTCTTAACCTTTCTTCAACAGTATCATTTTGAATTATAGGGAACGGATGGGTGCTCTGTGCAAGGTCACTGTCTGGTGTGTATCACCCCCCCACCCTCCTCTTTCTCTCTCCTTGTTTTTGTTTCCTCTTCCAGAAGCACACTGAGTGAAGGGTTAAAACTGGAATGGATTTAATTATGGAATGAATGGAATTATAATGCGCCTGCAGCAAGTTTTCCTCCTTATTTATTAAAGCAGCTGATGGGCCAGGTTTGATGAGCCACTTCTGGCATAATTGAGTCATCACACAAAGAGGGTTCCTCGCATTCAGAGTGGTTTTATCAGCAGCAAACAGACCTGATTACTGGCAATTACACTCTGATCTAGGGGAAGGAGAAAAAAAGGGTAAATGTGCGGGGTAACTTCTGTGTTTATAGTTTACCCCGGGAATAATTTTCACATTAATTTTACATGCTAAGTGTTTTCTGTTTATGTATAATAAAGAGCAAACGGCAAGGAGATAGCACCTTTTACTTTCATATTTCCTTGTAATGAATGTCTGAGGATATATAGCGAGATGATCGTAATTTATATTTACCCTATATAGGAGGTTTGAGGGTGAACATAAAGTCTGGATGAAGCGAAAGGTGAGCTGCTTGTGCTCACACCTATTCTGTGGAAAGCAGGTGAAATTGTATACAGAAAGCAGGCGATTGCTTTTTGCCCATTTTTTCATTGAGATGCAAATGGATTCGTGGCGAGTAAATTAAGCTCTGCTCAGAGATTAAAATCAACTTCTGTTCAGAGAGTATTTAGATAAACAACTTTTCTTTTTTTTTGTCTTTTTTTGTGAGGTGGCCAGGGAGCCATCAGACGCCCTGTGCCTAAATACCAGCTGGACATTAGAATAATGGCTGAGATATATTTTAGGAGGGGGGAGGGGACAAAAGAGGTCTAGGATGTCTGATTTATGTCTAAAACTTGGCATTAAATCTCCTTTTTTTTTTAGTTTACAATGTTTAATCATCGGTTACCTATCGACAGTTAATAAACACTGAAATGCGCTGGAACATTTGCTAAAAGAAAATTATATTTTTTTCAGTTGAATTGTCTTTTATAAATGTACTCCCTCGAATGCTTTAAATATTAAGATGAGTTTATTTAATATAATCTAAAATTCAGCGAAAAGAAAAATATCAGGCTTTTATTTTTGTATATGTCCTTTCAGATAAAAAAAAAAAAAAACACTGTAAAGAAAATTATTCTGCCGACAATTTATGAGCATTCCTCCGTCTGATGGAGGTTTCTGGATTCATGCAGACACAGTCAAAAATCTTGAAGTCAACTGCGATTTCAGATATAACAGCCTCACAGCTACCCTGACGGCCAAGCAAAGTGTTTGTGCCTTTTGCCAAAGAGTACTTTTATAGAGGAGCGTATTGGCATCTTATCACTTCTCCAAGACAGAGATGCTTCAATAAAAGAACACAGCTCACAGAATTCTTAACAGACAATTAGGAGCCTGGCTCGCCGCTATCGCTTCAATGATTTGTTATGATGGCATAACTACAGGGGAAACTTGTTATTGGACGGAGTTAGCAAGAGTCCCATAAAAGAGTCAGATGGTGACACCTTTGCCGAGGTGATTTATGAATCTTGTAATCGCCTTCCAAAGTCATCCCGAAGCCTTCCCTCTAAATTGAGTTCATCTGGAGCCGGACCACACAAAGGCACCAAGTCCAGATTGTTTCTTCTGACATCAAAGAGCCAATTTCTGTTTTTGACCAAATTTCTGGTGCTTTTAGTTCCCTCATCGTATGAAAGGGGCCTAGATGATATGCTATTTTATTTGTGAATTTCAATCCAATTAAGAACACCAAAAATATCGAGACAAATAAAATTAGTATCTTCTTGCACTACACTATGCATCAATAGCATAATAAATGGAGTGGCAGACAATCCGACCATTGGCAAGTCTCCAGTCTGCCAAACCACACTCATGTTAGTTTGAATCTTTGAATTCTGCAACGAACATGCTTTTTTCAAACCTGTCTAATTTGGGGGACAGGTGTTTGGGGAAAAAGAAGTTCCAGCCCCGGTGTAACAATGAGCAGAGTAATCCCGCTCATTGTTCCTGCCCAAGGAGGCCCCTTTCATGGAGGAGGTTGCATGAATGCTACCAGGTGGTCTGCAATTTGGAGAAACGTAGTAACCGTTCCAGCTAATCCCCCCCCCCTCCCTCCGTCACAAAAGGCAGGTCTCCAGTGCTCCGGGGCTCTCCGGGGCAAAGGGAAAAGTTTACCTCGAACACACAGTGTCTGAAAGGAGTCAGGGACTCGAGCAGTGATTCCTAATCAGATTGCGCTGAAGTGAACAGCTCGCATGGCAGCTGTAGTTTTCCCAGGGTTAATTACCTTTCACTGCTCCCTCTAAATGAGTCAGCTGTTCCTGTCATTAAACAACTCCACTCTATCTCTGCTCCTCTGTCCTCCACACACATGTGCACATGTGCACACGCCGGGTGTGCGTGTTCACACACACACACACACACACACGATGTAACCCATATAGAGGCGCACCTTTGTTTTTCTTCCAGTAATGTACTGGATCAAGCAAAAGACTATTAAAACATTGATTATTTGAATATTATAGCGACTTTGATCACTTTGCTAATCAGTCAGAGGCCGCTGAAATGGAGGTTGCTGTTTCCTTTTTTATTCATGCTACTGATGTTTATGCAGATAGAAGGCAGTATTCCCAATACACCTCCCCTAGCCTGTTGAAGCAAAATAGTACCAATCTGTCAAGGTCTTATTCTAAAGAGCCCATTTAGTGCTAATTGAGTATATATAGGAAGCAAACATGTTCACATATGCGCACACACACAGACATGCGGGTACACACACACACACATGCACACGCAAGCACAGTCCAGCTCTGATATAGTTGTGCTGTCATCAATTCTGAACAATCTGTCTGCTTACTGAGCTCAGTGGCTTAGGATGTTGGGGGAGTTTTAAGTGATTTTTGCCACTGTATGGTAAAATCCCTTGGCCACCTGGATTACAAACTCTAGTCCTTTAACTCATGCCAGTATAAATCCGTGTTAACTCGGATTTACCTCTGGCATATGAATTCTCAATCTGCGTAAGCTTTGTTTGGAATGAGTCGAACATAAGTATTTCATGCAGTAAAGGATGCCCAATGGTGAATTTTCTATTTCTGTGAAACACACACTGGGAGAAATCGGTTATCAGAATAACTAGAAAAAGCCTTCAGCAGCGTTTTATTACGCTCAAGAGGTGAGGCCCCGTATAGCCGATCACAACCAGGTGGAAGTGTGCAGCGCTGCACTGTGAAATCCACGTAACCATGGCGACGGATATAAACTCAGAGCTGTACGCCGTGGTCAAGAGTTTAATCAGATTCCTCGTACCAAAGATTTTGCTTTGCTTATTGTCAGACGAACGTTATTTGCTCAGTTGTACAAACACAAGCTCCCGTGGTCTGCTACCAAAGCGATCATGATAAAATAAAATATGGCATGAGCAGCCTGGAGGATCTAAATTAAGTATTATCCAATATCCATACAATCTCTCACACTCACACACACACTTCTGGGCTAGCTGAGTTAAGCCAGACTATTTTGTACTTAAAAGGTTAGCAGGGGCTGTTTTGTGAGTTTGATCCATGCTTGCCAAATCAGCAGATGGTCCATGAATATGATTATATGCATCAATAAAAGGAGTAATCTTTAACAAAATGTAAATTTGACTTAAGTCCAGGGTTTAATATACGCGATGGACTTTAACCCAGTTTCCAGCCTGACAGTGGAGCATGATAAGCTAATGCACTTACAGCGATCACTGCTGCTGATGCTCCAGTGCTACTATTCAGAGATCAAAAAAGAGAAGGTATCTGCACAGTGTTCAAAACGAGCACGCTTGTGTCGAAACAACATCTATTCACTTTTTGAGTGAGTGTCCAAACAGCTCAGCAATCGATACAAACGCAGTCTGGGGTGCTTAGCAAGACCCTCTCTTGTGCTGTCATGCTTTTTCTCTGTTCAGCCTTTTTTAGATAAATCCTTGGACAACACTGAGTCAAGCTTTACTCAAGGATCAGCAACAATGAACTACGTCTGAGCAACAAATACAGGCACAGAAAAAAAAAAAACTCTTAAAAGATACAGCTCAAGTGGCTCACAGAGAGAGAAAGTTTTAGCAGCATATTGAGAAGTTTAAGAATGGTCAAGTAAATAACGTGGCAATCTTATACTGACTTACATAAAACAGCATCACTGTTATTGACCCTTCAATGAATCTACTCATCTGAGCCTCAGGCTTTTACACAGCACAGCACATCCTCACACAGTCAAACACAATCACTTGTCTCCTGCATCTAAATGCACCCATGTTAACATGTCCGACAGGGCAGAATGGCGAGCTCGACTTACCATGCCCCTTTTAGCCTTTGTTTTGCATCTCATAGTGACATCGGGGAGGAGACGGAGCAGAAGGAGATCGAGGTGGGGTACAGGGTAGTCCAGAGTCTCGCTGCTCAGAGTGTGTGTGTGTGTGTGTGTGTGTGTGTGTGTGTGTGTGTTTGCAGGGACACAGTGATATTCACCCGAAACGCGAAGCTTTTTTCTTTTTTTTTTTTTTTTGTAGCCTTTGTGTCATTCACTTAACAACCAATCTCATTAGCTGCTGGGCTACAATGGGCTGAATTATTTTCTGTGTAAATACACCACATGGTGATCCTCAAGGTAAGACCTCTGAAGGTCTTTTTAATCACATAAAAGATAGATTCACCCCAGAAAGGACAGACTGCTCCTAAAAAAAAGAATTGAATAAAACAGTCATTTAGAGTGATTCTAATTGAGAAATGAGATTTATATTCCTCAGGGTCTGTAGTGGAGAGAGTGTAAATGTCTAATTATGTGACTGTAATTAATATAGCATGGTGATATATACACTTTGACTTGATAATGATACTCTGAGCACATATGTAATGAGTGATATAACTGCTCAGCTTTTCTTTTTTTTTTTGTAAATATTAAAGGATTTTGGAGGTAAATTATACGACGATAGGTAACACATACATTTAGCTTCCCAACAAATCTCTTGCTGCAGTGTTTGTTGGTGCACAACCATGAATTCATGTAAAATGTAACTATTGTAAGCACTTGAAGTCATGACAGCTGTCTATAAGCATCAGGGACGTGTCTATTGGCCAACTTGACCCTTGTTAGGAAACAAAACAAATACAAAAAAAGAATACTGCAGCCTGGGACTGCCGAGCCGGGTCACTGGAGATTTTCCAGACAAACGCCGCACAGGGGAGGGGAGGGGAGGAAGAATAAAAAGGACAGGCTCAGAATCTCATTTTAACAGACCGCACACAATCTGGGCTCCCACAGAACTATCTCTGCCTGACCGCTTTCTATTTATCCCTTATCAGTGTTTACCAACCGCTAGTTTTCTTTCATTCACACTGTGAGGCAGTTCTCTTACTATCAGTCAACAGCTGACACCGTGGAACAGCCTCAAAGGCAAGAGGAAGGGATCAAAACTAAACCAAAGCTGTTTAAACAATACAACAGAGGAAATAAATTCATAAATCCTAATTCTTCCCAACCCACAAGGGTATAAGCAGATCCTTTATAGTTAGGCCAACAAACAAAACCACAGCCAATGAGGTACATTACAATCAAGGTAAATTCTGAAATATATTTTTAAAACAAGAAAGGCGGAATAAAATCCCATGTAATATTAATTGGGGACATTTCATAGTCTTGCCCCTGTCAGGGAAATATAAGTAAAAGGGTATTTTTGTGCTTTTTTTAATTATCTTTTTCTTTTTTTTTAGAAAAATCCCACCTTGTTAATATTTTTATATCATTTTGGTGTAAAGTAGAACCAAGCTAGAAAACATATTTACCATTATACAACACTAACATTTTATTAAGATTTTCAAATGATTTACATAATACTAATTAAATACCTATTTTTAGAGTGTCTAGTTAGGATGAGTCCACTTCTAAAGAAACAACCAGAAAAAATAACTAAAATTACAGTCTATAATTTATATCATGATAATTACTTTTATCTAATTCTACACACTTAATTATAAATTATAATATTTAATTTATTATTTTGTATTATCCATTTATTAGAAATTTAATTTATGCAATATTACTAATCATATTTTAAAGTGATATATTAACATTGTAACAAATTCTTGAAAATATATGGATTATACATTTATAATACTACCTGGAAAGACTATTTAAAATATAACACGTTTCTAAGAACTGAAGAGAAAAAAGAATACATTAGAAAGGTGTATACCTATCATATATCTACATATTTTATATATATATATTTTTTCCCCAGTAGGACACACAAACAGCACTGTTTTTTTTCCCTGAAATACTGTTCAAAAGTTAAGTAATTAATTACATTTATCCTTTCACCAGCTGCTCAACAGCAGATGGATCATTTCTGAGACCTTGTTGAATTAAATCCACATAATTCATTTTCCTGGATTAACTAACTGAAGTTTGAGCATGGTAAAAAACAGGTAACACAACATGTAACAGACTGACGTGTACTGTATGTATGCTGAGCTTTATTTGTGCGATTTTTGGCATTTACATTGTGTGTACCCGACGGCAATTGACTTATAATTAAAACAAGCTATTAGAAATAAAAAATCGGAATAACTTTGTATTTTTATTTCTTTGCCAGAGTGATAGAAATAGACGGAAATATGTATATTTTCCTATCACTAAGGTTTTGTGTGCTTTGCAGCTGTGTGAATAAGTTTGTGAATGTAGTTTTGTGTAGCAGCAGGTACCATGGACAGCTCCTGGAGGCGAACAGAGGTTACATTTATGTGTTGTGTAGCAACTAACATCCCTGTGCTTTGAAGCAGAGGGCGGGGAGCACAGAGGAATAATGCCTCTTACTTATCACTGCTTCACCACACATCCCTGCTATAGCCTGGCTGCTTCTCTAATTAAAACAAAGAGTAGAGGTGTAACTTTATAACCTCGCTCACAGGTCCTGTCTGTTATCACCTTGTGAAGAACTTGGCAAACTTTTCAAAGGAGATGTGACACCGTTACACAATGCTGTGTTATCTAATGCCTTTTGTTGCTCTTTTTCTTGTTTGTTGAGATGCGAGCTGACTGAAATAGAGTTGTAATTAAATAGAGGCTGAATGACAACCGGCATTTCAGTTTATTTCACCACTGACAATTTTCGAAATTTTCTACTGAAATTCTCCAAACATAAAAAATGATTTACCATCTCAATCGCAGAGAATAAAGTCTCTGAAAGACATGGCAAATGTTAGTTTACGCACATATTCTCTCTCATAGACTCTATTGTGTATTTTCTGTTGTTCAGAAGAATAAAGAACAAACACTAAAAAAAGACATTAAAGTTGTGATAATATCAGGACAATAAGTTCAACCTGCAGTCCTGCTTTTGTTTAACAATGATCAACTTAAAGTTGGGTCATAAAGACGATTCGGAGCCATTAGTGTGCCGCACGTTACTAGTAAATGATGAACTTTTCTAACCAGCATCCGTCCTCCTAAATCAATAGTTGCTCTGGAGACCGTCGAGTGCTTTGGTCCCTCTAAATTTGCTAAAAGCTAAGACTTTCCAACGTATAACACAGAAGTTAACTTACTATCACACTGCATGTAGCATTAGCATATAGTTTTTTAAACTTTACCACAGTTACAATACAAATAAATATAAATTGAGAACAGGATGATAAATCGGTCCTGATGGATTAGTACACATCTAACACCCACATCATTTATCACAAAAGCTGATTTGTAGACAATATTACTATCACACTATATTCAACATTAGCACACAGTTTTCAATATAGTTTTCAAACTTTACCGGACTTACAATGCAAAATTACAGAGAGCCAGAACAGGATGCAATAAAATACTTCACCGACTTGTTCAAATATGTTATTGGAACACGGAGTCAATGTTTAAGTGCATTAGGCTCAGTGGTCTTGTATGTACAGCTGTCACTGTCAAAGCCACAGGCAACCTGACAATGCTTTGTCTCTGCACACAATACGAACATGTGCTCCTCTAAGACAAGCTTATACTCCACACAAATGCTGTGAATTTAATCTAGATAGACAGTATCTCATGCTATCTGGATGATCAAAAATAGGTCATGCCTCTCAAAAAACAGTTTGAGCCATTTAATCTCCTCTCAAACTGTCTGAAACCTGGACAGAAAGCTGCGCTCGCTTTCCAGCAAAGATTTTAAGAACACTGATTTATATCAAGCAAACAATGTTCATCACCAGCGCAGTTGTTTTCTAAATACTCCCTGACACAGTTGCCAACACAATACTATAACACGTAATCATGTAAAATCCGCAAGTTTAGCAGCTGTGTAAAATCTCAGTGTGAATCTGTAAGTAAGTTTCTAACACTCCTGTTTCCATATGACAGCATCTAACACCGTGAGCTAAAAGGCTTGCCGTTCACACACACGCGACACAGAGTATCAGTGATGGTAAATGCTGACCAAACTGACAGTATCTTTAAATAAAAAAGAACTTTGACACCAACCTAGTGCTGTGATCCAAAAAGTTTGATTTTCTCCCAGTCTCTTGATAGCTGAGCTGGTGCTGTGGCTTTGAAAGGTAGTCCCCAGGAATATGACATACTGTGCCTTTGACAGCCTCGAGATAAGCACCTGCGTTCGGGTCCCTTTTTACGTCACACCTCCCCATTCACAGCCCTTCAACATGATGCACATTTGCACATCAACAGCCACCAACCCCCCTCCTCCTCGCTCTACTCCCACATCCGCAAAACACACAAACAGGCACACAAGAAGGCAGATGCGCGCACACTAGCCCTCTACTCATGCGCGCGTACTCTCGCACAGACACCACAGATTTGTGTGCGCTTATAGCGAAGATGCAACATACATGCAGGACAAAAATACACACGTATTACACTCACAGGTGATTTATTCCTTTTTTTTTGCTCCTTCTTCCAGCCTTATTCATATATATCGATCCTTATTCTACGCGTTTAAAAAAACTTTCTCTTGCTTTTGTCATAAGACCGGGGCATATGCCCTCCCAAGCTCCTCATACATCACTCATCATGCAAATGAGAGGGAATGTCACTCCTCAGCAGCAGATGGCCAGGGATGATAACAATGGCTCAACAGACCAGTTTCAATGTCTGCGACTTTATCGCTACGGCAACAACAAAATAGATGATATGAAATCCTTGTCTGTTAATTTGATTTCCCCCCTTTTTACTGTTTGTACCTGTCAGTCTGTTTCATTTCTCCTGGACCATTTGAATGTAAAAGCTTTGTCCTGTGACAAGACGTCTGGCTATCAGTAAAAGGCAGAGACCTGGAAATGATTTTTGGTGACTACGGAAGGCTGCTGCCTAGCAGTTATTCAAGTAATTAGGTGTAATTCCTCCCTGTAGGCCATGTTAGCCTCCTGAGTTAGCTCATGCGTTCGACAGGCCTGGATAGAGAGACGGGGAAGAATAAAAGAAGAAAGGGGCCCCGAGAAATCACAAATGCAGCTTTTCAAAACACCCCCCCAGCCAAAGTGATGTCACCCTGCGTCCTGCTGACTCCTGTTCATACAAGCCCCCATAGCAGAGAGTAAACAGTGGAAGCGTTTAGCAAACAGGGCCAGATTACAATGACAAAGGCAACCACACTTCTGGTGGAGCCTGGGGCGAGGGGGCAAGAGGGGGGGTGGGCTGGGAGGGGGGGGGGCGGTGTGGTGTGGTGTGGCTCAGGATTTAAAATAAGTGATACCCATGAGGGGGCCCCCCTCAAGATCCAAGCGTAGCCTTCCCCAGCTGATGGTAGGGGCCACCCAAACATGCTTATCTGTCGCTGATGTCCCCCCCAGGTCCCCCGGACTGACGTGTGAACACAATATGTAATAATAATGTATTTTCAGCTCTTTTTTTCTGTGATTTGTGCATTTTGGTTATGCAAGGCTGGGGACTTGAGGATGGAGAATATCATTACTTAAGGTTTGGCAGTTGATCATCACCTTGTTTAATGCCTCATTTGAAAGTCTAATTTCTAACTGTCTTCAAGAGCCAATTCATGATACACTGTGAAAGAGACGTACAAAGAGGGTGCTCGCTTTTTCCCCTCTTTTGCGCCTGATAATCGTACAAAAACGTATGAAAGTAAAGAATCATCTATCTAAGCATCTTATCAAATAACATGCTCTTTGTGTCGCTGCGAGGACACAACAAGCTGTGTTCTAGGGATGATTATTTCATGTCCTGAACTAGACATCAGTATTGTTAGAGGAAAAACACAAAAATAACTCATGTAAAGCAATCTGGACAAATTGTGAGACAGACAGCAACATATTGAGGACTACACAGCACCGGCATAATAAAATATAACATTTTCTTTTGGCCCTAACATCTGTTTGAATCTCAAGAAAGAAAGAAAGAGAGAGAGAGAGAGAGAGAGAGAGAGAGAGAGAGAGAGAGAGAGAGAGAGAGAGAGAGAGAGAGAGAGAGAGAGAGAGAGGAGAGAGAGAGAGAGAGAGAGAGAGAGAGAGAGAGAGAGAGAGAGAGAGAGAGAGAGAAGAGAGAGAGAGAGAGAGAGAGAGAGAGAGAGAGAGAGAGAGAGAGAGAGAGAGAGAGAGAGAGAGAGAGAGAGAGAGAGAGAGAGAGAGAGAGAGCGAGCTCATTCAGAGCAGGCATAGAAACACAAACTAGTGTTTTGTCAAGCTATTTCATCAACTGAAAATGTGGGCATAACTGGAGAGAGCTGATGGAGAAATGAAAGAGGAGTGGGTTGGACAAAATTACATGTCAAACAAGGGTTCACATTTAAAAAGTCCTGCTCATATTTGTAGAAAGTGTTTGATTGCATTTAGAAAGGTATTACAATGGGTCACATCTGTGTCTAAAAGCTTTTTGCATTCTGCTGCAAATTATGTAAGCAAAGCGAAGGGTCACGGCACCCCGTTGTTTTCTAGCACTATACCTTCCTCCTGCGAAACCTACACAAATATGTTTAACTGAATTCTTCTAATGCACGACAGGATCAAAATGTCAGCTGTAAAACTTCGACGAACCCCCTCACTCAACACCCCGCCCCGTAATTTCAACAAAAGCAAAGCGGCTAATTTCGCATGGCAGCCCATACACCCAAACAACAATGCATATTCACACTGGTATTGAATATGATAGATGTGTAAAAAATCTATATTAAACTGTGGTTAATTTCAGCTATAATGCTTTAAGCTCGGTCTAAAATGACACAAATGCTTCTTGGTGGTACTGAACCCTCATTGTGCAACCACTTGATGCCGCTTGTTCATCACACAAAGTCACATAAAAGGACTGAATTACATTTATTTTTTTTTATATTTGCATATGCAAATACAAGGAACCAAACATAAGTACATGTTGTTGATATGGCTCCAGGATGTAGAACTATCTTTATGTTAATGTCAGCAGACAGCGAATATTCTTTTGAAAATACAGTACATTTTTCATGGGGATCATTATCTACACTGCATGTCACTGTGTCTCAGTTAAAAGAAATGATTAGATTACTTCCCAGCAATCCCCTTTGGGGCGATTTGTGTGTGACCGTGGGCAACCTTACAATATGTTTATTCAGTGTCCTTTGAAGACACTTCAATAACGTTTCAAATGTTTTATGGACAAATATAGGGTGTCTTCTATCTCTGCCTTGAACTGATGCCTTTTGGAACTAGAGCTCTGTTATATTTGTTGTCCAAATCCACTAAATGTTCCTCTCATGGGGTACAACGCACTTGGGTAGTCCTCAAAAACTAATAAAATTACCAAGTGGCCAAAGATAGTTTTACTAGAGGAGACAGGTGACCAAACACGGACTTTTGCATGTAAAAATTACAATTAAGGCTGTATGTTTCGTGTATTATAATTAAAAGTCGACTTGCAATTCCTAAATCCAGAAGAATTGTTATTAAAATGGTTGACTTTCATAATAATCTGTATAACGGCAGGTCTTAATTATTTACCTTATCAGTACCAATGAAAAGCATCAGTCATTAGTGGTCAGTACTGGTTCCTAGGGGTGGGGGGGAAATCGATACAGCATAGTAACGCGATATTTTGCGTGGCAATATTGTATCGATACACAGACGCTAAGGATCAATCTTTAATTATATAAACTATTAAACTCTTGACAATCAGCTATTCTGTATTTCAGAATACTGAAATGTAAACTGGCATCATATGAAACTAGAAAACCAAAAAAGGAATCCATTGGTACCAACCGAAAGAGGCGAAATAACGCTCCAAAAATAGGCTACATTTTAAAACTGGCATGGCCATTTTCAAAGGGCTCCCTTGACCTCTGACTTCAAGATATGTGAATGAAAACTCTGAGATGAACAGAGTGAAAACTGTATCTTATTAAATAAAACAGATGTTGACAAACTGCATAATTTGTAGTTGAAAAAAAGGTAATAAATAGCAATATATCTTATTGCAATTCTCAGCATATTGCAAAATGTTTAAAATTGCAATAAGATTGTATCGTGACTTAAGTATCGTGATAATATCATATCGTGGGGCCTCTGGTGATTCCCACCCCTACTGGTTCCCTACATTTACTGCCCTCAAATGAGAGCATCTGATTACGACGAACTGGCCAAAGATGTGCAATGTGTAGGATTTAGTGGCATCTAGTGGTGAGGTTACAGATTTTGCATTCAACTGAAACGTCTCCCAAGTGCCAAGCATGTAGGAAATCTAAGGTGGCTGACGCGAAAACATGAATGCTCTATCTAGAGCCGGTGTTCGGTTTGTCCATTCTGGGCTACTGTAGAAACATGCCGGTGCAACATAGCAGTATACGTAGATATAAACGGCTCATTCTAAGGTAACGAAAGCACAACGATACATATTTTCAGGTGATTATACACAAAAGAAAACCCATTATTAATATTATATTCCATTTCTGCAAATAGATCCCCCTAAATCCTACACACTGGACCGTAAACATGGTTAAATTTCATAATTATATGTATTATTGCATGTTGAAATGATCCAGAAACAACTAAAAGTCATTAGTGGTCACTGCTGGTTCGTTACAATTACTGCCCTCAAATGAGAGCATCTGATCGCGATGAACTGGCCAAAGACTAGTGACCAAACTTCAACTTCTGTGGTGTAAAAAAATCACAATTAAGGCTGTAAAATTGCATGCTTTGAAGTAAGGTCCATTGGTAATTCCTAAAACCACGTGGATCCAGAAAAATGTTGATTAAAGGTGCAGTGTGTAGGATTTAGTGGCATCTAGTGGTGAGGTTGCAGATTGCAGGAAACTGAAACTTCTCCTGTGTGCCAAGCATGTAGGAGAACTACGATGGCTGACGCGAAAACGTGAATGGCCCTATCTAGAGCCAGTGTTTGGTTTGTCCATTCTGGGCTACTGTAGAAAAATGGTAACCAGCTCCGTGAAGAGGACCCGCTCCCTATGTAGATATAAACTGGTCATTCTAAGGTAACAGAAACACAACGATTCTTATTTTCAGGCGATTATACACTAAAGAAAACATACTTATTAACATTATATTCTATTTCTGCCAATAAATCCCCCTAAATGTTCCAAACTGTTCCTTTTATCATGGCTACATTTCATAATTATCTATATTACTGCATGTTTAAATGAGCCAGAAACAGCTAAAAGTCATTAGTGGTCACTGCTGGCTCCTTACATTTACTGCCCTCACATCTGAGAGCATCTGATTGCTTACATCTAAGAAATCAATGCATGACTGGTCAGTCGATGTCTGGCTTTGTAGTTCATAGGCCGTGGACTCTTTGTGCTGTGTCATTGAGAGGTTAGGTCCAGATCTGGGCGCCTCTAGGGGTCCCTGCCCATCTTTTCTACTCAGGCGGGCAGACAATGAAGCAGACACGCCTACAAATGGCCAGATAAGAGCTTGGATGTTC
Source organism: Sebastes fasciatus (assembly GCF_043250625.1). NCBI lineage: Eukaryota > Metazoa > Chordata > Actinopteri > Perciformes > Sebastidae > Sebastes > Sebastes fasciatus. The sequence goes on from NC_133805.1 coordinate 21,252,624, forward strand.
AGCCAAAAACGAGCATCTAAACAATGGTAACAGGTGTGTGTAATGCGTGCTTTGATAATGACCTTGGTGGCCGTAATAGTATGTCTAGACACAACTAACAGGAGGCATTTCTGTCTGGTCTCAGAAGTCCCGTGGGTGCTCAAATGCAAGATCCTACGAGGCGCAGATATTGGTCGGTTAGTCATTAAAACTAAAAGAAAAATGTGTGAGATGATGTAGCATACAGATTTTTTGGTTTTGTTTACTATGACACTGGAAGCATCAGAAAAGTTAAGTCTGCCACTCAACAGGATTTTTTTCCATGTCTTTAAAATATTTGCAGGGTAGTTTGCATAATAAGCTAAAATCATCTTGAGTATTCAGAGATATGCACTTGAATAAATAGAAAAAAAAACTCCATTAATGTGGATGGCTTGCAATTTTTTGATTGCACCAGACACAGGAAGCTTGCTGACATGAACTAAAATGCAAATGTCTTTGGAACAAAACAAAGAAATTGATTATGAAGTTAGTTTCTTCAGCACAAGTAGCTGGCTTTGAGTGATTAATGGGGGCGGGTCATTGATTTCCTTTTGTTTAGATCTTGGTTAACTTTCTGGAGACACAATTATAATTTGTTTCCAAACAATAAATCCAATCTAGCTTGGGGAAATTAAATTTCCCTATGGCCTCTTCTGTGTCATTTTACATCTGAAATGGATTGTTATTGAAAGGCATTGCATGTAAATGTCTGTTTTTGTTGTTTATATTTGTTACATTTCTGATTACATATTGTTTTTCTGAGTATGTAAGAAGGTGAGCACCTCCTTTAAATATTAAAAAGAGCTGTTTACAAAGATCTGCACGACTTGTCAGCCACGGTGCCAAGGGTTAATCTTCCGTTTCTCACTTCAATAGCTGTATGTCATACACATCAACATTTCTGATGAGCCATCTATCTGCAGTCTACTGAGAAATACATTGTCTGAAACATGCCTGAATATTGTGTATTTGTTGAATGAGCACATATTGTCTATCTCTACACCAGCTTTGCTAAAGGTTGGTGAAATGTTTTTGAGTTATCGGCACAATGTACTTTATATTTCTGCATATTTGCAAGTCAAATCGCAGTGTTACAGACTACTTTATTGAAAGGCTTTTGCCATATTCTCCCCAGCTTTACAACTTTGAAAACTTCCACAGATCCAGACATTTATACTTCCTGATTTCTCGCATCATCTCTCCAAGATAGTGATAATACGATTTCTGTGTTTTTCGCTGTTGAGAAACAAACTGGATTATGAACAGATCACTACATAAACAGCTTTCTAAAAGGAGGCAGCTATTTTAAAAAGGGCTGAAGAAATGCAAAGAGGGATTTAAATTTTAATTTGAATTTATTCCAGCAAGTGAAAGGTTCTTTTGAGAGGGGATTTCAGCAAAGATGATGGTATTTAAAAGTGATAAACAAGCATCTAAACCTCCAGTGGAAAACAGTCATTTTGCTCCTTTCTAGTGTAGGGGAGGAATTGGGCTTGCTATGGTCACATCCAAAAAATAAGAATAAGTAATAGTAGTAATTAAAATGTAAATAAGCGAGATCCATGGAGATATTTCAGCTGATTTCTGTCATAAATTGTGTAATTAACATTTTGTCTTGACACACCTTGTGACTCTGGATGTATAGCTATATGTCCTCAGGTGCAAATTCATGTTCTCTGTGTACTTGGCATTGCGTACTTTATACTGTATATGGATGCTTAAAAAAAAAATCTTTCACACTTATCACATGCAATTTAAATCCTGTGCCTCAACACTGGAGAGGAACATCGGGCTAAGTTCAAAATGAAATGCCTTACAAATTAGGACTTGTGTTAATTAAGGATTGTTGTCGTGCAGTTTGCGAGAGTATCTGGAAAATCTAGTGAATTTAGTGGGTGACTGATTCACTCCGGGTAGTCACACATGTCACATTTATGTGACAAAGGATGACTAACCACAGCTGTCATCTATTACATTTATAATATATGGATTATAATGATGTGACTGGATTTCCAAATGTGCCTATTCTCTTCTGGATGACCACTAAACTTAAGCAGAGAAACCTATGCCACACAAGAAAGACAAAGAGTTACATCATTTTGTTGAACAGTTAATCCGATCATGGACAGTGTTTGTGCATTTGCTATCTTCGGAAAATGCCAGCAAAGGCGCTAAGTAAACCTATTTTACAAGACTCCCTCACAAGGATACAGTGCCAGTATCGGGATAAAATTTCACACAGCGGCATGGCTCAGTCACATAACCTAAGCAGGCTTAGGAAAATGGAACACTACAAAGTATTGCACTTCTTCTTCCTGTACGTCTGTTGCGGCAAAAACAAAAATGCTCGGATGACTGATGTGAGTTTGGGCATGAAAGCCAAAGTGAACTAATGGCTGAATAGCATGTAGATACTGTTGTTAATGCTCTGAGTTGTTTAAAATGCTAGATTATGGAAGTGTGCACCTGGCATTCTGCGGGCTAGCCTGGCAACACTCCTCCCTTATAATTATAATGAACACACAGTAATTCAGGGTTGGGGCTGAAATACGAATGATGTCCTCTGAGACAGCTTGTTTTAATGGTTATGCAGAAGAGTTCCTAGAAGTGCAGATGGCAGATGCAATGCCTTTTTAAGCTATTTACAGATCGTACACTACAAGGTATGGAAAGACCCATAGTGTGAGGCCATATTGCTCCTTTGTGCTCCTGGAATAGACATTAGGCTGGCTCACGAACTAACAAAAGATATATTTTAGAGCATGTTTACTGCAATATTGATAGTCCATTATACTAACAAGTTAGATAGCATTGTAGGAAAGAGAGACAATTGCACTATAAGGACTGCATGGCCTGTTTCATCTAAATACCCCACTGTTCTTACTTTGTCCACATAGGGGTGCATTTGCTCAGGACTTGGGCCCTCGTGTAGTCTTTCATTACAGATTGTCAGAAGCCGAATTTCAGTTTTTTTTGGAAGGATAAAAATCTATAAGATACCGAATGCCACATTTGGAACATAATTGGATACAAATAAGATGAGAGCCAAATGCTACATGGACTAAATTTATCATAAAGAGTGGATGAAAGCCATTTTTGTTAGAGCATATTGCTTTGTGACATGCCTTCATCTCCACATGAACACTGAACCACCTCCTCCAGAAATCGATAGTGATGTGAATGTATGTGCTTTAAACGTAAAAAAAAAAAAAAATCGTAATCAAAATTTGAACACACATAATGTTTTCGTTCACGTTTTTAAAAGTCAAATTTGTACTCGTTTGTACAGAAAATCTTCCACCGGTGTAAAATGGTTCTTTACATACAGCACAGTTAATATATCTCTATCCCTGGCACAGTCCCAAGCCCGTATGAAAGAGCGTGGAGCCTTTGAATCAGCCCACTACTGTGATACAAGAGCAGGTATTGAAAACAACAAAAATGTTAACTCCAAGAAAAAGTTTTGCCGCATTAAAGTCACATAGGAGCCACATTAGCATGTGAAAAGAATAAACAGAGGCATTCTCAGTTACACACTCCACCTGGCTGCTAACCAACGTCCTTGTCAGAAGTCCACCCACCGCACTGGCTAACACTGAAAGACCTCCTGGGGACCGCAGTGACCATTCACTCGGTTCTCTCTTTTTCCCATGCACCTGTGACTGTTTTTGTGTTTGCTATTTTTTGCTTTGTCTTTTTCTGGCAACACCGTATCATCGGAGACACACTTTGCCTCAAAAGGAATTCTCCTGCCCAACAATGTGGTTTGTTTGTTCACCGGATATGGCAGGCCACAGAGTCAAATGGAAAAAAATAAAAAAGTCACCACAGTAATAATTAAAAATTGCCACAAGAAAAATAAGCTGGGAGACACAGCAGTGTGAATGGACTTGAAATAAGAAAATAAGGTACTTTTACAAACTGGTTTCTTGCCGAGTTGGGGGGCTTCACAGGTGCAGTTGGACAGGCTCTCCTCCTTACTCTCCTCGGACGGCTCATCCGGCTTCTCCATGGTCCTGGACCTTAGAGAGCTGCTTTTCCATTTTCCAAAGGACTTTGCCACAATCGCTTTGTCCGCTCCTTTCATTGTTTTCTGTAAAACACATTTACAGCATGACTTCCCAGGTTTATCCCTCTTGTGAGCCATCTGCCCCCTTTTTTGGCTCTCAATAAACCTGGGCTCATCTTTCCCAAACCCAAAGTAAGGGAGAATTAGGGCATTGTGTGCATATGCATTCTCTTAAGCATTCCAGAAAATTTCCTGATTGCCCTGGCATCTTTTTTAGAGAGCGTTTGGACATTGTTTTCCTCCTGACATTTTGCAATCCTGTATGGAGCGAGTGGTACTGATTGAAACGGTATAAAACAATACTTTGCAAAGTACCCACACAGTAAACACTAGATGGAAACTGAGAAAAAAACACATGTTTTCACATTTAATCCAACTTAAAGGAAATAAAAATAGCACATTATGCCCTAATTGAGTGCTGTACAGTCCGCAAATACTATTACAAGGCCGATCAGGATTAGCAAGTGGAACATACCTAGTTATCTATTTCTGAGTGCCAAGACTGCTAGCAGTGGGCAACTAAATTTCAAAAGCTGGCAAATCCAGTTGTCTCCTAAATACAGAAAGTACTTAAATCCAGAGCTAACAGAAGAAAAAGACGGATAAAGGGTGCTCTGCATATCACCGAAAAGCTTGTGCACTTTTCAGAATCACTGGCTAGGTTAAACAAATATGCTAAGTAGAGATCAAAACAATCCTTTGATCTGCAGCCTAGTTTCCAGAGGAATGGCTTGGCTGTTGTTGTAAATAACTTGTATAAATCTATATACCATTTGCCTTCAGGTAATATCAAAAGTGCCAGGGATTCGCAGGCAAATACCTTGTGGTTAGGAAATAGATCAGATAAAAGCATATAAATATTTCAGCAACACAGCACTCTGTCATTTTGTGTATTATAGCTAACCCCCGTACTAGTTTAGCTCTACAGCAGAAACATGAATGAGTAATATTTGATAGCAAAAATTACATTCTACCGCTTTCTGTTTTGTAGTTTTGAAAAAAAATGCTCCTACCTCCAGCAGCATGCCATTCAGGTCAAACACAGGGTAAAACATTGTGCTAAACTTCATACAAAAGAGGCTTGAAGAATCAGAATGCAGAAGCTATGCAACTTGCTGACTAACTTTGCCCTCTGTTTTGATCGAGCACACAAAGAAAAACGCTTGTCCATTCAAAACAGACAGCATAACTCTTTTCAGAGAGGGGGGACCGTGAACAAACGAGGCCATGTCCTGAGCTGCAGTCAGTTTCCCGTCAGGCCTGCAGTGCACGGTGAGGGCCACAGGGACTGGGACTGGCTGACACCGAACTCACGGGCAACAGAACAACTTTTGTGTTGTACACTATCCTCCTCTGGAGCTTCTTTTTTTTTTTTTTTTTTCCCCTCTCTCTCTTTACCCAAATTAGACAAGTGTGCTTTTTTGGTTTGCAGCACAAACCTGGTTTTACCTCAGCTCCTTTGGTCATACTTCATAAACATAGTGGCAAATTTGACAACCTAATACGTACTGCAAACTAATTTAATAGCAACATATGAGGCTACTCTTTAAACAGTATTAATATTATTATTATTATTATTATTATTATTATTATTATTATTATTATTATCATTAAAACATAGCACATATTCAGTTTTAATAGTTTTCTTCATCTCCTTGTATTTTTATATCTGGTATATTTTTTTGTACTTTGCACTACTAACTTTTTTACTGCCTTTTTACTAACATGTTTTGCACTATGGAACTGTGATGCTGGAAACTTGAATTTCCCTCGGGATCAATAAAGTTACTATCTATCTATCTATCTATCTATCTATCTATCTATCTATCACATAGCAAACAAATTAGCCACTTGCATTGTGAAGAATTTAACATTAACCTTCCAGCAAACACCCAGATATTACAAATTAAGCACAATTAAAGATACAAATGTAGTTTTGGGCAAAAATGTATTGCCAATAAAGCTCATTTGAATTTGACACTGTGCTCATACTAGCTTGATAACTAGCTTAATTTAACTTGAATTAAACTTAGTCAACTCAAGAACTGTTGTAACCAAACTTTACCAAATTAAAATAAAGCCTTAAAGACAGGAAAAGCATAGTTTGAACATAACCAACATTAAAAAATGTGCAGGTTTCATGGATAGAACAACCAGATAGGATACACATTAGCACCAGGTTAAACTGGCTAACATAGCATTGCTTTGCTAATTTACATATATATTAAATGTTGTTCAAGTATACACTGAACTTTAAATAGTCACTCGTGGCTGTTCAAATTACTGTACAACATTTTTATATGATAAAAAAAAATATATGTAATAAAACAACCAGGTAGGATTACACTTTAGCACCAGGCTAAACTGGCAAACATAGCATTCGCTTATTAATTTAGACTACCTATTTATCAAAAGTTGTTCAAGCATAAACTGAACTTTAAATTACTGTACATTTTTTGTACATTTTTTTTTTAAATAATAATAATAAAACAACCAGGTATAGGATACACTTAGGTGAATTAGCAAAGCAATGCTATGTTAACCAATTTAGTCTATTTATCCAAAATTGTTAAAGTATAGACTGAACTTTAAATAGTCACTTGTGTTTGTTCAAATTACTTTACATTTTTTTACACATTTCTTTTGAGAATATGTTCATTAAAAAAAAAAAAGAAATACATCCCCGGGTTCTCCTTTATTGCTGACAGGCTATACTAGCTAGCATAGCAGACAACATGTTAAAAGATGCTTTAATTGACTTATTTATGAAACAATTTTAGAGTACAGACTGAACTTTATGTGGTCTGCAATGGCTGTTCAAATTAGTAGATTCTTAATTAAATAAAAATTGTTAACGTGTCATTATGTTGATTGAATCTCCTCCTGGGTTTCCCATACATTGCGACTCTTGTGAACTTGGCAAAACTGCCTTTTCGTACTACCCAGCTTGGGTTTGTCATAATTTACAAGATACATTTTATTGGCAAACACTACCTCCATATCAGGCATTGCGCGCCACATTCACAACATGTTGTAACTGTTTTAAACAAGTCGAGCTTTCCTGTTAATGCCTTTTGAAGTCCAATCTTTTACTTACATTTATTGTGTGAGTGTTTTTGTGACTGTGTGTTAACTAGTTTTGGCTGGTTTAAAAATAAAAATGTGCACGATTATCAAGAATCACAGTACGATTTAGGGAAAGTAGTTTGAGATATTGCATAATTTCATTAATACAGACTATTTTTACACCTAAGGGAGTGTTTTAAATCCTACAAACTCATCTTTAGGTGTTTGAAGGATATCATGGGAGCTTCATGTAGCTTCTCCAGAGTCCTGGAAAAGCGATTTTGAGAGAGAACAGCATGTACCATATTCTTGACCCGTCTGCCTCAGATGCTTGCTGTATATGGAACTGAATACTGGACGTGAATTGTATCGTTCTCTGTGTCAACTTGTTAGATGGCAGTTGCTGTAGTGGAGTGGTGAGAGCGGCACATATGCATTATAGGAGAAAATTGTGAAATGACAGATTCCGGGTGTGATACTGAGGGAATGACTAACTAATAGGAGGGGTGCTCCAGGCTGTTAGCTTTGAAAAGCAGTTTGCACATTACTTTATCTTGTCAATCAGATTCCTGGAATGGAAGAGGTGACTGATAACTTGAATTAATTATTTTCTTATTGCATGCATGTGTTAATTCATGTTAATTTATGTCCCTTACAGGCCCAAGCCAGAATATCCAGAGTAAAGCGCCACCTCTGGCACCCAGATCACCACACCACTCTCTTTGCATATATTTATATCAAATGAAAGACTTTTTTTTTTAATCCTGTTGGAACAAGGACTGACTGCCAAATTTGATTTTTAAATGTACTTTTAAGCTGTTCATGGTTTACGTTTGCGTTTCTTCTTAACAAGTGAACAACACGGAGCAGTATTTACGGCTATGATGGGATTTGAAAGTTACAGATTATTTTTTTTTATAAGTAAATCCTACCCCTTAAAACATACCCCCTTTCTTACAGTTAAATAATGTCAACACTCACAATGCATACCCTCTACATTTTCTAATTCTGTATTTAGTTTAATTTTAATTATGTAGTCCAATCGCCCAAAGCAAGGTTTACATTCATACATATATAGCTTCTTTTTTTTTTTTACTTACTGTATTTGATCAAAAACAAGAGGAGCAGCAGTTGTGTAGAATGCACAGAGCGTACTTTAAACAATTACATTTCGCTAAACGTCTTTAAACATTTTGACAAATTTAACTTCCCCTGAACACAGAGGATAAGAGGAAAAACATTTCTCTGATGAGAACAGAAACAGCAAGAAGTTCTAACAAGGAAAAGCCTGCCAGGTGGCGAACTGGCTGCACCAACAGAACGCACAATCTGTCTGCTTCTCCTTCCAAACCATTGACAGCTGCCATCACCAGCCTTGCACACTCGCACTCAGTGGCTCCTCAGCTCCCTGCCCATCCCTCTTTAGTGTTTCCTGCTAACCTCAGAGACAGGGTCACCTGGCCCCCTAGTTGCCCGTCTGTGGGGCCCTGCTGGCCCCCTGGAGACCTGCCTGCATGGGGATGCATGGCTAACAGAGGTCTACCAAATCCTCTTTAATATGCAAACCAAGGGGCTATTCCTTTGACCCGAGACCATAGCTTTTCTAACAGTGAAATCCAAAAATATTCAAGTGATGTACGACGGTGAGATTTGATGAGCAGGTTTTGATCTGCTGGTTATTTGATATTGAATATTATCAGAGACAAACGGCACCATAATCAGGTATTTTTCCCTCAACCGGGCAGGTTATTCCAGTTTAATTAAACTAATATGCGGCGTAATTGAATCAGATTCTCCGTGACCCATTTGAAAAAATAATAATCTACATTTTTTTTTACATTTTTTGTAAAAATTGGAGCAGCATTTTCTCCACTGAGTTAAAACCTAAGCACACAGATGCACAGAGGCTAAACTGAAGAGTGTTCCACAAAGCTAGCATTGCAACTGGGCTAAAAATAAAACCTGGCAAAGTTATTCTGATCCCTTATTGGTCCCATAGTTTGATTTCACATTTAGCATTTGCATTCCCCTCCGCATAAACATTTCATTCTTCCCCTCCTGCAGTACAATGAGACTTGAGTGACTTTGGCAGCAGATTTTGGATCGGTGCTCCTGAATCCACCAGTGTATGTTATCAGCAGGTAAACAAGCTTTCGAACAAAGCCATAATGGAACTGCAAGCGGCATAAAGAGGCTCATCTCAAAAGCTATACAACCCATCAAAGCTGGTGTCATTTCCTCAACACTGCACTGCAGCTGGAAAATGCATGGCTGTTAGTTACAGTTTAAATCGCCTGTCTATTTTCAGACACTTCAGAACTATTTGTATTGATTATTTACTTGTCAGTGAAGCAGCGTTACCAAAAATAAGACAACAGATTTTTCAATGTTTACTGGATTCTTATCCGTTTTGTTCTGTGGTAGGAAATCAAAAACTGTGTCATGCACTAAATTAATGGGATTTGCACTATTTGAATAATTATTTTCCTACTGAAAATGAAATAGTTCTGTCTATATTTGGTAAGGATTACTGATGGAACTTAATGTGAAAATAATTTGCCCTTTTAAATACGTAGTTTAGTTCTATCCTACACTTCCTGCTCACCAGATGCAATCTTGTTAACCACACGCCTGGATGCTTGTCACCAAACTTTGCACAGATTTGCCTTTTGGGTACAGCTCAGATGCACAACTAAACCTACGCACTCTCCTCCCAGTGAGTGGAGAAACCTCAAAGCTTCCCTTTCATATGCTGCATTATCTCTTTGGCGGTAATTATCCATAAAACTATGCCATCAGATGGCGATGATTTCCAATATGAACCCAATAAATGTGTTTAAAATTTGAATTATCATATTTATGTGGATATGTGTTACTAATAGTGATTATGTTCGTCATGTGGGTAGAAAATCAAGCATCCTTATATTGCGCCTTCTCACATATTTCTCAGACATTTCATCACACATTTAATCTGCCCCTGTCTAAGATTTCCTACTGAACCTGTAGTCAAGGCAGAAGAGGGGGACAATACCGGATGAGATTATGAAGCATGTCTGTTAAAGCATGTCTGTTTGATCATCATTCTGTTTAGGTGAAGTTCTCTTCTTGGTCTCTTCAGTCCCTGACAGCAGATATATAACCTAATCTCTTTCCCTAACCCTTTTCTTAGGCATGAATAGGGTGGAAATGTGATGGCATTAAGTCGATTTACTCCTTGGTTTGCAGTTTCAGCCTTAATGCCTCTTGGCTCTTCTTCAACACACTCGTTCCATTTAGATTTTCGAAAATATAAATGTTATGTTAAGGCTTTCCTATTTATTTTTCATTTATCCATCATTTGAAGTTCATGCATATATTTACTCTACAAATAATGCTTGTTTATTCGCAGCTCCGTCTATCTAGCATAGTGTCGGAGATATTGGAAAAATCAAATACAACTTGTGTATTATCTTCAAATACGGAGGATATCAGCAACAAAGGGCGAGATCTGAGACCGTATGACAGATCTTTGTGAGTTGTCTCTGACATCGTTTTCACATTTACTCGTCTAAACCTTCATTTAGTGGCTCCAGCATGTGTTGACATGCAAAGAAAAGACATTATAATGTGTCTTTGGATTTCAGCTGATGGCATTTGAAAGCTGCATTGATATACCTGTTCTTATATACAGTTATTAGAGCACGTCTGTGATGAATTTATGCTTTTGTACATAAGAAAGTTGAGGTTACCTTTGAACTGTTTGCGTGATAGTGACAAAAGAGATTCATTTGAAGTAACTTGTGTAGGAAGATAAAGTCAGTATGAAGTTGTGTTAAATTTTAGGGGGGTCTTTTTCTCATGAATTAGTTTATTCCAAGGATTCAACAGAGACATCTCTTCACTATTAGGTAAAAAACATTTGTGCAAAAGAAACATTAAGTCTTACAGTCCTCAGTACTATCAACGCTATATGAGAAGTGCATATATATAATTTATTATTTGCTATTGTCTTATTCATTAGAACAGGTTTTAAAACTGTTAGGAAGCTTCAACTCAGCCATACAAAATCTGTTTCGTCTTTTAAATCGCCTATGTAAAATTATTTTTTTTATTCTATCGTTTTATTAAAATTTAATTTGGGTAATATTCTTTCCATATGTATATGTTGGTTATATACGGTACAACCAGTGGTGGAAGAAGTATTCAGATCTTTTACTACCAGTGTAAAAATACTCTGTTACAAGTAAAAGTCCTGACATTTAATGCTTACTTATGTAAAAGTACAAAAATATCAGCATCAAAATTAAAGTACAAAAATGAAAAGTAGTCATTATGCGGAATTACCCATTTCAGAATTTTTTATGTATATGTATGTATTTATTTATATATATATATATATATATATATATATATATATAAATGATGGATTATAATTAGTGATGCATTAATGCGTTCATCATTTTAATGTTGCAGCTGGTAAAGGTGGAGCTCTTTTTAATTACCTCTGGGTAGCTCAATCTATAATAATACAGGTTATCATAATTTATTAGTTGATTTAAAATTTGTATTAATCTAAATCTGAAAAGTAACTAAAGCAGTCATATAAATGTAGTGGAGTAAAAAGTACAATATTTACCTCTGAGATGTAGTGGAGTAGAGTAGCATAAAATAGAAATACTCAAAAGTAAAACTACTGCAAAATTGCACTTAAGTACAGTACTTGAGTAAATGTATTTAGTTACATACTGGATACAGCCTACATGTAAGGTATATGTATGTATGTATGCAATATATATGTAACACATACAGTATATTTGTGTTTATGACCATTTATTTATCTAGTTTTTCTGGCTTACTATTTCCAGTTTGTATGCATATTTGTTTCTAATTTCCTCATAGAGTACTTTGCAATCTCTATCTTTCAAGTACTACATAAAAAAACAACATAATTTATTATTTATAATAAAACACTCTTAACATAGATTTGTAACATGTAGTGTTTTTTTTTAATAAGAATGCTGTTTCTTTTCAATAAGAATGCTGTTTCTTTTCCTTTTTTAATTAAATCATAAATTCCTGTTAAAATAAATATCGCAAAACAAAAAAGACAGACGCACGCCACATTGCAGGTTGCTATGCATACAGCTTAACAACAGCTAATTGCAATACACAGTACTGAAGAGAAGTAGTCGAGTGCTTTTGAAAGAAGTTTTGACAGCAAGTCCAAGGCTGCTTTAATGGTGGAAGTAGCTAGAGACTCCACATGGCAATGTTAAATCCCATTCAGCCTGATGAGAGTGACTCCCAGCAGCACTGAGCTCAGTGGGGGGTTGTAAACATTTACACTAAGAGCCTGTCCAGTGCACATGGTTGGTGCTTGCCAGCCACCTCGGTATCGAATGTTGTGTTGCATATTTTGTCATTCAGGCCTGTCCCGAAATTGTAGGAATCACACCATCAATTTATGAAGGAGCCATCCAAATGTGACAACAGGCTTATGCTAAATGGAGAAAATAGAGCTAAACATTGTTAAAACACCCCTAGACCCACATGGTAGAGAGTGCTCGGCAGAGAGCTGCTATGCTCCCCGCTGTGAACTGGGAAAGTGATGTTGGTGGGCTTCCTTCTCCATGAGGGCCGCATCGTTCTTGGGCCCCGATTTGAAGCCTTTTTGAAGTCTGTTTCCTGCAGCAGCGTGCCAACATTAATGTTTCCACAAAAGCAAAAATGCTAAATCAAATGAATACACTATACTGTGCTATTCCACGTTGACTCCTGAATCCCCCAGAAAATTTTAAAAAGCATCATTAAAAAGCTATTTATCATATACGTTTCTAAAATGTGTATTTTTTTCCGGTATTTTATTTCATTAAAACATGCTCTAATAAAATGATTCCTCATTAGTTAATATAGAAATCTCAGCAGGCGAGTGAGTCTTGGGGAAAATTAGCAAATTGTTGGTGTAGTAAATTAGTTTTTCTCTATGAACCGGGAAAACTTTTCACCCCCTAATGAATATAAGTGTGATCACATATAATTCCCAAATACAGAACAATAATTGGGCGTAATAAAACAGCAGAATATGTTTGGGATCAATCCTTTATTGTTTCAAAACTCTATCTTTTACAATACAGTCATTTATTGTTACATGTGTGATTCGATGGATAATGTACAATGTCGTCCGATAATGAAACACAGTCACAAAGTATTCCTTTCTACATATCAATAATCTATGATAGTGAGAAGTTTGTGCTGATATATTTACTTAGTTCTGACAGCTCAAATCACTTCCCTTTTCAAATCAACAAAAGCATTGTTTTTGAAAGTGCATTTCAAGGATTGCAAAGACGACTGTTTCCGTCAGTCAGCCATAATGTACATTTCAGTATTGACAGAGGGCCACACTGCTTTGTGAGTAACAAACAGCATTAACTACATTTCCAACTACAACATTTATCTGGATAAGTAAATCAAAGAAAATATATCAATATGCATGCCATGAACATTCCTCCATAAACATTTATAATAAATGTATATTTTTTTATTTAATTATGTTGATAATGACACAGTATTTTCCACAAAAGGACAAATGCTGATAATGAGAAACTAATATTTAACATCCAAATTTTGTTCAATTTTACACACAGGTCAAATGGCATAACGCCACAGTGTACTGTATAGGGCGATGCCCTAAGAAAGTTAATAGCATTTGGTCCACAATAACAAATCTGGGTTTAAAAGAAAACAAATGTGGTAGCAGGTGGGATATTGAACTGAAACTGAAAATAGCATGATGACTATCTTTAATTCTTTCCATTTTTAAGGTCTTTCGATTTTCAAGTTATGAATTATGATGAGAAGTTCCTGTTCAAAAATTAAGCAATATAAATATACATTTTAGCTCGTTACTTGGCTATTATACTTTTTTGTTCCATGGAACAGCTTTCACTCTGTAGAACTTGGTTCCTAAAGGAACCTTGAACCTGTTCTGGGCCTAGTGAAGGAAAAGGAGACAAGGAAAGAAACAGAAAGAAGGTTCAAACCGTGCGTACGTGAATATACCGACACGGTCAACACATCAAAAAAAATAAATCCAAACCCAGTGTGGAAATTATCACAAAAAAAAATTACATTTCCAGGACGACACTTAACTTCAGTGTCAGTATATTGATTCTTAAATATTCCTTAAAAACACAAATTTAAAAAATCACTTTATAACTTTGTACCTTTTTTGCCTGGCAATATTCCTTCTCCATCACCTTTCCAAGTACCCACGGCCGTCTTGAGGTCCCTGATGCTAAACAACAAAACAAATAAACGTGTTAAACAAATACTCATTGAACACTCAATAAACCACAAATCTGTGTGTGTGGAATATAAAGATTATAAGAATCTAATAATAAAATCTAGTAAAGAACTATAGATATTTATTTCTTTAGTAAATTAAAAAAACAAATGTCAACACAAATGGTCACACAACGTTTGGGGCGACGCTGACCTGGTTTGAGGTCCAGTGCAGTAAGAGACTCTGAGTGGAGGAAGTAGAGGGTGGGACCAACTGTGAACAGCACGTAGTTGTCGTGCCTTTCATCCAGGATGATTAGAACCAAATCGCCTACCTGGAAACTGAAAAAAAAAAAAAAAAAAAAAAGACACACAAAGGGATGATGACACCGACTTCAGCAAAGTGATAACAAAAAAAGTCAACACATTAATGTAATTATACAATAATGTGTATAATTACACTGCATGTAATGATGGAGTTTTATCTTAAAACAAAAACACAACAGCGAGGCCATGTGTTAATTATTCACTTACTCTCTGATGGCGATTTTGTCTGAGTGCCGTGACGACACAGACGACATGCTTTGAGACATCTACAAAGAAAAGGATTAGGGCAACGTTACAGATGTTACACTGAAGGGTTACGAATATTGGCTATAGCTATATATATATATATATCTACTGTATATACATTTGTCTTATTTGCTACTTGCAAGAAATAGGCTTAGTAATTATAGTAATATCACTTTTCCCCTATTTACAGCATTATACTCTAATTTCAGTTTCATCCTCTTTTGTGAGGCCGATTAAATTTTTCAAACTACAAAAGTATATTTTAAACACTTATATTAGTATGTGTTTTGTTTCACTAAATTTCGTCCATCTACACATTCTCTTCCTAAAAATTAATTTTCCTCCACTGAGCTCTTTGGCCTCCTGGGTCAGGATTTTACTCTTTGATGCTACTGCCACCTAGTGGAGCAGGTGTTGCATAGCCCACAGAGACATTAATAACAATAAATAACTAACCAGTCTTTGACTGAGGCGCTTGTTTTCTTCTTCTTTCATGTGTAAAGTCTGAAACATACATCAGATTGATTAAACAGATAAGAAACACAGCGTCTTGTGCTCTCAAATGCATTGAGATGGATTCAGTGTGTCTATTTACCCTCTCGAGTAAGAGTATCCGCTGTTTCTCCTCTGACATCAGGACGTTGTCACTACAAGAGAAAAGAAACATCAGGTTATTGATTAATGTCGGAAAAATGTCAATAAAACTGGATGTATTATGTAGAAAATTTAAATTTAGCAAATTGTGAATTGGTTCTCATTTCTAGTCTTGTAATCTTAATAGTAATAAGTAGAAAACTTATAATGTCTGATCCTAGCCTGCCTTCCACGGTCAAATGTCCTTTGTCATTTTGTGATATTTTACACACTTTTTAATCCTTCTTCAATAACGCAAAAAACTTTCTGTCAGTGATTAATTTCACGTCATCATAACAAAAGGCTCAATACTGTTTAGGGCTGTACGTTAGAGGCTGAAGGTTTTGTAGCACATGGCACAAAATTGTAGCACCAGTATAGAGTGCTGAGAGGATGACGTGTTTTTGTAGGCCAACCAGGAAGTTAGCATCGCCCTGGTTCCCTCGACAGAAAGCCAATGAGATTTTTCCATTGGGATTTTGGATTATTGCAGAAAATAAGCTCTGTGGCAAACACACGTTTATGACACTTTTTGTTCAGCAAGATAATCTCCACAAATGAACGCTTTTATGATTTTTGAAGTGTGAATGCAATCGGCAGAAATAAAAAGCAAACGTTAAGCTATAAACGAACTACACCGCGGTCACATGAACGTGAGTATACACAACGAGGCCGTAAAGGCAGACGAGTCAGCGTGATGACGTTTAGTAGTCTCATTCAGCCACTTGTTAACAAACGCCTTTTTAAAAGACACGTAAAGGCTTCAGAATTCACAAGTGGAGTATTTATTGATGTATTTTATGTCGTAGAACAAAACGTTAAAATCTCTTAAGCTTGTGTTAACCACAGACCTTATTTCAGGCATCTAGCTAAAAACCCATTCAATAAACCCATTGACTTCCAGACGAGCGAACAAGAAGTGCTAAAATGCGAACTCATTTCTGCGTTTTAGGACTCATTCCTGTAGCACTCTGTAACAGAATCAAGTAAGTCCACTGTAATTTGAGACAATTAAAATTCAGTGTTGGGGGGCATGGAGCATACAAAAATACAGTTTAAAAAAAAAAATGTTATGACCTTTTAAAGGAATATAGAAAGAAAAATGCAGAAATTCTTTTAAATATAGTCCTATATATTTATTATTATTATGTATGCACATAGAATGGATGTGCTGAGGGGCCTGCAGCACCTCCTAAAACCAGGTATTATAAAGACTTATTGATGAAAAGGTTTAAACCTAATGTTACAACTATAGTGTTTCCCCTTCCTGAGTGGGATACAGGCTGTGTGTAGTATTTGTGGTGGGAAAGAGGATTTGCTTTGTTTTTTTAATCATATATATTACTCCATTATTAGATTACTTGTGATGCTGACTCTGTCGCACATTAAAACATTGAGGTGTTTTAGAGTTAAGGCTGCACGATTTAAAAAAAATATCTAATCATGATCATTTTGACTGATATTGCAATTACGATATGATTTGCGATATTAGAGGGTATGATCATTTTTACATCATTATTCTCATTTGATTATGGTGTGATTTTTGCAGGGTTTGCGTTTTCTTAAGTCCGTAGAATATGATGTGCAGGTCAGGACATCGCTGCTGTACGGCAATATTTCATTTTAAATGGTATTTTGACACATTTTGCCTCTTCCTCATCCTGCGATTTGAAAATTGCAGTAGGCCGTATTGCGATTTTAATAAAATTGATTAATTGTGCAGCCCTATCTGAGAGGCAGCACAGTATTAGATAAAAACTGCACTGAAGATGAAGACTGATTGTTGTAATTCAGTGGCATTCACCTTCAATTGTACAAGACACACGATAAGTTTACATTCACTACAGTCACCTGATTATTGTCAGCTGTCTGCAGTAACTTGATCTCTTTAACGTCATGTAAATAAAAACCAAATAAGAGAAAAAGAAAACCTGGTTCACAGGAGCTACATTGCTGCGTAAGAAACCTGATTTCTTGACTATGTATAAACTATGTATGTTACAGGTTTCTAAAGGGGTGTTCATGTACATGACAAACAAAAGGAACAGGGGAAGTATTGGAGTAAGAGCAGCGTGGAGATTAAAAGAGATTGAAGCGGTGTGTATTTGCATCAAAATATTTAACACCAAAGTCCAACTTAAACTGAAACTGAAATCTACATAACTCCATTTCCACAGTTTAACAGTATTTGTAAAATTCAGTAAGGAAAAACTGTGTGCATCTCTTCTACACAGGTTGTCCTCTCAGTGAACTGTCAAAACTCTCTGACCTAAATAAACCAACATTCTGTTGGCTTCAGCAGCACACATCCGTAAACAGGTTTCTTATATATAATTTAGGACAGTTATGTGTCAATCTTGGTTCAAAAATAAAGTGTGGAGTAGAAGGACAAATCCTTTGACTGGCAAAATGCATGTAAATGTGTTACCTTAACCGGATTTCTTTCCAGTAACCTGGTTTCTTGTGAACTACATCAGGAGAGATTAGGGCTGCCCCCGCTTAGGCCCCGATGAGACAGAGTACACAGTGAAACTTAGTCTCTGCATTTAAACCATCATAGTATATTAGGAGCAGTGGGCAGCTACTATACAGTGCCCGGGGAGCAGTTTTGGGTCTGGTGCCTTGCTCAAGGGCACATCGGCAGTCCACGCGAGGCAAACTGGCACCTCTCCAGCTACCAGTTCACAGTTCGTACTTGGTCCGTGGGGACTTGAACCGGCAACCCTCCAAGCCAAGTCCCCACGGCTGAGCTACTGCCGCCCTTTTTGTACTTGCTGTCAATCAGATTGGAGTTTGTATTGCTGAGCGCCTCGCGTTTAGCCACTCTGTGTGCCTCGCGTTTTTACAGGAGCGCCCTGAACTCAGAGCGGAAAAGCGGCCAACGTCATTAGCATTTTTTTCTCATTGTGTCTTTTGCTGGATCACGGAGCTTTATGAGTTTACCAACCGTAGTTACCATGATCTGAACAGAACAGCAGGAGGCAAATTAGTGCGGTACTTGAGATTTTGGGTAAATTGCTTTTATTAATTTAAACTTTACTATTAACTATTTGTGTTGCGTACAGTTCATGGTTTGGATTAAGGTAACGCCAGCACTCGTTTGGTGGTTGCTTAGCAACAACATCAAATAAAAAGACGCAGCAAACTGCAAAAAATGCTCTGTCTGATCGGGCAACAAAAAGGCAGTGCGGTGCGCCTCGTGTTTTCCACCTGCAAAACGCGCTCTGTCTGATCAGGGCCTTAGTCGATTAGTCGACCAATCGGTAGTTTTGGTCTTAGTTGACTGAGGTTTCTTTAGTCGATTAGTCATGTTGTGCTGTTTTCATGCTGAATGACTTATTTCTAAGGAACTTATGAGCACATCTCTGGTAAACACGAGATGTAAAGTGGTGCTTTTGTGTGATTCTTTGTGGAGAAACTGTTTCTCAGATTTGTTGATTAAATCAACTAATCGATTAGTCAATAAAATCGTATGAGTGTCAGTCGACTAAGAACTTCTTTGGCTGAGGACAGCCCTAGGAGAGATCACAGTCACTACAAAATATCTCAAAACTATCATAATATTTATTGGAGAAAAAAGATGCTTACTGGACTGTCACCATGCTGGCTTCCACTGCCGAATCAATCTGTTCGTCATCTCGAATGGCCGCCACAGAGGCCAGTCTGTCGGTTTCAGACATGGGCTCAGAGGAGAACGCCCCGGCAACAGGCAGAGCTCCAGCGTCAGTGGTCTCCTGAGCGGAGGGGTTATGAGGAGTGAAGAAGGAAGAGGAAACCAGTGCTGTGCTGCGCAGGCGGTTGAGCTCCTCTTCCAAGTTTTTCTTCTCCTGCATGACACTAGCTCGGTCCTCGGAGAGCGTCTCTATCAGAGCTGCAATAAGTTAAGATAAATAAGAAACACTGACAGGCACAGGACCAACGGCTTCTTTCATTAGACAGAAATAAAAAAGTATTAAGCGCTCAGTGTGTACAACACTCACCTTTGTCCTTCTCCTGCTGCTGGGTAACTTTCCGTAACTTGTCTGTGAGGTCATTGATGATCTGCTCCTTCTTCAGCTTCTCTCGGGTCAGAACAGTGTTGAAAGTAGTCTAGAGAAACAAACAAAAAAAATAGCCATTTAGCATTTTTACAAGGTTTTGGTCACAACAGGAGATTTACACCAAAGCACAAATGATTTGAGAGGATGCCTTTTAATTGCTAAATTCTGACAGTGCAGACCAGCTTGCAGCCATGGGACTTACAATTGTTGATTTTTATTTATCTGTTAGATTTGTTTGTATTGTTCCGTGTCTGATCGCTTCACCATTTATTACACTCAGTAAGAAAAAACAAAAAATGAAATGCAATCATGTGGGCTCAACCGCTATTTCAAATTACAATAAGTAATACTTGGTGCAAAACAAAAGTCTTATCAGCTTAAACTATGAAGGGTGGAGCAACAGAGAGAGGTCTGAGATCTCCATAACAGAGATTCAGAGAAATCTTTGTAATCAATAAGTGACAAAATACAAAACGTATGGCTGAATAGCAGCAATCGAGCAATATGTGAAGAGTAAATAAAGTCTTCCTGCTGCCCGTTGGGGATCTTTTGTTGTAAAGAGATCAGACAGACCAAGAGTAGTGCCAGTTGAATGAATGAAACATTGATCTGTTGATGTGTAAGGCTCAACTTGAAACTGAATGCAAGTGGCTGAGAGTGACAATGTCAATATCTATTAAAAATTCAAGATTTCACAAAGTACGTACTTACTTAAAAAAGCATTCACACTACACGACACGCACTCCGTTTCAGGCAGTCGACATATTAACAGTTTGCCATTATTAGGAACAATATAGCATCAATCATGGCAACGATAGGGGTGTAACAATACATCAGTCTGGATTGATGTATTGATTTAATGATCAACAATCCAATATAATTGATGCAAAGTGAAAACATGGTCTTATCATCATCTTTAAGATACGCCTTTATGTTGAAATTCCCATGCCACGTCTGTCAACAATTTCAGTCTAAGCGAACCTCCTTCCTACAGAGCCCAGTAATACAAATCTCTGTGTTGCTTTTTGTGAGTTTATGTAAATGAGTGTGTTAAATGGGCATAAGATATCGTCTCATGTTGATTGTGGGCCCGTGAATTGAATCGAAATCATATCGTGGCAGACTTTGTGATCAATGTAGTATTGCAGTTTGATGAAACTTGTGATTTATGGTGCCTTCAAATTAGGGATGTAAGAAAATATTGAGTATCGCGGTTATGTTTTGTGATTCTGTATCGATTCTCAAAAACACTATCGATATTGAATGAATAGTTTACATGCAAAGATCAACTCAGTCAATATTTTATTTAATTTGTAAAGATATGTGCCCTCTCAAAGTAGTGCTATGATGTTGGATGTTTCAGGGACTGGGATAAATGCAGATCCAACTCTTCTGACTGCATAAAAAAGAAACTTTTTTACTCAGATTTTATGCATATGGTGGTGTGTTCTCTTTACTATGACAGTTTTCCTAAAATTGTTAGCCTCTGTGGCTTCTAGATGCCGACAGTAACGTTAATATTACCGTTGCTAAGCAGCGGTGTACTCACGAACTTAACCACTTGAACGCCAAGCATATTGTGTACACTACTTCCCGTGTTGTAAACACGAGCTCACGAAATACACACCTGCTGCTCTGCGATTAGTGATGTCTTGAGGTTCTGCATCTCCTCGTTCTTCTTCTTCTCCAGGAGGTCCATCTGGGACTGCAGGGAGGCCCTCTCCTGCTGCAGCCGCTCTTGTAGTGCCGAGTCCAGAGACAGGGGTGCTCCGGCATCTCCACGGCCCTCGGCTTGCAGCGGCAACCCTTCATCGCTGAAAGGCACACGGAATACTTTAATTCTGACAAAGGAATTATGTAATGTGGAGATACAAGCAAAGACAAAGAATAGCCAACAGTTCATTGTCAGCAGTAAAATAGATTGTTTACTCATCTAACCGCAGAATGTATTTCAGTGTGTCACTTTAAATGTAAGCAGCTTCAATTACAAACTACAGTCAGGTTAACTGTAGAAACAGAAAATCTAGATTTTTACATGTGATGTGTCACTGTTTTCCCATTGTTATCAAAGTTATCAAACATTTACCTTTTTGAGGCTCGTCTCTCACGAAGCTCATCCTCAAGTTGTCTAATTTTGTCTAACAGTCTCTTCTCGATGTCCTCCTTCTGCTGCTCTAACTCTTTAAAGGCATCTTGTGATGAAACCTCAGAGGCCTTCTCTTTTTCTAAAGCTTTCTCGGCTGCTTGTCTGTCCTGCTCTAGTTTATTGGAGAGCAGGTCGTTTTCTGCCTCCAGATTGCTGATATCAGTTCTCAACTCTTGCTCCAGTTCCTGGAAACTCCCGAACTGCTTTTCTTTTTCTTCACTCAGAGCTGCCGCTTGCTGGTCCAGTTCCTGCTTGAGTTTCTGTTGCTGCTCGGCGTGGTTCTTATCAGCGTCCTGGGCTTGCCTCTGGAGGGAGGAGAGCTCGTTGCGCAACAAGATCGTCTCCTCCTCGTGTCTGTCCACCAGCTCTGAGATGCAGTGGTCCTTCTCAATCCTCATGAGAGACCTCAGCTCTGCGAGGTCCACTTCGTACTCCTCGTTTTTTACATAAAGCTGTTTTTTGATATCTGCCAGCTCTTCGCTGAGGACTTTGGTGGCAGCCTCTACCTGCGACTCCACAGCCTCGGCCTGCTGCATCTTGGCCTCCTCGAATAAGAGCCTCAACTCTTCTGTCTCTGACTCTTTGAGGGCTAGCTCCACCTCTACTTTGCAGCGGAGTTCTGCGAGCTCGGTAACACGAGCCTCCAAGTCCTTCATTTGGTTGTCCTTCTCTTTAAGTGCAGAGGCATGATGATCAGCTGCCTCGCTTAACTTTGCACTATTTTCAGCAGCCAGATGTTCCAGAGCCTCTTGATTATCCTTGGTGAGGCTCTCCAGTTTTGCCGCGTGTTCCTGCTTCATTTTGTCCTCCATCTCCTTTAAGTGGGCCTGCTCAACAACCTCCAACTCCTGCCGGATCTTCTGCTGGCTACGTTCGATCTCAAAGTGCAGATTCTCAAGCTGGCTGGTCAGAGAGTCTCTTGAAGCCGAGAGCGTCTTGGTCTCTTCGGTTTGATCGCTGATCATCTGCTCCAGGTGTTTGATTCTATCCGTCTGGTTACTCTCCGTTTCAACCCATCGCTCTTTATCGTTCTCGAGCTGAGTGAGTTCTTTCTCTTTGCGCTCCATGAGCTTCTCCAGCTCCAGCATTGCGCGCTGCACATCTTTGACAATATTCTGGTTTACTTGGTTTTCCTCCGTTAGTGTCTGAACCTGCTTCTCGAGCTCTTGCCGAAGGGAGAGAAGCTCGCTTTGATGCTGCTCCTTCACTTCCAGTTTGTGGGTCTGGCAGATGTTGTCCACAATGTTTCGCACCTCTGTGGTCATATTCCTCAAAACAAAGCCAAAGTCCTGTTGTTCTTTTAACACCAGGCCTCTCAAGTGATAGAGGTCCTCCTTTACACTCCTGAAGTTTGAATGGGAGTCCTCTGCAGCAGTTCGGTACTTGTCAATAACTTGTTTGAGGACAGTGATCTTCGAGTTCTCCCTCTCTAGTATTGTGGTGTCCTGCATACGCTTGTTGTCAATAGCGTTGATGACTGACGAGTACAGCGACTCCACCATCATTTCAGGGCTAATAGGGTCGCTGATGGGGTTCGGAGAGATCAAGTTCTCTTCGATCACAAACTCGTTGACGGCAGACATGAAGTCAGATTCGGGGCTCTCTGCTAGAGAGTCCAGGTCAAGGGAGCCCTGCTGCAGGACTGGGTCCATGTTCGGGTGGCCGATGGTTTCAAAGTCAAATGTTTGCGCGTCTATGCTGTCTGGGGATAAGTCCTCTAGAGGAGCTGGGACGGGAACATGTAGGGGCTGGCAGCTGGGTCCCTGAAGGTTAAGAGAGGAAGGGGTTTTGGAGGACCTCGATGTTGGGGTCACAGGTATGCTTCCACACTGTGGGGAAAACAAGTTGGATCTCTGACTGAAGGATATCTGCAAAGACAGAACAGATGAAGGGAGAGAAGGGAAATACTTAATACAAAAATAAATGAGAAAATCATACTATGTAGCTAAATCTACATTTCTACTTACTAAATAACACAAATAAACGTTGCTGTCATTACCCTTTGTTCACTTAGCAGGTCAGTAATAGTTTGAGACATCTCATCCACACTCTGTGCAGCTTGGACCAGCTGGTGAAGTGTCTCTACGTGGCGATTTAAGGGCTCGAAGTCACACATTGTGGGAACCCTGCAGAAAAAAAATATATATCAGGAATAACATTAAGGACAGAATGTTTAAAACTACGTTGAGATCTTCTTTTAGTACTGGTAGTCTAAGGCAGAGGTCTGCAAGTTAGTGCTACAGGCTGGGCTAGGGCTGCAATTAACAGTTATTTTCATTGTCGATTAATCTGTTGATTATTTTCTCGATTAATTGTTTTGTCCACAACTCAAAGACATTCAGTTTACTGTCATAGAGGAGTAAAGAAACCAGAAAATATTCACTTTTAAGAAGCTGGAATCAGAGAATTTAGACTTTTTTTTCTTCTTAAAAAATTACTCAAACCGATTAATCGATTATCAAAATAGTTTAATTTAATAGTTGACACCTAATCAATTAATCGCTGCAGCTCTAAGCTGGGCCAATTTCCTCACCACAGGATCAGGCTCCAAATCAATCAATAATCATTTTATAAATAAATTACTTAATTTAGAGCTTTAACATCAACTTAAAAAAACAGCCCGTATATCTCCTGTATCTTATGTACAGTTTGCTGCACAGCTGTGCACCTCAGCCCTTCCTCACCATACATACGTAGGGCTATTGGATTACTTGTGAGACACTTGATAACACAAAAGTCTTACAAGTTGTTGTCTGTTCTGTTTATTGTAGCATATTTGATTATAAGTTACAAACTTATGTATGTTTTCGTCGGCCATATCTTATAGGTAGTGTTAAATAAACGGATAACCATTTCCATAACTGAGGACTTACATAAGGAAAGGCTGCACCTCTACAGGACAACAAGATTTCAAGTACTGCAGGTCATCAAGTGAGATGTCTGGAAGTTCGTCATCAAACCTTCTGGGCTTTCGAGTCTGTAAACAATAATAAGCAGAGCGAAAGAAGAGACCGCTTAAAATACAGTGGAAATAATAAACATTAATACCTGGTACTTGGTGAAAAATGCTCTTAAATTGTAACTTACACAAAATGATGTTGGAGGCCATGAATCGAGTCCTCTAAACAAACGATTTCTGAGGAAAGACTTCCCTGAAAAGGAAAGAAATAAAAGGGATGAAAACTCTGATCTTGGTTGGTATTTATGTGTTATTTCCAATTTTGTGCTCCACGGTGACGACTCAAATCAGCCGAGTCTTCAAAAGACACTTACTGAAGAGTTTCCCAAAGGACTCCCTTTTGAACTTCTCCGCCTCGTACAGTCGTTTCCCATCCTTCACCAGTGCATAAGCCCACTGAAAAAAGATTGATACAGAGTAAAGATTTTACTACAACAAAAGTAATAATCGTGTTTCAGAACTTGGTGGCATTCCTTAGCATGGATTTAAATGTTACTGAGGCAATTTCTATTTGTTTAAATGTCAAAAAAAGGACATTATTTAGTTCTATTCCTGTTCAAAACTGTACAATCAATATCTTTTTATCCAGATAATTCAAAAGAAAAAGGCCTGTCTTCTCGGGAGAAAAACTGTTTAAGACTCTGTTTTGGAGAAATAGAAAGGGAAAAGAAAGTGGCTTCCTGTTGCATCATCTGCAGTGAAAAAAACGAAATCAGCTCGATAAAAGAGGACGAATATGAGCAAAATCAATTCCATTATTGGCGTCCAACTATTCCTCACTCTTACTGTGCATTCATAGCAATACAAAGACACAGTTTATTAATTAGACGCAGGAGCTGTCGGCAAAGATTTATAGAGCTGATAAAGCTTTAGCCTTATGCTAATGTAATGTGAGGGGTCGCCAATACCGCAGCTCCCAAACCACACAGTGGTACACTCCTAGTCCTTCATGAGCCTGCTAAATAGGATGTCCCACATGAAGGGACAACAAAACCAGTTCCATTTCTGGAATAGGTACAGGACCGCAATGCCAGTTTATCTCGCCAGCTCAGGCACTTATTATCATATTTTGTTCCGTTTACCGCTTCAGGAATGTTAGATATTACAAGGTAAACAAACAAAAGACAAAAACAAAGCTTAAAATGAACTTCATTGTCAAACACCAGCATACAACATAATGGGCCTGTTCTCTCTTCATTATAGTGGCAAAGTCAGAGAACAACTGCCCAATTAGAGCGGAATATGCAAATTATGTTCTCGGCGCTAAACACGCCCAAAAGCTACAGACTCAGTGAAGCAAAAGAGCTCACCTCTTTGAAGCACTATGTCCGAAAACGTGATTACTGTCCAGTGACGGCGTTTAGCACTGACCTCTCTGTAGTGGCGCATAAACATTTTTCTCCTGACGACTTCCACCACTGCCAAGCAGTACATCTGGGGCACAGTGCTGAGGGCCTCCACCACCCTCACTCTCTCTATGAGCTCCGTCAGAAGTCTGAGTAGAGCCTGAAGCTTCTCCCCATCCTGGTCTGCGTGGAGCATCACGTAGCAGCACCATCTAATGCAAAAAGATGAAGTTGCAAAACATGATTCTCTTGACTTTGGCAACAAACAAATAGCGCTATGTGCAGAAAGCAGTGAGTTAACAAACAAGAAGAAGTTGGGAAGAAGTGGTTTTTACTTGAGTCGGACTTGAAGGTTGTTTGCGAGTTCTTGTTTGGCAGTGGTGCACTTCTTTTTGATGTCTAGCAGCTTCCTGTGGTTGTTGAGCATGATCATCAGCTGGTTGGTGTGACTCAGACACAAATCAGGCAGAACAGATGTGTCCTTCAGATTTTCGGCCCGCTTCTGATTGGCCAAAAATCCCTGCAAGAGATGACATTTAAGCACGATTCATGATAGACAAAGACAGAGAAAGTAACTTCATAGTGTTTATCTCTTACTGTACATACCTGAGCAAGTTCTTTCTGCTCATTCACCAACTTCTTACAGCTTGCAATCATTTGGTCGAGAGCGTACAACCTGTCCTCAAGCCCCTTGATGGCTTTCATGTTTTGATTATCTAGCTTGGCAATTGTGTCACGACAATCTGTCAGGAAGGGCTGAATAATCCGAGGGTCAAGCTGAAAGAAAAAGCAAAGACTTGTGATATTTTCCACCACAATTTGTAACCACATATTTAGAGCACTGTTTTGACATGCCTATTCATACATCTGTGACTCACCCTATTGATGGAGTCAAAGCATTTCCTCACGACCGATTCCACATCATTGGGTCGGTCTTGCACGTTGATCCAGTCTAATAGTGTGACATTGAAGCAGGACGGGTTGGCGAACTCTGGACCGTCGTCGTCGTCGTCGTCGTCGTCGTCTAATAGCGCAGCTCTCAGCTCACCGCTGTCAGTCATTTCATTTGTTTCCTGGTCTCCGGTTGGTTCACACGTGGGCGCCCCCGAAGCGGGGAAGGATGCCGATGACTTGGGGGGCCTCTGTGCATCGGTGGCGCAGCGCACAGAGTCGGTGGATTTTTCTTCTTCCGTCTCATCTGAGCTCTTTCCTGGGGTTGAGCTGGACTTGTCCATGCTCTCTCTGTAACTGTGTCTGGTCAAACATTCCAACAGAGGTATCCTCGCCATTACAGAAACTGATGTCCCTAACCTGCAACCAGAGCAAAATCTGCATAAATACAGCAAGTTCATCAGGGTTATTTCAGTTATTTAATTGAAACAAGATTGAGATTAGATAATTCTAAATAGTCAGCAAAGGCATTATACACATAGTAATTACTAATAAGCACACAGTACTTTGTATTTCAAGTTCAAAACTATTGGATAAGATTAGTGTGTTCTCTGTGCCAACACTTACTTTGAAAGTTTCACTTTAATTTCTTCCAGGTCATGTTGATAATTTGCATATGAAGTATCAAATTTCACGAGCAACTTCTGATAAGACAGAGTGCAGTCGTCCAGATTGGCCATAATGGCAGCCCAGCCTTGGTGTTGAAGGTGTTCATCATGAACCAATCGTTCACAGAAAGAGCAAAGTTTCTTGGCAACTTCAAACATTTCCTGCAGAGGCAAAAAAAACATAACTAAGTCAGAACAAATTGGGAGCATTCCTTAGTTAATGGATTGGATACAATGATTATATGTGTTCATCTCATAAAGGTGGTGCACATGACAGTCATTTCAAAAGCAATGAAAGGCAGCTTTAAAAAGAAAACTAAATAAAAAAAAGATAATTACCAGAGCAAGTTGTGTTCGCGAGGCAACAGTGTGAAAGACAGCTGGCATCAGTAGAGACTCCTCCACCTTAACCTGAATCTCACTCTCAATCGAGAAGGTGGTTTTGGGGATCGTTGGATCCCGGTCACACAAGATCATCTCTTTGTTGAACAGGAATATGGGGTTGGTTTCCTAAAGATCAACAGTAAAACATTAGTAATCACATATGCAACCTGAATACCATCAAGGCAAGTAAATCACACACTAATAAATTGTATAAACTTACAGTGCCAGCACTGTAGCTGCAGACCCGCCTCTCTGCAGCCATACATTCCCCTCCATTGACAACGAGGACTTGATGTTGAATTGCAACCTTGTATTTGGCTTGGATGGCATGTTTAAGCTCCAGTACACTGAAACAAAGGAAGAGTTTATTTAGATCACAACAGCCAAGGTGTGCTGACCACTATTTCTGACTAATATCGGTAAAATGTTTCTTACGTTTGGACAGCAAGATCAGTGTCAAATGTCAATGTGCTGCCATTATTGACCTGGAACACATACAACTTCATGTTGAATCTCCCAGAGTTCTTCGTGTTTGCCTATCTTGCTCATTTAGTCATGCAAGGCCACCCTGTGAAAAAAACACAAACATGAACATGAGATAGCGGATAATCACAGTTTTTACATTTAATTAAGCTTTCCTTACTGTAAGTAAGTAAGTAAGTA
The DNA here is from genome assembly GCF_043250625.1 of Sebastes fasciatus. Taxonomy (NCBI): domain Eukaryota; kingdom Metazoa; phylum Chordata; class Actinopteri; order Perciformes; family Sebastidae; genus Sebastes; species Sebastes fasciatus. The sequence goes on from NC_133805.1 coordinate 21,281,346, forward strand.
AAGCTTTATTTATATAGCACCTTTTAAAACACACCGTTACAAAGTGCTTCACACACAAGAAGAAACATCAAACAATGATGAAACCAAGGAAAAATTACAATATGAAACACAGAAACAATGAGAAACAGATCAAACAAACGCACATGTGGATGAGGCCTATAGAAAGGCTTGCCTATAGAGATGGGTTTTTAGAAGCCCCTTAAAACAGTCCAGAGATTCAGCAGCTCTAATAGATTGGGGGAGGTGATTCCAGAGAGTTGGGGCTAAAACAAAAGGCCCGATCACCTTTTGTTTTGCAGATTGAGCATGGGATGGATAAAAGGCCGAGATTAGAGGATTGAAGGAGGAATATGGAACAAGGAGATCAGCAATGTAACTGGGGGCGAGGTCATGCAATGCCTTATATGTAATTAGCAAGATCTTAAAGTTGAGTCTGAATTTTACAGGGAGCAAATGGAGGGATGCCAGAACAGGGGTGATGTGAGACCGACGGCTTGTTCTGGTTAATAACCTGGCCGCTGCATTTTGAACCACCTGTAGACGATTTAAAACAGATTGACTGAGGAAGGTGTAGAGGGAATTGCAATAGTCTAGACGGGAGAATATGAAAGTGTGAATTAAAGTTCAAGATCCGTGGAGGACAAGATGCATCGGATTTTTGCAATGTTTCCTAAATGGAGAAAGTTCAAGTAAATTAAATGAGCTCTAGTGAGAAGTGATGCTGCAATTTTACTCAAACCACTACGCCATAAAGCTACTAGATTAATACCTGTGTTATATGCATATAATTATGTGTAAGGATATTATTATATTTTTAGATGATTTATATCACAAGCTTTAACTAAACAACATGTCATCCCCCTTCGACCCTATCATGTTAGGCCTTTGCAATTACCTGTCTACTGACTCAGAGGTGAGTCACCATGTCCTTGGTAACTGGACACTGTTAAGTTTTTAATATGCAAGAAGTCACCTAATATGTTGGTCTGATGTAAGACAAACGCAAAACTTAAATTATACGGGCTAACATGCTAGATTTATATTTTTTTAAAGTTAAATGCTGTACCTTTTATGCTTAATTTATATGGGCTAACATACTAGATTTATGTTTTTTAAAGTTAAATGCTGTACCTTGGTAACTGGACACTGTTACGTTTTTAATATGTAAGAAGTCACCTAATATGTTGGTCTAATGTAAGACAAATTTAAACTTTCATAACATGCCTGAAGAAGTATTTAGTTCACATTTTGTTGATGTTTATCTGGAGAGCAGACGAGCCAGAAAGCTACACCTAGTTAGAAAACCTAGTTAGCTGTATTTAACTATGTTTATTGTTTACCTGCTAAGTTGCTCTCACAGACTGTGATGATGTCAGGTAGCTGGTGTTGCACGTCACCAGAGGCCTCGTATCATTCAGGAGCACAAATGCTTACTGTATTTAGGACTGAGATCACTAATCGTTGCTGTTAACATCGAGGCCTCCAGTTAGTTGTGGTTACAGAGCCAAAGAGTGAAGCACAAACAAGCCAGCTGCTCATTAACAACCCGCTGACTGAGCTAACTGGCTATCAGCTACCACAGCTGTCCGGCTAGCAGCGCAGGAGAGCTCACATCTAACGACGATGAATCTGACAAATGTAACAAGATCAGTCAAAACAACCAACATCAGCTGCTTATACTTATATTGTTATCACACATTGAGTTTGTTAAACACAGCATTTCGTTGTCCTTACCTCACTTTGCTCGCATCTCCCTGTTCTTGGTCTCCACCTCTTCTAGCTAACAAGCTAGCAACCGAGCTAGCTAGCTAACCTGTTTTAGCTTGGCATACATAGAGGTAGCTTAGCACTTAGCTAACGTTAAGCTAGACTAAAACTAGACTTACTGACAAACACCATGGCTGATTGCACTGATTAACCATAGTGCTAAGTGTAAAGTAAGTGTGTAATTTGGCAGCCGAGATGGTGAAACACACACGGACAAAGAGCCGCCAGTTGTTTGTTTCAGGTAGCGAGCTATCTATGCTAACAGCCTCTCAGCTCTCAGGCTGTTTTGTTGTTGTCATCTGCTGATGATGGGCGGTCCGTGAACGATCCGTTCAACAGAGCCCCATCTGAAAGATAGCATAACACAGTTGTTTTGCAAGCTAGGCTAACATACTACATTTATTTACCTTTTAGTCTTAATTTACTCTCACCAGCAGACTGAGGAACAGTTTTTTCCCCTGGCCATCAGACTTTTAATTAGATCATTCATACAACACCTTCTCACACAAAAATATATATGTTATACTGTATATACTGTATATGTTCTTAATATGCCTGTATTTATTCTTAATATGCCCTTGTACAAAGTATTTCTTCTTTATAATTGTAATGTAATTGTAATGTAAATGTAATATAACTTATTATTTTAATGGAGCTTCCCAGCAAAAAGTATTTCACACGTTTGTACCTGTACAGCCGGCCTGACAATAAACATCTTGAATCTTGAATCTTGAATCTTATATGGGCTAACATACTAGATTTATATTTTTTACCTTTTATGCTTAATTTATATGGGCTAACATACTAGATTTATATATTTTTTACCTTTTATGCTTAATTTATATGGGCTAACATACTAGATTTATATATTTTTTTTTACCTTTTATGCTTAATTTATATGGCCTAACATACTAGATTTATATTTTTTGAAAGTTAAATGCTGTCCTTTTCATACTTAATTTATATGGGCTAACTTACTACATTTATATGTTTTTATGCTTCATTTATATGGGCTAACATACTAGATATATATTTTTTAAGCTTAATTCATATGGGCTAACATACTAGATATATATTTTTTAAGCTTCATTTATATGGGCTAACATACTAGATTTATATTATTTGAAAGTTAAATGCTTTCCCTTTAATGCTTAATTTATATGGGCTTACATACTAGATTTATATTTTTTTTAAGCTTCATTTATATGGGCTAACATACTAGATTTATATTATTTGAAAGTTAAATGCTTTCCCTTTAATGCTTAATTTATATGGGCTAACATACTAGATTTATATGTTTTTATGCTTAATTTACATGGGCTAACATACTAGATTTATATTTTTTAAGCTTAATTTATATGGGCAAACATACTAGATTTATATTTTTTTAAGCTTAATTTACATGGGCTAACATACTAGATTTATATTTTTTAAGCTTAATTTATATGGGCTAACATACTAGATTTATACTGAGATATTATCTAATGATATATATAACCTGTATATTATTTATAAAGTTTTATTTTTTAATCATTTTCGTGTTGCATACATGAACTATAAACCTACTGGGATCAATTAAGTAAATTAACAAATACAAATATCCACCCCAGTGAATGGCTCAAAAGAATCGGCTCTTCCAACAGTTCGGATTTCTCATCAGTATATTCGTTCGTCACTGTACTCCTCCAGGTGAATTCTGGGAAAATAACAGGAAAAAACCTCTGTGGAGTGTTTTGCTGCAACATGAGAAGGGGTGTGGTTAATGTAAGGCTGCAGTGTGTGGAGGATCCTATTTTGCTGCAGAGAGGAGGTAGTTTGGGGGTTGTCGCTTGCTCTAGTGGCATTTTATTAAACTAAAACTTTTCATCATCTTTTATATTCTTTATTTGGCATAATTTTAATGGTTTAAGACTCTAAAGCAAGGAGAAAAGGGAATATGCTCTAAACAGTCAAAAATAAATAAATAAAAAAACACCCGTGGAAAGTTAATTTGCTCACCTGGAAAATCACAAAGGGACGTTAATGCAAGCCAAACAAACAATCAATACAGTTTTATCCCTGAGTAGCCTATTTGTGTTTTATTGTGCCTTTTATTATAGCATACCACAATCCACTGACTGCTGTCTTTCACCCTATTTTTTTTTTTTACATCCCAACCTGAAAGCTTTTTTAGAAAGACCAAATACCAATTTCTGCCAAGTAGATAATTACATAAATGCCCAAGTCTCCAAATGTCTCACATGAAAGCAGCATCATTAATGTTATTAGCCTTCTCCCCAATGTCTACTGCGCTGAATTTAATGTGTGCTTGCGGGTAATGAAGTCTTATCCCAAATGTAATCTCTGTACATTACGTTCATCATATATTAAAATGAACAAATCTATCCCACATGAGTTGGATGATTAAAAAGTATATTTATATCTCCCCTAAAACTGTCAGTGATGCACGGTGTGAATAATCTTTTATTGAGAGGATATGGTTTGTGTTTGACAAACTCTAGAAAACAAAACTCAAATTAAACTGCATGTTCATTTTGGTCACAATTCGGTTTATTTATTAATTTTCCATTAGGTGTACTGACCCTTTAATCATTGTAATGTTTTATAATACAAACTCCCCCCTAGAGGTCACTGTAGCACAATCATTTATTACAACAACACAACACATTAAATGGAAAGAAATTGGTATTTATTTTTTTCATTCTCTTCTTATAACCTCTCTCATCATCATATATCACTTTTAGCGTAATTCTTGATACAAAAAGTCTCAAATTTGCTTCCTACAGTGAACTTTTGTACAGTCCACGAAGCCTCTGTAAAGTTCACTGTTACCCTTACAACATGTAACCTTGAGCAGCAGTGCAACAGTGTAAACAGGAAACAGTTATTTCACCAGAGGATCAGGGTTCAAATCCCTGCCATTGGGCTGTTCTCTAACACTCATATTGAGAGGTGCAAATGAAGAAATTATTTCCACACGGAATTTTTGTTAACCCTCACAAACTAAGCTTCCACATTTGATGGAGTTAAAATACCAAAATGGTGCGTAGAATGCATTGTTATTACACCAAATAATGACATATTTCATATATTACATCATAAATGGGCTATGCATGAATAAATAGGCAATATTTTCCTTTTGGTTGCCAAAAAGTAATTCCAAAGAATGTTATCCTATAGAGATTTTTTTTCAACTTTATTTATAAGTTTTCTGTCACAAGAATACATAAATCTGAATGCTTGAATAGACATGACATGACTTTTACTTTTAGGGTTTTACTTTCTCCTCTGATCCACACATAGTGATCCTGTTTGTCAGTTAGGCCCAAGTGAGGTCTCACTCTCTTTTAGACCTCTTCAAACTGTTATAAAACTCCAATAACAGAAATCTATCGCCCAAAAGAAGTAATGCATAATTTTCTTAAACAAGCTTAAAATCGTGTTTGTAAGCAATTCTCATAAATAAGCAGAATTTATAACATATCAAGGTAATTAAACAATAGCAGGTATGTGTTTTTTTAGGTGTTAAAGAGGATGCAAGGTCTCCAGGTCCCTAAACAACAACACTGGGGTTACAATGACCTTATTGTTTTCTACCTGCATGTCCATTAATTAAACATGTCATGTGGCCAAAGATTGTTCAAACCTGCAGAACTTATCTTTATATTCTGGTCAAAGGTGACACCTTTAACAAAGCATTGCAGCAAGCATATTGTATTCGAAGAGATGTAGACATACAATCAGAAATAAAGAAGTGAATAAAAGTAATAAAACACTATATATAAAAAGACTGGTCAGTAAAGTGTAACAATAATATGACAGACACACAAAAAGCACACATATGAAGTCAATCTAAGTCACTATAATAGATGCAGCTGTATATACGTGTATAGACATACATCTAGACATTCATACATACAGTATGTACATACATAACATCTACACACAGCTCAGATCTTCTGCTTTTGTTATAGCGTCCAATAGTCCCCAAATTTCCTCCCAGCTCATTGTTAATGTTTTAGAATCCGTTGTGAACTGTGTTGAGTTTCAAAACATCTGTGTGAACTGGCAGAAAAGTCAGAGACTTGGGGGTGCTAATAAGCGCTAGGGGTGAGGGAAAAAATAGATGCAGCATAGTATTGTGATATTTTGCGTGACACCATTGTATCAAGTATCAACCTTTTATTATATAAACTATTAACCTCTTAACAATCTGACGGCCTGGCCACTATTCTGTCTTTCTGTGGTTGTAGTGGGCTCAGTCTTAAAGCTAGAGTGAAGATACTGTACGGTATCATAATGAAACTAGAAAACCTAAGGAATCAGTTGGTATCAACCATGTCATGTTAGCGTGTCAGGAAGAACGCTAAAAAACACTCCAAAGTTACGCTAAATTTTGGCAAGGAAAAACTGGCATGGCAATTTTCAAAGGGGTCCCGTGACCTCTGACCTCAAGATATGTGAATGAAATCTCTGGGATGAACAGAGTGAAACTGTATCTTATTAGATAAAACAGATGTTGACAAACTGCATAATTTGCAGTTGGAAAAAAAGGTTATATATTGCAATATATCTCAATATATCTTATCACAATACCCAGCATATCACAAAATGTTTACAATCTCAATAAGATCATATGGTGACTTAAGTATTGTGATAATATCCTATCGTGGGGCCTCTGGTGATTCCCACTCCTAATAGGCACTATGACAAAACGCGTGCATCTTATAAACAAAAATGTGACATTGTTGAGTCAATTCTAACACATCAGTATTGATTAGTCACTTGATTACTGCTGTAATCAAACGCTGGTAATAGCCTGTATATCTTGGAAGTGGAAAAAAAAATCCTGTAGACAAACACAGATGCAATCTGTAACGACTTCTGAAATGTCTTTCTTGCTGAAAATAAACACCATTAAAGTGTACGCTAAGAGGGTGACCTTGTTTCATTGGCGTTTTGTTCAGAGTGTTTGAGAAGGTTTAATAACTTGAACTTGAGAAATAGCAAAAGAGTGAGGAGCTCAGTCAAAACCGCCAGCGAGGTCACAGGCCTGACCCAGGCGCTGCTATCTGAAGTCTCTGAGGAGGCCCGAGTGGCTCTCTGTGCTGCACTGGTTACATCCTTAGATGGTAGTTTAAGCTGGTGTGTCTGGATGGCATGCTGGAGTGCCTCAACATAAAAGAGAATCAATAGGGACTCATCTCCTCCTTCTGCACTTAGTTCAGTTTGCTCATGAAATAATGTTGTCTCCTCAGTAAGTCATGGTTTGCCTTGAGAATTGAATGCATTTTCTTTGCTCTCATAAATGAATGTTTGACAGTCTTTTATTACTTATATTAGACTCTCTCTAAAGCCTGTGTGATAGACCTATAGGAAGTAAGAGACACAGTGCATATTCAGGGTGTAATTACCACATTTAACAGAAGAAGATACAGAATTGTAAAAAAAACAATGAGGTAAATGGGGTGACATCTTAATTAGGTTCAGATTGTTTTTCAATATAATTTTTTATATTACTTTGCTCTGTATTTTGTAAAACAGAACAGAACACATTTTGAATCATATACATTAAGTTATTGAGCTTCAATATGAACACATTGAGAGTTGCTCCTGACCATTTACTCGCCTGTATAGGTCAAAGTCAACGCCCACGCTCTTCTTTTCAGTTTGTTAATCCTTTATTTAAACTGGTACTCTTGTAGACCTTTGGACAAAGAGATAACACATACAGCGTAAAAGCATAGACAAACAAAATTAATTAAAACACACAATTATACACACAATAGACTGATTATTTACACATTAAAGAAGACAATTACAAGCGTCAGTCAGAGAGAATGGGTTTTTTCATTTTTAAAATCTTACAAATGGAAGGAGAGATTTTATTTTGAAATGCAGACAGGAAACTCCACTCTTAAGGAATGATAAGAAAGTCAGTGTGGTGTATGAAACAGGGAGTCATTGTTTGTCTTGTGACTACTGTGAGTGACACAATAGGTCAAATGAAGGTCAGGGAGGCACAACTCCATCTGTTCACTTAGAGTAAATGTGAATGGGCCCCCACACTGAAAGTTAACTGCATATCTATAGTACTTACTTGCTTGCGCCTATTGCTCCCTTTCATGAAGCATAGGCTGTTGACCACAGTTCACCAGAGTCTCCTGTCCTGGGGTTTCCTTTCCAGCTGTTTCCATGTCAGCCCGCTCTGCTTTATGTCGGTCTCGAGGTCCCTTCGCCTCTCTTTCTTGCGCCTTGGGGTTCCATCTACAGGTTCTCAAACTTTTTTGAGCCAGGGACCCCTTACAGGGAAGAACATTTTCCAAAGACCCTCTCATAATCGTAACACAGATTAAGCATATGCTTTCTACCGTTTGTACTCGTATGCCTATTGGAACTATTTGTATTCTTAAACTTTCAACCTAAATACCTCAGACCTGTTTCATAGAAACACATTTCAATTTGAATCATGTTACCACATATATATGTTACTATAACAGAAGGTCATTTTAATCAAATTGCATTTGGAATGAACTTGACAGCATTCATACTTTTCAAGTAATTGATCTTAAAAGCTTTCGGAAAATCAACAGTAGCAAGACTGGCATAGTCCCAATGAACCAGTATAAACCAGTTTAAAGCTGACTTTCAGTAAGTGCTTCAACTTAGAAATAATTAACTTATTGCTGTGTCACAATGATATCAGAGTTTATATTGGCCCAAAGCTAACGTGAGTGGGAGTAATGGGCACAATTGTATTGGTGCAAATGGTCCTCATCTGTATATATGCACATTTTAATGATACAACACAACTTTATAATTTATAACAAATTATTTTGCTGACCCTGTGACAGATTGCCACGGACCCCTTGGGGTCCCCAGACCCCACTTTGACAATCACTGATCGAAAGGCCTGCCTGGTGATGCTGGCATTGTGTTTCCCCGAGTGTTAGGCCGATCCATCCCCATATTCTTCTCTTGATCTCCTCTTCCTCAGGTTGTTGGCCCGTTCTCTGCCAGAGATCATTGTTGTCGATGGTATCTGGCCAGTGGATGCTCAAGATCCAGCTGTTGATGAATGTTTGTAATTTTGTCATTGTGGTCTGGGTTGTTCTCCACGTCTCTGATCTGTAGAGTAGTATCATCTTAATGTCAGAGCTGAAGAGTCTGAGCTTTTTTCCACTGGCTGATTTCTTTGGAGCTCCAAATGTTCTTCAGCTGGATGAATGGAGCCCTTGCCTTGCCGATTCACTGCCGATCGACTCAATGACACTAAGTGAAGGCTTCAGCTTCCTCAAGTGCTATTCTCTCCAGTGTCACTGGGTCCTCATGGGTTGTGTTGACCTTGAGGACTTTAGTTTTCCCTTTTTAAGGATATTGAGGCCTACTTGTCCTCTCCTGCATCTGCTGTCGACTGTGACATAGCAAAGCAACGTCTCCGTATAGTGCTTTATGTATATTTTAGGCTCAGCTGGCATTATATCACTGCCTTTTTTTTTGCACAAATTCCTGAATTATTAGTGAAGAAGAGGATCAAGCAGAATTTGGAAGTATGAGAAGTCCTCCCTGTGTTCCTCACGTGGCGTTATCTCTTCCTTTGATTCCATTGCTCCTATGTGCATTTTATGCAACTATGGTTTATTATCCGATCAATAGCAATGCAACTTCACTTCATTAAGTATGTATGGTACATGTTGCCAGAAGATGTTTCTCTGGGGTCGTCCGTGGTTGATGGATGCATTTACGACAATGAGACTGGCTCCATCTGGTTTTCAGTAAATGTGATCAGGGTCTGTTTAAGACTCACATGAGGGTTTTGCCCATAAGGACTTATTAAGATGGAAAAATTTCAGCTAGAAGATTCGTATTTCGTCCTCTGCAAGCTAAAATGAGAATCAATAATTCAGACAGGTTTCATAAATGTTGGCTCTCCCACATTTTTTTTCTCACTGGGTGTCAGTGAAACTTGACTGTTCTGGTATTCATGGTGCTTTCAGTGTCCTGGGGCAGCTCTCAGGCTCTCGCAGATCATTCGGAGCAAGATACCAAATGAGTCAATTGGGAGATCTAATGCTCAAATAGCATGAGGTCATTTTGCAGTTCTGTGAAACAGACTTGATCCTAAATTTAACTAATTTCAGATAATGACATTTATTCAAATAAAAAAAAGATGAGATGAAGTGTTAAAGAGGACCTGTTATGCTTTTGTGCTTTACTCCTTTCCTTTAGTGTGTTATGTAGTTTTTTTTGTTGTAAATCATGTAAAAGGTCTGCAAAGTTATAAAGTCCAGGCCAAAGGGAGATCCTCTCCCCCACAGAAACACTGCTCTTGAACTGCCTGAAACGCCTTGCTTGAAGTCCCGCCTTTTCTTCCGTAACATGGTGATGTCACCAAGTAACACATTTGCATAACACCTGCCTAGCGGCTGGCTTGGCACGCCTTCAAACAAAGTAAGTTAGAGCGGAGCTGGAGCAGAGTCCGAAGTGTTTTGTTCGGTTGACCAATCACAACAGTGGGCCAGCTGACCAATCAGAGCAGAGCCCAAACAGAGCGATTCGGACAGACTGTGAAAAGGAGTGCTGCAGCACAGCTGGTATGAGAAAAGTCAAGACTTTTTTGAACATTAAAGCATGTAAACATGTCGTAGTAGAAACGCAAAATACAAGTATGCACCTGAAAATGAGCATAATATGTCCTCTTTCATCATAATTAAACACAAAGTCTGTACATTTGCGCTTTCACTCATAATTGACACATTAAATACAATGTCTTCGAACCTAATAGATAACTAAATTCTCTTTCAATAAATGTTGCATATCCTTCATTTTCTGATATATATATAATGCAATGAGAAATGACACTGTTACTGTTAAGCCAGTTGCCAAAAAGCAGAGCCCTGCAGGCAACTCTTGTGTCATATCCCCTTATTACATAACAGCAGTGCCAAGATTAGCATGTGCCAATACATACTAAATGAGCCAGAGAATTAACTGCATAATTCATCTAATTTGCAACGAGCATGAAACTCCGAGTAAGGCCTATATACAAGCTGCCGATAATCAGAAACGTGAAGTTATTGCAAGTTATTTTCAGATCCACCAAATTCAGCTTGTGGCTTCCTGCTGCTTTTTATGCAAATAGGTGATACATGGAACATTGCTGTGAAATGAACTAGAGAGTGACAAAATCTTTTATAACCAGATTAAACAATCACCGCCGCTTGTAAATGTTGTTTACACCAAAATGGAGTGCAGCAGGATGAGCATGGCAATGTGTTTGGAGTGAGGAAGTTCCAAATTTGGTCAACAGATGGTGGCAGAAGGCTGAAGATAACACGCACAGCATGAGGTGTGCAGTGTGTTGCAGAAATTGTTCATTGTTACATAAAGAGGAGAATATATGCTTTCTGCTGGCTTCAGATTCTGACAATGTAAACAGAGAAGGCTGATCAACAGCTACATAACGGTGTCTTAGATCTCCCTCATCACACGCAGAAGCATCAAATAAAGACACAGCAATAAAGGCGCAACAGGGGTCATTAATTCATGAAAATCATAAATAATGACCATAATCCTCAAAACAGCAGGTTGTTCTTGCTGCTGAATTTATAATTGCTCCGACACGATGCTGCTGTACCGGAGAATAAAAAGTTATGTGTCACATTGCAGCTGTTCAGAGATGTGCATTATCATCTCTGCTGTCACAACAGGTTTGGTTACATAATGAATTAAAAACAGAATTCCAGAAGTGTTGAATTAAAGCTGCAGTGGGTAGAAATGGAGCAAATATGATTAAAAAAGTTATTTTTATAAAACGGTCACTATATCCTGACAGTAGTGCATGAGACAGGTAATCTGAAAAAAACATGTGCCTCTGTGTCCTCCGGTGCTCCTAATGGCATCTGCAAGATTTCACAGACTGGAGGAAAACAACCAGTCTCTAAGCAGCTGTCACTCACTCGCGAACTCCGATCAAGCGGTCAAACTAGGCAGCGCTGATCAAATATGGATCAATATTCTGTTACTGTAATGCCTATTTCTCACCTCAAATGTTTTCAGAAACATCTTGTAGTGCACTGTTTAGCTGTAAAATGAGAAAGTTTACCAAGTTACCAAGCGCCGCCCACAATCCGTAGCGCGGCCAATAGGAACGCTCAATAGGAACTCTCTCTCTCTGAAATGACCTGTGATTGGCCAAAATCTCAGGTCACAGGCTAGATTTTTTAAAGCCTGAAAACAGAGCCATGAGGAGGTGCATAAGTCTAGTTTTCTCTCAGAGCATTTGAATTACAATATGCTGAAAGGTTTTTATGGATTTTTTTGCCCAATGATGCCAAAAACTTTCTGCGTACTGAAGCTTGAAGTGAACGTCATGGCAAATTGCATTAGAAACTATTAGCACTTTGTTCCGCCTTTTGAAAATACTGAACAAAAAACGCTAATATGTGATCTACATGTATGCCCCTTGGAAATCACACTGTGGTAAAAACTAATATCAACCTCTAGATTGAAGCTTTGTTTCAAGCTGTAATACTGGGAAGAAGAAAAATAAAGAACGGTTATTGCACTCTGTATTATTAATGTGTGAGAGAAGAGCATCAGAGCCTCAGGCTGCCTGATATTATATTTGAATTACTTTTTTTTATATAAAACTTTTTTCATCTTTGCACTTTTTCTTTTTTCTGCACCAAAACGTTGAGACACTTTACCCTGAGAGTATGCCATATTTACAGACACACAAATGACATGTATGCTTTTTTGTCTCTTTAGCTATGTTTAATCAGTCATTATCTGCAACAACACACTGCTGCATCCAGCAGGATAGCTTTGACTGATTGGGACAGTCATCTGGCCTTGAACAGCTGTTATTGTAATGCACGTTCAAACCAGCAGGTGGCTCTGTATCTTCCTTTTTTTCATTGAAGGAATATCCAATATGATCCATATCACACCACTTCTGATGAGATTCCTTAATGTAAGACCTTTTTTAACATGCAGTGATATTTGATAGAATCTTGCGTATTATTGGTCTGATGTGACATCCAGGAGGTTTGTGGATGAATGTGGATGCCTTTTTATGGTACATTTTTCCCTTATCATGACTATTATTTATTTGTTAATTGCATAATACACATGTGTGTGTGTGTGTGTGTGTGTGTGTGTGTGTGTGTGTGTGTGTCAAAGAGATGGGACCACAGAACATCCAGCAAAAGATAAACAGCATTTGGCCATTGTTGTGTGCCAGCTGTGGTTTTTGAATCTCACATCTGGCCTAAGATACAAAGTTGTACATAAACATGGAGTATTTTAGAGTTATAAGAGGCTTTGTCATTATTGATTACTGGTGCAAATAAATCCATTAAAAGACAATATTGTGAGTGCATGCACAAGTGTGAATGTATAGCTTACATGGGATATAATAGTTTTTTGTTTTATAGTAACATCTATTAGGCTAATAATCCTAATGTAATCGCAGTATGAAAGAGATGGGACCACAGAACATCCAGCAAAAATAAACAGCATTTGGCCATTGTTGTTGTGCCAGCTGTGGTTTTTCAATCTCACATCTGGTCTAAGATATAAAGTTGTACATAAACATGGAGTATTTTAAAGTTATAAGAGGATTTGTCATTATTGATACTGGTGCAAAATAAATCCATTTTAAGACAATATTGTGCACGTGTGAAAGTATGAATGTATAGGCCTACATGGGATTATAATAGCTTTTTGGCCATTGTTGTGCCAGCTGTGGTTTTTGAATCTCACATCTGGTCTAAGGCCTACATGGGATTATAATAGTTTTTTGTTTTATAGTAACATCTATTAGGCTAATAGTCCTAATGTAATCGCAGTATCAAAGAGATGGGACCACAGAACATCCAGCAAAAATAAACAGCATTTGGCCATTGTTGTGTGCCAGCTGTGGGTTTTGAATCTCACATCTGGTCTAAGAGTATTTTAAGAGTTATAAGAGGATTTGTCATTATTGATTACTGGTGCAAATAAATCCATTAAAAGACAATATTGTGAGTGCATGCACAAGTGTGAATGTATAGCTTACATGGGATATAATAGTTTTTTGTTTTATAGTAACATCTATTAGGCTAATAATCCTAATGTAATCGCAGTATGAAAGAGATGGGACCACAGAACATCCAGCAAAAGATAAACAGCATTTGGCCATTGTTGTTGTGCCAGCTGTGGTTTTTCAATCTCACATCTGGTCTAAAATATAAAGTTGTACATAAACATGGAGTATTTTAAAGTTATAAGAGGATTTGTCATTATTGATACTGGTGCAAAATAAATCCATTAAAAGACAATATTGTGCAAGTGTGAAAGTATGAATGTATAGGCCTATACATGGGATTATAATAGCTTTTTGGTCATTGTTTTGCCAGCTGTGGTTTTTGAATCCCACATCTGGTCTAAGATATATAAGTTGTACATAAACATGGAGTATTTTAAGAGTTATAAGAGGGATAAACATTTGTCATTATTATTATACTGGTGCAAATAAATCCATTAAAAAGACAATATTGTGTGTGCATGCACGTGTGAAAGTGTGAATGTATGGGATTACATACATGGGATTATAATAGCTTTTTGGCCATTGTTGTGCCAGCTGTGGTTTTTGAATCTCACATCTGGTCTAAGGCCTACATGGGATTATAATAGTTTTTTGTTTTATAGTAACATCTAATAGGCTAATAGTCCTAATGTAATCGCAGTATCAAAGAGATGGGACCACAGAACATCCAGCAAAAATAAACAGCATTTGGCCATTGTTGTTGTGCCAGCTGTGGTTTTTCAATCTCACATCTGGTCTAAGATATAAAGTTGTACATAAACATGGAGTATTTTAAAGTTATAAGAGGATTTGTCATTATTGATACTGGTGCAAAATAAATCCATTTTAAGACAATATTGTGCACGTGTGAAAGTATGAATGTATAGGCCTACATGGGATTATAATAGCTTTTTGGCCATTGTTGTGCCAGCTGTGGTTTTTGAATCTCACATCTGGTCTAAGGCCTACATGGGATTATAATAGTTTTTTGTTTTATAGTAACATCTATTAGGCTAATAGTCCTAATGTAATCGCAGTATCAAAGAGATGGGACCACAGAACATCCAGCAAAAATAAACAGCATTTGGCCATTGTTGTGTGCCAGCTGTGGGTTTTGAATCTCACATCTGGTCTAAGAGTATTTTAAGAGTTATAAGAGGATTTGTCATTATTGATACTGGTGCAAAAAAAAGACAATATTGTGCATGCATGCATGTGTGAAAGTGTGAATGTATAAGCCTATACATGGGATATAATATCTTTTTGTTGTTATAACATCTATTAGGCTAATAATCCTAATGTAATTGCAGTATCTGCTTGCTTGTGTGTATCTTGCAGCAGCCAGTTTTTTGTTTTTTTTGCAGTTGCATAACTGTCAGGTAGGTTATTATAATGATGTGCACGTTGCGATTTTTCTTTTTTCCCCCTCTCCACCAAATCCAATCACACACCCTCCCCCATCTCAAGTACAATTACGTGTTGGGTGACGTTTCAGCATGCGGAGGAGGAGGAAGAGGAGGAGGAGGGCGCTGGGCAGGGACCACTTGGACCCAGAGAGAGAGAGAGAGAGAGAGAGTGAGAGAGGGAGGACTAAAACGCTATTTCATTTCCAGCAGCAGCAGCAGCAGCAGCAGAAAAAACAAGGCGGTGAAGTGAAGGCAGTGGACCAGCAGGGCGCCGTGCTGAAGCCTCTCCAGCACCCATTGTCTCCTTCAAACACAGAGAGAGAGAGAGAGCAGCAGCTGAGGAAAAAAAAACGGGTTTGACCAACAACAGAGGAGTGTCCTAGTGGTATAGTAGGCATTGCGGGTTTTGAGAGAGAGAGAAAAGAGAGAGAGAAGGGGCCCTGGACAGATCTGATGGCCAAATAACGGAAAATGAATCAAGTTTTAATAATATGAGCTACGTTTTGTTGCATTTGGCGACTAACTATTGATGCGCCGTCGTTTCTCTCCTAACAACCATCACCATAGTTACGCGCGGACTTTCTTTTGTTCGCATCGCTTCAATCTCTTCTAGTCTGCACATTTTGCGAGTTGAGTCCAAAAAAAAAAAATGAATTTCCAGTCGAGCGGGCCAGTGTCCGGTCTCTCGCAGCAGTCTCAGCCGGCCATGCCCACTCCAGGCACGGTCCCGGCTCCGGTTCCGGTCCCGGTGCCCCAGTCCATCCCGTCCCAGTTCGGATCCGGATCGTCTGCGAGCTCAGGAGCCGGTCAGTTCGGTTCGGGGACCGTCTCGGGCCAGGCTAGCCAATCGGGCTCGGCGGGCTCTCAGCAGTTTGTTTTGTCCAACTCAGCCGCCATCCGGGCAGAGATCCACCGGTTCGAGTCCGTCCACCCGAACATCTACGCCATCTACGACCTGATCGAGCGCATCGATGACCTGGCGCTGCAGAACCAGATCCGAGAGCATGTGATCTCCATTGAAGGTGAGTAAGGGAGGGTTTCCTCTGTGGTTTTCATTCATTGAGGGTTTGGGGAGGTATGGGGGTCTCCTTTACCCTTCCCTTTTATGTCCACATTGTCACACACAGTGTCAACAATCACACTTTGAGGTTTGGAGGTTGGGTTAGGGTATGCAATTCTATAATTAGGGGTACATGTCATGTCCATGGGCTGTATTTATACATTTTTACTAAATATTCACTTCAAGCAATGGTCAGTTTTACATCAGGGCACATTTCTCTTTCATTTAAAGGTCCCATATCCAGTGAAGAACTGGCAGCAGGGTTGCCTTTATGTTACTGTAAAATTAATATTATTATACTGTCGCTGAAATTTAAAGCTTTGTACTGTTAATGAAAAATACAGTTTTTTTTTATTAATTTCACAGTATTTTACAAATATATATATATATAAAGATACATTATATAGCTGTTTTTCCTCCTTTCTTTTACATTATCTTACTGATTTGTTTTAATGCACTATTTAAGTTGTATTTTTTACATACATTTTAATAAACATTATTTTTTGCCTAGATGAATAGACTTACCAGGTTACAGACATAGGGATAGTCACACTAAATACAATTAAAGGCACTTGTTAGGAAAAAGGCTATAATAGACTTGTTGACACTTTTCCCAAAATGTCTGTCTCTAGCTGGCTACAAGCACAGAATGCAAACCATAACAACATGTGAGTGAAGAACAATAAAGCTATTCACTGATTTTACAATCATGTACAATGTACAAGCCTCACATGTGCAGATCAGGTCCCAGAATTAAAAAAAATACTGCATGAAACTGTTACTGATGATACTTTAGACAGTTGATCAGCAGTAAAGTGCTGTTTTTTAAGAATGCATTGTAGTTCAGCAATAACAGGTTAATACTGTTGAAATCCTGCTGTAAATTAACAGCAATTGTTTACAGTGTGTCCATTGGCTTTATTTATCAATTTGACTAAATATGCACTTCAAGCAATGGTCAATTTTATATCAGGGCACATTTATCTTTCATTTAAAGGTCCCATATTGTGCTCATTTTCAGGATCATACTTGTATTTTGTGTTTCTACTAGAACATGTTTACATGCTGTAATGTTAAAAAAACAACTTAATTTTTCTCATATCGTCTGTCTGAATATACCTGTATTTACCCCTCTGTCTGAAACGCTCCGTTTTAGTGAATTTCAACGGAATTTCAACAGAATTGCAGCCTTGGGTCCATGTTTACTTCCTGTCAGCTGATGTCATTCACATACACTGCAACAGGAAATAAACTGGAACATATTTATAATGTTTATGTTTAAAACTGTGTGATGGTCTAAATTTTGTATATTTGTGACATCACAAATGGACAGAAATCCTAACGGCTTGTTTCAAATGCACAATTTCTGAATACGGGTTGTGTGTATTTCCCTGTGGATTGAATGTTTCGATACTTTCACAGTATTTATATAGGACTTACGCCTGCTTTATAATAAAAAATCATGAAAATCTCACTTTTTTATAATATGGGACCTTTAATACAAAAAAGTCAATAGGTCCCATCATTTTATTTTGCAGAAAATGCATATTCTATAATGGAATTTGCTGTTTTTGTGCTGTTCCGATTAGCTAAATGTCAGGTTTTTGCTCTTCAGATTAACATTAAAATACATGTCTTTGTATATAATTTTCATAATTATTTGTTCAAATTAATCATTAAAATATGAGAAAGGTGTTTTAAAAACTATTTGGCTCATTCATGTACATTAAATCATCAGGTACACATTGTCATGGGCGCATATAGCACACACAGTGTCAACAATCACACTTTGAGGTTTGGAGGTTTGGGGGCGTAGCCATATGTCCCATATAGTCCTGCTGCTCCAGGAGTGAATTGCCTCAATATACTCTGCAGTGTTAACAACAACATGTTTCAAGAGGCACATTGTAATGAGCCTCTCAACAAATCTGCTGTTTAATTTAATTTCCTAAAGGGATAACACTGCTGTCTCATGCACTATACAGTCTGACCTTATTTTCATTTTGAACCAGTTGGAGCAGAGGCAGCCAGTGTTAAGTCACATGTTGCATGAAACTAATGATTGCCCCTGAACAATGCAGAGGCACATAAGGCTGCAGAGAGGAGAAATGATAGGGATTGGCATGATGGACATCATTGGGTGTGTTATAAAAGCCACTCAGCAGGGTATATTCTTCACACACACACTGGAAGTCCAGATGTTATTACCTGACCAGAGGAGGGATGACTGTAAACCAGCTACAGCAGCTTGTCAAATTCCAAGTGATGCTCTGTCAGATGTGAAAGTCTTTAAATTACGGTGGAGGTTTCTTGTGTGGTTCTTTCCGCTACTCACCCACCCGTGTATCCAATCAATGGCTGTGTGTGACACAGCAGTCAGCGTGCTGTCCATCAAAGTCAGCAGGCAGGGGTCTGGAGGAGGATTACAGCAGCTGGCTGAATGTACACCACCGGTTCCAATACTGTCTTTGGTAGCATTCAGATTTAGATTAGTGCTGACTGATAAATCGTATTCTCATCGTCTTCGCGATATGAACATGAGCAATAACACATCGCAAAAGACTGCTTTGAATGCTATTGTTAAGAAAAATAATTTTATTTAGGGATGGTTACCAAAACCTGGTATAAACGGGCCCCAGAGCTAAAGACCGTAACGTTAGTATCACGCTGTTTCTAGTGAGATGTTATAGAGTTCATATAGTGACTTTCCTGTTGTAAACATTACTGTTGCTGCTCTAGAAACCACATTTAGCCTAGTGATATTTAAATTGTTCAATTCTAAACAATCAGGCTGACAAATGTAGCTAGTATGCATACTTCAATATTTGTTATTTATCGCAAGTCATATCGTCATCGCAATATTGAACAATATCTCACATCGCAGATTTTCCTCATATCGTGCAGTTCAAAGGAATTTGGTCAAAGGAAAGGACTCAAGTTGCAGTTTATCTTGAACGCAGCAATCATTAGAATACACCTACATGAGCGTTTTTTGAGGAAATATACAGAGTATCAGTGAAACCAGCTTTTTTGGCAGAAATTATGAGTAAAAGAGTGAGAGGTAAATGCAAGGTCATATTTTAGTTCTGTACTGGGCAGTACGATTTGAGCATTTTGTCATTTCAACAAAAAATATCGCATTTTGTATGCATTCAACAGTTCCAGCTCCCATGAGGTGTTGACAGCATGCCAATGGCAAAGATTCATGGGAAATGTTGCTGAATGGTAAAAAATAAATGTTTAATGGAGCTTTAAGGAAGATATTGACACGTTGGTTTTAGATTGGTGATATACCTATAACCGACCTCAGGATTGTCAGAGGTGATCTTGACAATATTCACTACTGAATTCACTGAACATGATTCAGGATATTCTGGTATGTTATATGTCAATGACACAGCAGGCAGGGACAGATTTTGTACTTTTTGTTTTGCTTTTGCTGATTGTTTACATGATATTTTTGAGTTTTTGACATTTACCTTGATCTAAATGTGTCATCCGGTTTAGGTTTCGGACAGATCACAGTGGAAATGAAAGTCATCCTCGTTTAAAAATAGTCAACTGGTGGCCCTGTGGTGTCTCAGTTCAACCTGATTCTCCGTATTTCTGTTGCCTTCAGGATTGTTGCATAATTTTCTCAATGAAGGCATGTCTTTATACTGTGTCTGGATAGGACGACACTGGAGCCTTTTATGAGTTCTCTGTTAGATGTACCTCTTGAAAACCGAAAGGTTATTGCTTCTTGCATTATTCACAAATCTGTTTGGATACAAATACAAATGTTTTCTCCAGACCTAGGTGTCGTACACATTTAAAAAAGCATTCTAGGAGTAAGTTTGTGGTGTTGAACTTCACTTTTATGGAATTAATTCTCCTTCAAGCTGTTGTGTCGACTTCAGTTACAGAATTTTCTTTTCCCAAAATGCCCTTTCATAACCCCCAGAAGAGAGAGTGTGTTAGAATTTAGCGAGTTAGCCAACAAGTTCATGAATATTGGGTCATGTCTGAAGGCTACTGTACTTTTTTATTGCTCTCAAAACATGACACGGACTGCATTAATGTCTACTGCAACTTCCTGACAGTTTCTGTGTCATTGTTGAACATTAGCATAAAGATTAGAAACAAACCCTTGCTTTGTGATTCTGCATGCTAAACCTGATGCGTATTGTTGATGTTTGAGATTAGGATGTCACATCATCTGTATTTGGCTGGGTATCCTTGGGAATAAAAACAAAAGTGATAGTTGTGGCATTGTGTTCACACCTGCAGGCTTATACAAAATGTTATTCTGGGAAATGTTTAACCCCCAAAGCTAAAAATCCACTGCTGAACAACAAAACAGGCGCAGAAATGCAAAGTATCCTCCCCGTAACCGTTTATTCATGAGTCTGTTGAGCACATTGTTAACCTGATTGGGGTAAACTTTGACGTTATGTGTTTGAAGAATGGCGTTGAATTGATATTTGGAAGCATACACCATATGTCAGAAGGCAT
Organism: Sebastes fasciatus; assembly: GCF_043250625.1. NCBI lineage: Eukaryota > Metazoa > Chordata > Actinopteri > Perciformes > Sebastidae > Sebastes > Sebastes fasciatus. Next base: position 21,302,143 of record NC_133805.1, read on the forward strand.
AACAGATTTTGGTGTCTCTCGCATTAGCTTTGATGTGCGTTCTGGTGCTTTTTCGTGCCGTTAAATGAGATGCAGTTGGCTTAATAACTGTAACTTGGAGAGGCTTTGAAGAGCTGCAACAGGAGACATTGGCCGACTTGTCTTCACCTGCACTGTGGAACTGCAGAGCTGTTCCTCTTCAATCTTGCATCATTGCAGAGTCTGTTGCTAAGGAACCAGTAGCTCATGCATTTAGCTGAAAATGCTGAAGAAAGAGTGAATATAAATTACAGCCCTTACAAAATGAATTCCCATTATTACTAAGGTTTCCTGTTGGTTTGTTGCTTAATAAGACCTTTATACGATGATGACACGCCATGCAGGTTTTTGTGTATGTTTGTTTTGCCTCACATTGTTCCTTTTGCAGTGATTGATAGTCAGGGTGCCAATTCATATTGCAATTCCAAATAAAAAAAAATGTTCTTATGTCTTTTTTAAAACAATGTTTGTGAATACAGGACTGAAGCTGATCTAAATTAGACAGGCGCGTAATTGATGAGAAGCTGTGAGAATTACCATAGTAGGAACTGTGCAAGCAAAATGGCAGTGCAGAAACATAGAGAAGTGCTAAGTGGTTGGCAAGTGGATTCACTGTTAAAGTCTTGGAAGATGATTCGCTAATAATCCAGGAGGCTTGGATAAGCGTGGCAGAGTAATCTGTTTCGGGGTCCCAGGCCTCCAATTTCCCACCAGGTGCAGTGCACACTGCACACACTATAGATGGCAGCTTCAATAGATTTTGCACAGAGGCCCAGAAACCAACCAGTGCTCCTATCCTAGAATACTACTTTGCCCCAAGTTTTCATGTCAGTTTGTGATAATTTGAGGAAATATTTCCAAAACAAATTTGCAAGCAATCAAATGACCAAAAACGCACTCGGTGTGAACCTGCATGGAACTTTTTTGGGGGCCCGGGGGCAGTTGTCCACTTTGCCAAGTTGGTAATCAGTCACAAAACGTCTATGATCTGTGACCCGAATGACTGGGAACATCCGTAATGTTAAAATGACTCTAAAATCCTCAGGATTAGATGGTGGGGTTGCTAGAGTGGCAAACCGGTGCTTTATCAATCAGGCTAAACTGAAAAGTGCAATTTCCTGGCCAACCATTTGGCCTAATCCATAAAGTGCTTTCAATGGCCGTGTCAGTAAATCTGTGTCTTTAGTCTGGCAATAAGTGTAGAACTGGGCCTCAACTCCATGTGAGCAACCAGCTCATAGAAAGGCTTCCTCCAAAATCGCATACTATGCACTACATATCCAATAGGTGTATCATTGTTCAACATACTTTTGTGTACATTTGTATGTTTCTTTCCGGACGCACTGAGCCGTAATTGACGTCGTCACTTCCTGAGAGCTGCCGGTTGGAGACGTGTAACCATGGTAACCCGTGCCAACCTCATGTAACCAAAACGGTAATTTGTGAGAATCAAAGTTTGAATTAATGTAAAGCAGGGGTGCACACACTTTTTCAGCATGCGAGCTACTTATAAAATGACCAAGTCAAAATGATCTACCTACTATAAAAATGCAAAACATATATTTATTTATAAATATATTGAGTATTCTTTATATGTACAATATATGTTGGTGTACCTTGCATAACTGCATGAACCCATATTGTACAATATAACTCTGTACATTTTTTGTCATTACCTTACTCTGATGACTTGCACTGAATGGAATCAGCCAGGGATGCATAGTCCGGACAGTAGCTGCTGATAGCCAGCCTCAAGCACACTTCCAAATGATCATCAGTCAAGGTGGAATGGTATTTGGACTTAATAATCTTCATGTGGGAAAAGGCTGACTTGCATAAATAAGTGGAGCCGAATAATGCAGTCAAGGAGGTAGCACATTTCCTCATGTTGAGGTACTTTTCCTCTGTGAGTAAGTTCCAGAACTGTCCATGAGCCCTGGACTTAAGCTGAATGTCAGCTTGTAGTGTCAAAATCTCATCCTCCACTCCAGATGAGTTCAGGTGAAACAGTGTTGCAATTTGTTGGCTGACGTCTATTTAAAAAAAAAAAAATTTTTTTTTATTTATTTATTTATTTTTTTTAAATGCCATGCGATCTACCCACACTACCTTCGCGATCGACCGGTAGATCGCGATCGACGTATTGGGCACCCCTGATGTAAAGTGTATATTACGCCTAGCAAAGTGAAATCGTATACTTACAGTTCAATTTGAAGCGTTATTGACGTTACAGAGCTGTTCGTCAACGTCTGTTATGAATGTTGTCGTCACTACCGCATTGCATTGTTGGATATGTATGCCGCCGTAGTGTCCAGCGTTGCATACTGTAATATTTCACCGGAAATAGTATGCAATTCGCGTACTATTGGTTTCATAATAAGGTTTCGGACATACTAAAATATTTCTCATACTGTTTTAGCGTACTAAATAGCATGTTAGTGTGGAATTCAGTAGTTTTTGAAACTTGACGGACACATAACGGACAATAAAGAGCAAAAATGTACACATAGTGACTACAATGCATTTCAGGACAGAATTAACCGCAACTGGAACAAAATAAGAGAACAATTATTACATACATGGAAAAAAAATTTAAGTATATAAATATATGCAATCTGATAAAAAACTAAAGGTTGTTGAGGAAACAGGTCAAGTTCTGCCTTGTTCATTAAAAGCCAAATCTGTTAATTCTCTTGATATTGCCTTGTTAATCATCACAATTAAAACTGGCTAGTCTTCTTGCCAGTGGCCATCTTTAAGCCTCACCTTGAAGTGACATTGATGCTGCTGCAGAAAGTTTGTTGCAGACCAAAGTTTTTAGGCTGTCGGCCAAAAATATCCAATTGAGGATTGCACCGCAACAGTGATGAACTAATATCAGGTCAAACTCCATCCAGTATGCTGCTGACTCACACATTGTGAAAGGGAGAAAAAAAAAAGGGACTCAAATAAGAAAAAAGCTGTTCATGTACATCACCAGTGTTGCACAACATGTACTGTGCACGACTGGACAAACCAGTTTCTGGCCGTGCGTCATGTTGTACTTACTGAAGTAAGTACAGCACAGTACACATAGACAAGCTAATGAAAACCCTACACTCCTCTGTCAAGACATTACATACCATGTCCTTGCTCCATAATGAATTGTTTGAAATTCATTTTTCAGAGGAACAAACTAATATTATATCTAAATGTGTTTTTTTATTGACTAGATTTGTGCTGTTTACACCCTGAACTACAGTTTGAGACTATTTGGATTTGGTCAGAGATTTGAATGGGGGTAATAAATATGTGAGCGTATGTAAATAAAATCAAATCCAGATCACTTAGATATGGAGACAGCTGCAGAGATGATATCTGAACAGTGATTGGGGTTATATTTTTAGCTTTTCATTTCAATGTGGAGGAGTGTTCCACTATCAAGACTATGTCCTGGGAATACTTTACTTTGGGTCTATTTGCAGTGCTGATTGCTACCCTAATTTATATTCTTATCAAACTTGCATAATGTTCTTTCGATTTCTAGTTCGAGTTCTGTAGGTAATTGAAAAGATATGTGGATGTATGCAGGTATATGAAGTACAAAAAAACAGATAGACTGTGTGATATAGCAAACGGCAAGAATTGCACCGGTCCGGGATGGACATGGTGACGGAAAATGTTTGACTCCTTCCTGCTATTTTAGCCTCAAAGTGGCATCACACCTTCTCAACAGCCTGTTGTGATTCCTGACCCGTGTGTATTTTGAGGAGATTTCCTTTGGCCAAGTGTTATGGTTTTACATCGCTGTAATGTTATCTTGCATCTTGAGCAATAACCGTGTTTCGGAAAACTGCAGAAGCCCACGCTGACAACCATATTTCCAACTGAGAGTCCAATGTCAGAGCAAGGGCAGTCACCCAAATCCACTGCTACTCAAGAGGGGTGCTTGGGATTTCAAGAAAGGACTAATAAGCCGGCACAATGGGACATTGTGCGCTCAGATAGCAATAGGGACGACACAGAGAGATACAAAAAGCAGACAGACTGAACCCTCACAGCTCTCTGTAGGCATTGTGAGGCACCTAAGCAGCTCCGTGGTACACACTGCATCTCTCTTGTAAAGTCAATTGCCAAGGAGAATGAAGCAGAGTGCTCATCTGCTAATCACCAGCAGAGAATGATGATAATGCATCTTTCCGTCGCTGCTGAGGCGGGATTTATTTCCTCACGACCACCGAGATGTAAAACACTGAACTATCTTAATTAACACTGTTTTCATTGACCACATGCTGTCGTGATGTAGCAGAAGTTATGAATAATACAGCTTTTTTAGTTTAATTCAAGAATCATGATGATAAATAGAGTCCTGATTAATAATAATTCTCTGAACATGAAAACACAGGCTGGGTTTACGAAGGTTTTCCAATGAGTTGTAATGGTTCAAAGGTTTAAATGTGTGTGCAGTTGTGGGGTTTGAATTTGATCTGCGTAACAGGGTTTACAGTTGTCACTGTGGGCCATCTGTGTCAGGGAAATGCCGCTGCTACTTCTGGCAAGTGTAGTCTTTACAATGTGCTCATTATTCAAAACCGTATCTGTGAATATGGATTGGAAACTGTTATAGAGTTAGAAATGTCAGTCAATACCACCAGCTGTGTCGCTTACACGGTATGTCAATATAAATTGCTGTTAATGTGGAATGCTGGTGTTTATAGAGTAGCTCAGTAAGTATTTACTAGTTGTAGATCTTGTGCCTAAATAAAGCCTTGCATAAATACATCTGTGAAGCATGGAAGAGGCCCAACTATGGCCTGCTCTTTTTCATTTTTTCTACAAACTGAGTCACAAAGGAAGCATAGGTTAAACGCTTAGATTTGCTTCTCTAGAAATTCATAGATACTAATTATTTTCCCATTATTCTGAAGCATTTATCTATAACATCTCAAATTTCTAGCATTTTGTGAGCAGCATTAAGTTACAATAACAGTCCCTTTATGACCACAAAACCTACATATTTGCAATACAAATACGCTTGGACCACCTTATCAAGTTTGTTAATACAAAGAGCAAATACAATTTGGATTAAATGATCAATAGGATTTGACATTCTTAAGGAATAGTTTGGAAATATGCTTCACTGAAAGTTAGACGAGAAGATTGACACCACTCTCGTGTCTCTCTGTTAAGTATGGAGGCTATTAGCCTAGCTTAGCATAAAGACTGGAAGCAGGAGGAAACAGCTAGCCTGGCTCTCTACAAAGTTAAACAAAATAATCTAAATCTGAATAGTACATTTAACATATTACATATGGTTTAATGTAAATTATTGCTTAATTTGTACATTAACAGAAAGGTAAAAATGACAATTTTTGGTGATGGCAAGACTATTGTATATCAAGAGATAGTTACAACACATAACTCTCTGTAAAACCTCAAATTATAATTTTTACATATCAGTTTGTGAATGGGTTAAACAAACCAAGCATGTGTTAATTGGTGACATTTAGAGGTGTTAGTGGGCGTGATTTTGAACTTCAGACAAAGCCAGGCTAGCTTTCCCCCCGCTTCCTGTTAAACTGTTCCTTTAAATCAATTGTAAAAATGTAATTCTGGCATTTTTTGCCTTTTCAAGATAGAACCTGGCCAGTTGCATAAAAATAGACCTAGCCTTTGTCTTAAATATAACTTTTAAGTCTGACAGACACTTAAATGGACCTGTTGCATAAAGCTTCCCTATGAGTGACTAATGTAAGACTGACTTAGATAGCCTGTCATGCAATGCATTATGGGTGAAATGAGACACTTCACAAAAGAGAGAAAAAGGTGGAAGCAACAGCAACAGCGACACCACAAGTATGGGAGAAAATAACACAAAACGTGAACAGCATAAATCCAACGGGTGTTAGAAAAAGACGTTATGGATAAACAGTGAAATAGTAAATATTAGATAAACGTAACGGGGAAACAGTTGAAATAATTAACTAAAAGAAAAGGATAAACAGTTGAAATAGAAAGCTAAATGTTAGCTAAAAGTAATAGATAAACAGTTGAAATAGAAAGCTAAAAGTTAGCTATAAGTAATGGATAAACAGTTGAGATAGTTGGCTAAAAATTAGCTAAAAAAGAGGATAAATAGTTAGCTAATTGACCTAATAGATTGTTGCTATAGCAACAAAGATCTCAGAAGTAGCTTTCCTACCTCAAATTAAGTCAGTCTTAATAATTATGCAACAGACAAACTCAGACTAGTCTGGCTTGACAATCTAAGACCGGGTCTAAGGCCAAGACTAGTCTTGAACTAAATTCATGCAGCAAATACTGGAATTAAACCCAGGATGTCACTGTAGGTAAATGGCATGCATCTTAGACCGATGGACCTCTAGGATGTCTGTTATTTTGCTGCCAGTAATTATTCCTCAAAAAACACAGATTACCCATTAAAATACACATTTCACTTTAGTTGTATCTGTACTGGAGAAGAGAGTGAAGCATTATTTGTAGGAGGAAGAGCTCCTGTGCTGTGTCTCATGTCTCAGAGGTCTACAACGCCACTGTCAAGCTTTCAGTTGAGCCTTTTTGATGTGATGTACCTGGATTAATCCAAACACCTGAAATGTGCATGCTGCTCCCTTGTCAACTCGCCCAAGTGGCCGTTGATGAAAGCATAAGCTCCTTTTTTTCCCATTTACTTGAGGGCATTGTCAGACCCTCTGCAGCATCTCTAGCAACTGAAGCACCTCTTAGCTGAGAGTGGCAAGGATCAGGTTTCAGCCCTGTTTAATCCTTGAGAGTCGGTGTTGAAAAAAACACTTCACACATCACATCTATACGTCACAGGTTTAGTCTCGGGAGTGTAGTAGTAACAGACGTTACCCCGAACAGATGCAGGGTCTGTATATGCCTTACTCTCAAAAGACTCCCTGTTTAGTGATTAGCCTACAAAGTTTCTCTCATCTGCAGCTTCAGAACGTCATGCCATCCCCATTGAAATGCATTTTAACAACCGACTCTTGACCATGGGTCAGCAGAGATGAGCTGAGCTGGCGAGCTGTAAACAGAGCCTCGGTTTGAAGGCCCGGGAGGTCCGCGGGGTCAGAGTGCCATTTCTGCATCAGCCCTGCTGTCCTCTCTGTGCTGCAGCACCATAGCATTGGCTTATTGAATGTGACGCTATCCTCCACAGCAGAATGTCCTCCATTGTGCTATTGAACAAAGGCTCTCTCTCTCCCATTGATGGACAGCTAATTTTTTTCTTGTGTTCTGAATGTGGAGCGGCGGGGGTGAGCTGGTCAGGGTTTTTTTTTTTATTTAAAGGAAAAATTTAGAGTACCCTAATCTGTTGTGAGCAGAAAGTAGAGGGTTGTTTTGTCTCTGTCGTATGCTGACATTGTTAATGGGTGGTGTGGAGTAGTTCTGATCTAATGTTTTATTGAAGGGAAGAGCCATTGAAATTCTGAGCTCACGTCGTTTTGAATCATTGGGTTTTCAATACAGAATAAGAGATAAGTGCTTGTCCCTACCATACATGAATCTGTGGCTGTTGGGCATTAAGCAGCTTCGTTAGATATAGATGAAAGAAAGAAGAAAACCAAATTCTGGGGATATATGGTGATGCATTATGGATGGTATTCTCTTTCTGCTGGAAGGACAATTTATAGTTAGTTATAACTAGTATGGCCAATTGAGAGGATGTGACTTTTACAGTTGAATTAAAAATGACTGAAGTGCAGTATATCTGATATGGTGATGAGACCGCATGCTGTAATCATGTACAATATACTCTTAAATTCACCATAGTAAGGACACCACCACCGTAGTCTTTTCATCTAAGTAGAGCTGAACCAATGAGATGATTTTTTTCAGTTGAAGTCATTATTATAAGAGACATATTTAAAGCACTTCTTATATACAGCCATTGGTTTGTGGACTGCCATTTTGAAGACTCGAGATCGGTATTTTGGCCATTACCATCTTGGCTTTTTGCAACGAGAAGTGACCAGAGAAGATGGGGCTAAGTACAACCGAACACTGATAAGACATTTTTAGATGACTAAAATGTTATAATGAACTTTCATGAACTGAAAACACACTGTGAAAGGGTTAAATATGTAAGACGAAAACACAAACAACTCCCAGACCGGATAATACAGTGGTAGCCACGCCCTAAAGCATCCCCTGCTTTATGGTCTATTTGACTCTAAATGGGTCCATAATTTACTAAATGAACATCATGCTGTATTGAAGAAGACTTGAAACTAGCGATTGAGAGCATAAACTCATGTTTACAATGTTTACTGAGGTAATAAATCAAGTGAGAAGTAGGCTCATTTTCTCATAGACTTCTATACAATCAGACTTCTTTTTGCAACCAGAGGATTCGCCCCCTGCTGGCTAAGGCACTTCAGCATTGGCTTCACTTTTCAGACCTTGGAGTTGCCCACTGCATTTTATAGACCAAACGCTTAGGGCTGCATCTAAAGATTACTTTCGTCATCAATTAATCTGCAAATTATTCTCCAGATTAAATCGATTTGTCTATAAAATGTTAGAAAAAAGTGAAAGACCCCACAGCCCACGGTGATGTCTTCAAATGTCTTGTTTTGTCTGAAAGTCGGTCCAAAACCCAAAGATATTCAGTTTACTTATTATATATATACATATATTCAGTTTATTTATTTTATCATGTATGACAAAGAAAAGCATAAAATCTTGACATTTAAGGAGCTGGAACCAGGAGATGCTTGGCATTTTTGCTTAAAAAATGACTAAAATGATTATTCAATTATCAAAATAGTTGCAAATCATCATATATAAACAAGTAATTGATTAATCCAGAAACTAAGCAGCAGATAAATGGATAATAAAAATTATCATTAGTTGCAGCCCCACATCTAAGGTTGTGTGATATTTATAATTTCCTCTATTAACATCATCTTCTTTTGTTTCTTTACGGCTGAGACAGTGGTCAATTAAATTTGCCATAGGCTCTTGTTTTGTTTTTTGTTTTTTTTGTGTGTGCATCATCCATATCCTATGGTGGAAGTGCTCATGTTTCCTGCCAGTGGGGTAGGGCTGGAAGCAGATGGCTGCTGACAGAGGAAGGGGTTTGGAAAGCAGTGAGTGAGCAACAGATGGAAAGGCGCATATGCCTCCAAGTCCCCTCCGCCTGCCAGCAGTCCCGTGACTAACTGTGGGAAGATTCTGGCCTCATCCAGGTTGGGGATGGATGGAGGATCATGGTGAAGAATGAAGTGTCCTTAGAATAGAAATGGTTATCGGAGACCAGTTTGTCTCTAGAAATTCAACTGTGGGAGATTTATTTTAATTAGGGATGAATGGAGAATCGTGACAAAGAATCAACCTGGAGCGCAGCTGCATTTTTCTTTTATGAAACACTGTTTATTTAGAAAAGCAAGCAGTGATCTTGTTTTAGTTATCCGATTATTTAGGAAAAAGAAGCTCTTTGAAGAGAAATCTCATACAGGGGCTTTTCTGGCCCTCTGGGAGCACATTTTCTTCACTGAAGAGGAAAATGCCGGATACAGGAAGTGTGGCCTACAGTGTGTGAGGCCGTAATACTGCTGCATACACTATTTTAGCTATAGCTTTTAGTGTTGGATGGAACACTAAAAGGAGGACAAATCAAAGACCTAATAATCCCAAAAACAATTACTCTTTTGTCAGTATTTTTTGCATTTTATTACAGAGAAATGTATGAAAACCCATGACCGAAATAGTCATACATTGTGTCATTGTGTTACTTATAGATGGATTTATATTGAAAATACATTTTTACTGGGGACCCCCTGGGACCCTCTCAAGGACTCATGGGGGTCCCTGGACCCCATTTTGAAGACCGCTGTTGTAGAAGACAGTTACTCCTGCTCTCGGAGAGAACTATAATTGAGAACACGCATACTATTTAAAGGTTTCAGGGCCGTGGAAAATTCAGTGCATTTCCCTTAATAGCTCAAGGACATGTCACAGTTTTTCAATCTATAAGGACGTGTCTCCTCGAGATTGTTTGTTTCCGCATGAGGTCGGTGAAGTTATTCACGAAAGTTAGTGTTCTGCTGTGTGAATAAATCCTGTTGAGAATAAAGGTTGAAGGGCTCTGTTGTTTCTTATCTGGTAGTATTACTACTGAGTTCAACCCCCCCCCAAAAAATAAGATTTAAAAAGCCATATAAACCAGTTTTGTGGGGATAAAATCAGTTGTATACTTATCTCTTGCTGCAGGGTAGAATCATGTGGAGTGTTTGTTGTAGCAAAGGCTAGATGTGTGTATGCAGCAGTTTGACATTTGCTCTCACACTTGGCTGCAAATAGAATATCCTCACTGTATATCATACCACTTCTCCTCAGTTCATTTTCATCGAACTGAAAATAGTGTAAGCGTCAGCGCTGCTTTTCTGAGGTTAGCCCTCTTGTCAGTGCAGCTTGTTTAACATGTGCCAGCTGAGCGTTATCACCCAGGTCCTACATTCCTTTTGCAGATGTCATTGTTTTGATGGTGTTGTGGCATGTCCTCTGGCCTTGTGCTGCTCGCTGCCTTCAAAGGACTCACTCAGGCAACATGCCAGCTGCTCGTTTTACAGTTTATTTTGTCGTTGATTGTGGGAAAATACATGTCATAGTTGTAAAAATGAGAATTATTTTGTACGGTGCACATTTAATAGAGTATCTGCATCTGTTATTCAGCTTAAGTCTGGATCGGCAGCGATATTTTGATCACTTGTGTTTGTGACTCATAACTAAACTCCGAGGAGGGTTTGTTGTGAAGTTTTATTCTGTGGGAATCACTGGAGAGGAAGCGTAATGTGACCCCCCCCATTTACTGTTTATACCCCCGTTTCCTGCTTTCCTCCCCGACTGGAATAACCTTAAGTTGTCCAACTGTTGAATCCCCCCTGGCCTTGACCCAGGACACATGTCATGTGGTGGGGTATGTGAACTGCATGTACAACAACCCCTCTAGGAACACAATCCCAGTTCCCATTTTGGACCCGACATCTGAGCACAGGACATCGGCTCCGAGCTGTAAAGACTCACTTCCTGTGGCTGTGCACTCTTTTCATGTCTTGAGTTTGTGATTCCGAGAGCTCTAATGCTCTAATATGTGTGTTTGAATGGAGCCTATTGTTAGTGGTGCATAGACAGATGCTGCCCATAACTGATAGCTGCATTATTAATGAGATGATACTTTAAAACTGCGGAACATTTTAAAGCCTGAATACATTTTGTTTCCATTTGGCAAGCAAATAACGACTTGTGGTGTGCATAAATCATAACCCTAATGCATTATGCCCTTGTGGTTTCAGGGGTCTAAGTTTATCATTGCACACTCATTTTCTAACTTTTCCAGAGGCAAACTGGTTAAAATCTCTGTATGTGTAGGGAGTTTAATGACTTCATTGCTGCAGTATTTGTATACATATGTATAAATCATGAAGATGAGTGTGAGGAGAGTTGCCCTGATGTGTTTAAAAAAGCCCCTGGCAACAAGACAGCACATTTATCTCAAGGTTCAGCCAAAATTATAGCAGACCACAAAATGCCAGGACACAAGAGGGCTGACAGCAAACATAAGAAGTGAATAAAATATGAAGAAGTCATTCACAAGAGTTGTATTCTTAATAGCCTGCCAGTTAGAAGCGATGTTACTATGGAGATTTGGAAGAAAAAAGGCTACCAGAATGCTACAGTGTTCGCCAAGCGCCATCGTGTTTTCTGATATGAGACGGGAGCTGCAAACTGAGCGGCTGTATCATCCTCTGTGTGAACGGACTCTCTGCAGTGCCCGTTTGATATAAGCCGTTGGTTTAAGTCTTGCTCAGGGCTGTGTCAGTGCAGCTTTCTCAGCAGCTCTGGTTTGGATGATGAGATTTTCCCTCATTGAGGAGTCTGGCGTAAAAAGTGCACCGTTCAGCAGCCTAACGCCGTTCTCAGAAGATGAGCTCTCTCCGAGATTTTCTGTTCGCGTACTGGAACGAACTGCTGGCCTCGAATGAAATACTGTACGGCTAAAAAGGAGGAATTATGACACTTACATCTCGGGCCCTGTTGTGCTCTGGGGCCCATTCTGTTGTGAAATTGGACCAACTGGTGTCTAGAGATGCACCCTGCTGCTGCTGTGTTAAAGCATAGTGAGCCATTTGTGTCCATTTTGCAGGACATTTATTTCATCAGCAAAGTGGTTTCTTAGCAGCACTGTGCTGTTGACTTGCAGGACTCTGTCTGTCCAGTTACAAGTACTTGCACAAAAAAATCTGTTTAAAGCAAGGGATAACTCACATTGCTAATGTTTGTGTAGGGCCTCTCTGAAAATATTCACACACTAAATTGTGGCTTTTCACATATTTGGCTCCAAGAGACCCTCCGCTCCAAAAAAGGTATCTTTTGTTGTGTCAGAATCTGGCATGAAATCTGGCTTTGGCCTCAAAAAATAAAAAAAATTGGCAGCTAATGTAGGCCCAAGCTAATTCAAAGCTACATTTCGTCTGTTTACACAATGAAACAAATCTTCCGGTGGTCTCCTCATGCCAATAGGGCTTTTAGTAAATAGGACCCTACGTTTAGTGGGCTGGCGAGCGAGAGCTTGGGCACGA